>NC_083106.1:10816167-11144301 GCF_949774975.1 Lagenorhynchus albirostris
TCAATTTGGAGAGTTTTTTCTTTTCTGTGATTAAGGAATAAATTAATTCATTTTGAATTGAGGAAGTGGGACAACGTATTTCTTTTTCTGTACCTGAGAAATTTGTTTTCACAATTACATTTCAGTAAAACCACCTAACAGTCATGAAAGATTAGCAGTGTTTTCTCTCTGCAATATAGCCTTATAATTTAGAACACAAGTGAATCAAGAAATGTGGCTTTGCAGACTGTTTTGAGTATTATAGAATATTAATTTAACTAGTGGGTCAGTCAGTCCAGGATAGATAAACCTGCCATTTAAATTGTTAAGAAACTATTTCCAGAGAAGATAACTTTTATACTGCTGATTGAGCTTCCCTTTCATCCTTTCAAGTTCAAATTTCATAATTAGAACATGATGAACAATAGAATTCTCACAGAAGAATATAGACATCTTCTTGGCTTCCTTTTTACTATTGCCTTTGAACATGGAATAAATGACATGTTCTGCAGCCTTGCTAAATCTTCCGTTCCCTCTCACACTGTTATATTTCTGACCATTTCAATGACAAAAGAGGAGGTATATTCAGATGGTGTTACCCCCAGACAAAATGTCAAAAGTTCAGACTAAATAGTACTAACTAGTTTCAGCCATTAAGGAATTATTTTGGAAGCTAATATGCCAATATATTTAGAATATTATTCGCTAAGAACAGCTGCCATTTTGTCTCTCCAAACGTTTTTTTTTTGGCCTTATTCTCCTTTTGTTTTTTAGAAAAATTTTTACAGGCATCACCCATGTTAAAGCCAATATTTTTTTGTAACTCTCATGAAATGAATCTTTCATTCTGACCTGTGTGAATTCTGCCCATGGTGATAAACTTCGTAGAATGGAAAGTTTCATTTCAGCCATGCAATGTCAAGTTGAACTAAATTCTGCATTTGGAATTGAGTAGCTACCATCATGGTGATGCTATATTACTTGGGGGAGCCAGCTGATTTCCCCAGATATGGATCTGTTGAATATCCACATACAAGTTGTTTTGTGAACATTTAAGTTTTCATTTCCCTGGACAATGCATAAGAGTGTTTGCTAGGTTGTAAATGTAAGCACATTTTTGTGTTTAAAGAAATTGCCAAACTATTTTTCAGAATAGCTGTACCATTGGAGTTCCTACCACCAACTATGAGAAATCCACTTTCTTTGCATCCTCACCACCATGTGGTGTTGTCACTATTTTATTTCAGCTATTGTAATAGGTATGTAATGATAACTTGTCACAGTCCTAATTTGCATTTCCTGGTGATGGTGAACATTTTTTCTTGTGTTTATTCACCATTTGTATATCCTCATCGGTGAAGTGTCACTGATTGTGATTTGCCACTTTTCTAATGGGATTGTTTGTTTCACTATTGAGTTTTAAGAGTTTTATACATTATAGATATGAGTCCTTTGTGGTTTGCAAACATATTTTTCCAGTTCATAGTTTGTCATTTCATCTTCTTAACAGGGTCTTTCACAGAACAAAAGTTTTAAATTTTGATCAACTCCAATTTGTTGATTTTTTTCTTTTATGGATTGTGCATTTGGTGTCATGTCTAAGTGCTCTTAAATAAGCCCTAGGTCCCAAATATTTTAACTTCTGTTTTCTTCTGACAGTTTTATAGCTTTACATGTAAATTTATGATCAATTTGCAGTTAATTTTTGTATAAGATATGAGATTTAAGTAGAGGTTTATTAGTTACCTGAGGATATCCAATTGCTCCAGCACTACTTGTTGCAAAGACTATCTTTCTTCCATTCTGTTGCTCTTGTACCTTTGCCAAAAGTCAGTTGGCTGTGCTTGTGTGAGTCTATTTCTAAGATTTCTATTCTGTTCTCTGGGTTGCTGTGTTTATCCCTCAGCCAATTTAACATAATCTCAATTATTGTTTGCATATAATGAATACTGAAATTGGATAGGGGGATTCCTCTGACTTAATTCTTCTTTCTCAAAATTTTTAGCTATTATAATTCCTCTGCTTTGTCATAGAAATTTTAGAAGACTCTTTTGTATATTTATATAAAAAAAGTCTCTGCTGGGATTTTCATAGGAATTATGTTACCCTGGATATCAATTTGAGGAAAATTAACATCTTTATTGTGTTGAGCCTACCAACCCGTGAAAGTTCTCTCTCTCTTCATTTATTTAGATCTTCTTTGATTTATTGCATCAATATTTTATAATTTTCAGCATACAAACCCTGTACAGATACTGTTAGCTTTATACCTAGGCATTCTATTTTTAAAGTGATTATAATTGTATTTTAAAAATAAACTATTTCTTTAGAGAAGTTTCAGATTTACAAAACTGTAAAGAGAATTGTAAAGACAGTACAGTGAATTCCCATATGCTCCACACCCAATTTCTTCTATATTAACGTCTTACATTATTATGGTATACTTGATACAATTAATGAGCCAAATTGATACATTATTATTAACTAAAGTGCATACTTTAGTCAAATTTCCTTAATTTTTACCTAATGTACTTTATCTGTTTCAGAATCCCAGCCAAGATACCACACTGCAAAATTCAGAATACAAACTCCTTTCAGATACACATGGAACATTTACCAAAATTGACCATATGCTAGGCTGTAAAGCAAAACACAGAATACTTTAAAGGATATAAAGCATATGTTCTCTAATCAGAATGAAATTAAGCTAGAAATCAGTAGCAAAGACAAAAATTCCCTAACGTTTAGAAATTTAAAGATACATTTCTAAATAATACTCTTTGTATTTGTGGTTTCTGGGTACAGTGTTCTATATATTTCAATTAGGTTAAGTTTGTTGATTATGTTGTTCAAAATCTGTATTTTACTGGTATTTTTACTGTTTGCTTACTGAGAGAGTTATTATCTTAGGGTTCCCTTAAAATCACACACTGAAAAAGCTACATGGGCTCAAGTAGTATTTTTGAGTGGTAATCCTAGAAATTTCAAGAAGGAAGTGAGACAGAAAAAGATAGAAAAGTCAATAAAGGGCATATTACTAACCTGGTTACCACCTTGAAAGCTAGGGTTTAATGCTATTTGAGACCCTCTGAAAATAATGTGTATCACGTTCCTCAGAACTTTCCCACTGTCATACAGTAAGACAAAATAACTGATCTACCAACTCCCATCCTCCTATTGTATTTCTCAGTCTACAAGCCCTGTACCACATTCAAATTGTTAGACGAGTTCAGAGGAAAATGGCAAAGAATGTTGGGATGACATGGATTTAATTCCCTTTTCTCTGGCATCTTGACCTCTCAGGTTCTGGATAATTTGGTAATTCTCTGATAATTCATATATGTTGCAAAAACTTTTTATTTGCATTTTACTTATTTACTTTGTTGCTTTTTGTGGGAAGATTAGTGTAGTACAAGCTAGTTCATTATAGCCAGAAATAGAACTGTGTTCGTCTTTGTTATTAATTTCTAGCTTTTGTTCCCATTGATATTCTCTATTGCTTTTTCTGATTTTTTTTTTTTTGTGGTACGCGGGCCTCTCACTGTTGTGGCCTCTCCCGTTGCGGAGCACAGGCTCCGGACGCGCAGGCTCAGCGGCCATGGCTCACGGGCCCAGGCGCACAGCGGCATGTGGGATCTTCCCAGACCGGGGCATGCACCCGTATACCCTGCGTCGGCAGGCGGACTCTCAACCACTGCGCCACCAGGGAAGCCCTTTTTCTGATTTTTATTCATTGATTTCCACTCTGATCTTTACTATTTCCTTCATTCTGCTTGCTTTGGGTTTAACTTGCTCTTCTTTCTCTAGTTGCTTAACACGGAAGTTTGATCACTGATTTCAGATATTTTTTTCTAATATAAGTATTCAATGCCATAATATCTATTTAAACACTGCTTTATCTGCATCTTACATGTTTTGATATTTTGCATTGACATTTTCATTCAACCCAAAATATTTTCTAATTTCACTTATAACTTCTACTTTGACCCATGAATTATTTAAAAGTGTGCTATTTAAATTTCCAAATTTTGGGGGACTTTCCAGCTGTCTTTCTGTTATTGATTTCAAGTTCAATTCAGTTGTTGACAACAGACATATTTTGTGTGGTTTCTACTCTTTTAAATGTGTTAGGTTTATTTTATAACCCAGAATATGATCCATCTTAGTGAATATGCCATATTCACTCAAAAAGAATGTGTATTCTGCTATTGCAGGATGAATTGTCTGTAAGTGTTGATTAAACCAAGTTGGTTGCTAATTTTGTTCATGTCTTCTATATCTTATTTTCTGTCTACTTGTTCTATCAACAATAACTCCTTTGAGTGTTTAAGTCTTCAATAATAATCGTGGATTTTCTATTTTCTCTTTCTCTTCTACCAGATTTTTCTCAGTGTGTTTTGGTCTCTGTTATTAGGTTAATACTTGTTTAGGTTTGTTATGTTTTCTTGTTACAATGACTTTTTTTGTCATTATTTAATGTATTTCTTTATCCCTGGTAATATTCATGTTCTGAAGTTCACTTTGACTAGTATTAATGTAACCACTCAGCTTTCTTTTGATTTGTGTTTGCGTGGTATGACTTTTTTCCATTAAAATTTTTTAACCCATCTACGTGCTTATACTTAAAGTGTGTTTCTTATAGACAGCATATGACTGGGTCTTTTAAAACTAAATCTGGCAATTTCTGTCTTTCATTTGCTATGTTGTTCATTTATCATTTAAATTTAATAAAATTATTGCTATTGATGTGATTGAACTTTACTGTTTGTCCTCCTGCTCATATGTTTCCCTTTTCTTGCTTTCTTTTGGATTATTTAAATTATTTTAATATTCCATGTTAACTTATCTATTAAATTTTAGACTTTATCTCTTTTGTATCTTTTAAGTGTTTGCTCTGGAGATTATAATACATATCTAAATTTTCTATTTGTTCATTTTTAAATTTATAATTGATGATGATTTTAAGGTTTTCCTTATATAAGTTTTAAGTATTTTATCACTTCAAATACAGTGTAGATTCCTTAGAACTAAATAGGTCCCTTTACTCTCCCCCAGATTTTCATGTTACAGTTGTCACATGTATTACATCTACATGCGTTGACAACTCCACCAGACAGTGTTATAATTTTTGCTTTTCAGCAATCAAAGATATTGTAAAGAACTTGAGAGGAGAAAAAAATAGTCCTTGATATTTACCCAGATATTTATCACTTCTGCTGCTCTTAATGTTTAAACATACAAGTTTCCCTCTGATATCCTTGCTAAATTTGGCATGCTAATTTTTAAAACTGAGGTAAAATAGGTATAACATAAAATTTACCATCTGAACCATTTTTAAATGTATGGTTCAGTAACGTTAAGTACATTCACACTGTGGTGCAACCAATCTTCAGAAGTCTTTCATCCTGCAAAATTGAAATTCTATACCTATTAACAACAGCTTCCATTTCTCCCTCCCTCCAACCAACCCTGGCAACCTCCATCCTACTTTCTGTCTTTATAAATGTGAGTCCTCTAGGTACCTCATATAAGTGGAATCATACAATACTTTTCTTTTTGTGACTGGCTAGCTAATATCACTTGGCATAACGTCCTCAAGGTTCACGCGTTTTATAGCATGTGTCAGAATTTCCTTCCTTTCTAAGGTGACCAATATTCCCTTGTATGTATATAGCACATTTTGTGTAACCATTCTTCAATCAATGAAGACTTAGATTGCTTTCTACCTCTTGGCTATTGTGAATAATGCTGCTACGAGTATGGTGTACAAATATCCTTTGATATCCTGTTTTTAAAACTTTTGGATATACACCCAGAAGTATTTAGAATTGCTGGATCACAGCCATACTGTACCTGATAGGGGCTGCACCATTTTACATTCTCACCAACAGTGCACAAGGGTTCCAGTTTCTACACATTCTTGCCAACAGTTGTTATTTTCTATTTTTTGAAAGTAGCTATCCTAATGACTGTGAGGTTGTGGTTTTCTAATTGTTTAGTCTGACGTTTTGCTTCTCCATTCATGAAAAATACTGGCCTATAATATTTCCTTCTTTTATTATCTTTGTTTTTTAAATCAAAATTATTTTATTCTATATGAAATGAGCTAAAAAGCTTGACCTTTCTATTCTCCAGAAAGTTTTGCTTTACAGAGGGCACAGACAATTTCTTAAACATTTGGTAAATCTTTCAATTTAAAACGGCTTCTCTATATGATACTATTTCTTTTTATTTCTAACAGTGTTTGTCACATCCGTTTTTTTTCCTTCTTGGTCAGTCTTACCAATGGTTGGTTAATTTTATTAGACTTTTCAAATAACTTTTTTTTGAAGATCCTCCAGTTAAATTATTTATTTTTACTTTATTGATTTTTTATTTCCTTCCAGTTTTCTTCTGCATTTATTCAATGGTTAATTTTCTAACTTCTTAATTTGAATACTTAGCTCATTGCATTTCTATAATGCTTCCTTTATTAATATATAAAACTAGTACTTCCCTCCATGTACAGCTTTGGCTGCATCCTACAAATTTTGATATGAAGTTATCATATGAGTTTTGTTATTTCTGTTGTTGCTCTGTTTCATATATTCTATACAGTCTGCATTTTGATTTTCCCAGAAACTGATGAATAATTTAATGGTAATTTTAAAATTCAAAATGCATAGTGTTTGATTTCTAATTTTTATAAGCAGTGGTCTACATGAAACTAAATTTTTGTAAATTAAGAAATATATAAATATATATATATGCTCATATTATGTTTTAATGAGTGAATGCAAAGAAAAAAATATGGAAGTTTATATACCAGAAAGTTAATAGTAGTTATCTCTAAGTGCTGGAATTTAAAAAGGCTTTTTTTATTTTCTTTGCATTTTACTGTATTTTCTTAATTTGAAATGTGGATATGTATTTTTATTTTACAAAAACAGAGCTGTTTACAATTTATTGGGGATAAAAAAGAGCTCAGATGAATATAAACTATCTATATAAAGAACTCATTTCTAATCCTCTGCAGATTATAGAGTTCATTCATTGGAATACCAAAAACAAAACAAAATTTTAAAATCCTATTAATTCCCTTGGCATGGATTTTACGGCAAATATGTGATTAGTTATTATAAATTTTCTGTTTATATTTGAAGAGACCGATTAGTTCTATAATTGTTGGCAACCAGAGAATTTCCTTTCTTTCTTTTGAGTTCGTTTTTTTTTAAAAACTTTGATTTATTTTATTCCATATTTCAGCATGTTTCTAGTTGAGGGATGGGGATTGAGTCTACAATGTCATATTACAAAATCTGGATGTTTATATCTTGTTTTCTTGCTTGTTTGATTGTTAATATAGCTGAATCTGTGCTGGAATATTATATCTTGCAGGACAGAAATCAGATATTATTATCTCTGTATTTCTAGACACAGAACCTAGCATATTATAGAAACTTTAAAAATGTTTCATTAATGGGTGAATTTTGAAATAGGTCAAAAATACAAAATAGGTCAAAAATTCCAGTTATAAGTATTGCAGATATAATGTACAGCCAATGAGTATAGTTAATGGTATATGGTATATTTGAAAGTTGCTAAGAGAGTAGATCCCCAAGTTCTCATCACAAGGAACGTTTTCTTTTTTTAAACTCTATGAGGTGAGGGATGGTAACTAAACTTATTGTGGTAATCATTTTGCAATATATGTAAGTCAAGTCATTCTGCTGTACACCTTAAACTTATACAGTGCTATGTGTCAATTGCATCTCAATAAAACTGAAAGAAAAAAAGAGAAATGTGATTTTTACGGAAATGCTATCTTTAACTCCTCCCTGATCTTAAAATAAATTCCTGAAGGGCAAAGACTACGTCTTGGACCCTATTACATCCTCAGCGCATTGCTGGACACCTGGCATTGCCTCTATAAATATTTGTTGGATGATGAATGAATGGTCACTTGACTGTGATCTTGCTCAGTGTTGTTAAATCAGATGAATTTCCACCCTTCCCCTTATTTGAAGGTAGAACACAGGTAAAGAAGACTGGGAAATGAAAACTTTGCTTTCTAATTGGCACTATGATCTGTAAGTCAGACTCATATCAGACTGCCCTTCTCTTTTTCTATTCTCACCTCTCCTGCAATACTTTGCTTCACTCCTCGCAAATCAATAAGTAGGAAGAATTCCTTCAATCTGGGCTCAGTGGACCAGGACCAACAGAGAGGGTTTGATATCCTTTTTTTGATATTATACTTTGGAAGTGAATAGAAATCTTTCATGTATGCTCCTCTTTCTTCCCTCCAGTTCCCCGCAACACTGAGTGTCTTGGGATTGTGCACCAGCAACTCAGCAAGGGGGTTGTGCAGCCAGTCTAGGCCTTGGTATAACCAGTTTAACTTCAGTTTACACTTCCATAGATCCTTGAACTTCTTGTTTTCCAAGCTTTGCTTTAGGCCCACTTTTGAGAAAAATTTTATGAATCAATAAGAGCCCTTCAAACTTTCCCTGTATTAATAATTCCTTACTCTTTGAATTTGGCAGTGTGCTGACAAAGAAGATTTTTGTGTTTGAGTAACATTTGCTCGAGGCAGACTGATGCCTTGTGCATATGCCCTCTGTTACACTCCAGTTGATTGACACATGAATAGGATGAAGAAGTAATATGCTTTGTCTTATTGGTCCTTGTACTTGATGAATGTAGTCATTTTTTTTTTTTTTGGTTCTGACTTTCAAATATTTTCTTTCACATTTTGTGAACTTTCATTCTTACTAATGATTTTCCCTAATATCTCTGTATCTCCTCATCATACAGATCAATGAACATGTACACACTGAAGACTGATTCTAATGTCCTTAAGACCATGCCCAGAAGATTAACGGTGTTTTGGTATTTCAGTGAGTAGATTTCCTTGGAAGGGATACAAGGGAGACCAGGCTGACATTAAACTCTGTAGTGGGTTAAAAATGTGTTTTGATATACTTGTAACATATATTCATCTGAGTTCCTTTTTTCTTGGGGATTAACATTTACATTTTTGGCATATACTTTTCCAGATTTTTTTCCTTAGCATTCACTCATCCAAACACAATGTGTAGGTATATGTGTGTGTATACACACACACACACACACACACATATTTATATTTAGACTTTTATGTTTATAAAAAATGTGATAATAGGCATAGATTTTAACCTGTTTTTCCCACTGAGATCGATCCTTCATCCAACTCTGAATCAATGTGCCTTTTTATAAGCAATTATTTTACCATCTAATATCAAAACACGTTTTCCTTCTAAGGCTTTTCTATGTTTATTACACACTATTTTGTAACACCTCTTAACTAAGGGAGTGCAAGGCACAGTTTGTAAATCTTTAAGTGAAAACCTCCAAAAGGAGTAATAGAAGTATGAAGGCAAGTGAGAAAGAAAGCAAGTGTATAAAAATCTAAAAAGGAGGAAGAGACTGTATGTAGCTTTGGAAATGAGGGAGTGGGTCACCTCATGTTTTTGAGAATCAAAGGATCTCAGTTCTTTCCGTTCTCTTAAAAAAAGTTAGCTGATTAAACTCTATTTATGTCATCTCACAATGCAGTGATATGTTCTCCTCACAGAAATTCCCCCAGTGCTGGAGGTGCCACTTCCACCTATGCAAAAGCTTGAGTCAGTGCCTTCTAGCCTTGCTGCCCTCTTATTTTTTCCCATGACTGCGAAGAGACACTATTTCAAGGCTAATTTGCATGACTTTCAGACTGTTCTAGTATTTTCTGTCTTAGCTGGTTTGGGTTACTTTAACAAAATACCATAGATTGCGTGATTTCTTAAACAACAGAAATTTATTTCTCACAGTTCTGAGAACAAGGTGGTGGCAGGGTTGGGTTTTGGTGAGGGCTCTCTTCTTGGTGTGTGAAGGCCACCTACTTGCTGTGTCCTCACATGGCAGAAAGAGAGAGGAAGCTCTGGTCTCCTCCTCTTCCTGTGAGGACACTAGTCCCATCAGGGGTGCTCTACCCTCATGACCTCATCTAAACCTAATTACTTCCCAAACGCCCCACTTCCAAATACTTCCGCACTGGGTATTAGAGCTTCAAAAATTAATTTTGGGTGGGGCACAAACATTCAGTCCATAGCATTTTCTTAGCACTTAAAGGTCAGAACTCTGTGATGAATCTTAATGATCTTGTGAAGGAAACTCATTACTTCAACTTAGAAATAAATTGGAAAATCAGCAATGAAAGCATTTTGAATGTAGGCTTGATGCTGAGAAATAAAGCAAAGGAATAAAATTGCCACAGCATATCTTAGAGGGTCCTGAACACAACAAACTCTCTTAAAAAGATAATAAAGATGCTGGGGCAGGTGGCAATGATAGGATCACAAAAACTGATTGGACAGAGAAAGGACTCAGCATTCAGCAAGCACAGAGGGGTGAGGTGGGGAGTGGCATAATTCTGTAACATTGAGCATATAATAGCAGAATCCTGGATCCATGGAAACATAGAAACCAGCAGCAAAGTAGACAAGAGATCTGCCTCTGCTGTCTTCATAGGAAATGGCTCATTTCACATTAATAACAATTGAAAAGTTCTGGAAAGCCTAGGATGCCCTGGAGTAACTATATACACTCTCAACGCGGCAGAAACTCTCTTAATTGGCATGCCCAAAGCTCACCCACCAAATTAACCAATACTCTTAACTCTTTCTTTAAAATATACTGACTGATGCCACCACCCATAGTATGCTGTTGGCTGCTTTTTAGTATCCCACCCGTGTCTACTCACTCCAGATCTAAGAGTCAATTGGGTTTATGCTAGCTGATTTTGTTATTATAACAATATATCTCAATTAAATATTATGTGATATAATGAAATATAACTGAAAAATGTTGCTATGCCTATGGAAACAAAGTTAAATATTCAACAAGAATTTGAAAAATTATTAAAACTTTGCTGTTGTTTTAGGTGTGAATGAGATGACTGTAAGATATCAGGAAAATTCTGAGAGATCAACCCCCCCCCTTCCATATTGTTCCCCAAGGGGCCTTACATTCCATCAACGTTAAAGAAACTGAAATTAGACATCATAGACATTGCATTGAGTGCAAATCACGCAAAAACAAAATAGTAAAATGGTGTGGAGCTTTAATTACTGGTCACCCATTTTGAAAGCAAGGACTGGGACTTCCCTGGCGGTCCAGTGGTTAAGACTTCACCTTTCAATGCAGGGGGTGCAGGTTCGATCCCTGGTTGGGGAGCTAAGTTCCCACATGCCTCGGGGCCAAAAAACCAAAGCATAAAATAGAAGCAATATTGTAACAAATTCAATAAAGACTTTGAAGATGGTCCATATCAAAAAAAAAAAACTTTATAAAAAAAGAAAAATGGAAAGCAAGGACTGACTATTGACCAATCAAAAGAATGGTGAGTAAATATTTTTAGTTAAAATAAATTACTTAAAAAATATATACTTCACATATATATTTTTCAGACACATTTTTACATATATTATTATTTTCACATATATTATAATTTTAAAACTGTTTCTCTGCCTTAATGAATTGTTTTGATTAAATAACTATGGTATTCTACAGTATTTCACTAAATTTCCGTGTGGGTCACCTGTGAAATAGACAGGATTTTCAGATAAGTCTGCACAATACCATTTCCATTCCTAAAGCTAAATGCTTAGCTTGGTGCAGAAAGGGATGGTGAACCTTAATTTTTATTCACACTAATATATATATAGGCCTTGCCACACTTGGAAGAGCCAAATTTCAACATTAAAAAAAAATGCCTCAAGGCTTCCCTGGTGGCGCAGTGGTTGAGAGTCCGCCTGCCGATGCAGGGAACACGGGTTCGTGCCCGGGTCCGGGAAGATCCCACATGCCGCGGAGCGGCTGGGCCCGTGAGCCATGGCCGCTGAGCCTGCGCGTCCGGAGCCTGTGCTCCGCAATGGGAGAGGCCGCAACAGTGAGAGGCCCACGTATTGCAAAAAAAAAAAAAAAAAAAAAAAAAGCCTCATTAATATATGCGTGCACACACACTCACAATAGAAGAATAAGACCATTTCAGAAAAGAAGACTGAATTATGCAGAACAAAATGAAATAGTCATTGTCTGAACAGTAATTGAGAACATGAAGATTAGAACTGAGACAATAGGAAAAAATAAAAAATATATTTTAAAAATGGATGTGGAGAAAATGATATAGAGGAGAGGCAAAGGGAATCTAACATTTCTATAATTGAAACTCCCAAAAAAGAAAATAAGCACAGTGGAGCAAAGAACAAATATTGAGAGTATAATTTATGATATTTTTCTTGAAAAGAAACAGATGTTAATGTGTATACTGAAAGTGAAAGTTGACCCCAAACTGTTAACACTGACTCATAACCGATTATAATATTTGATTTGGAAAATAAAGCAAGTATTTTTATGACATCCAGGTAAAGGAAAGTCCTTTTAAGGGAAAGAAAATCAGGTTGGCATAAAGCTTTTCAATAGGAACATCCTATAGCAAATGTCATTAAGCAATTTATAAGACATCCGAAGGGGAAAAGTGTAAACTGAACATTTTATACCCAGGCAAGTTGCTCAGAGCTATAAAGACCAACAGTTTTGAACATATCTTGCTGGGGAATCTACTAGAGAATGAGCTTTGGCCAACCAAGATGGGATTGGGGAGGTTTTAGGAAAAGGACTAGTGGTGAATATTAAATATATTTAACTTTGAAACTCAGACCAAAGGAAAGTTATAGATAATTGTAACAAAGTAACATGTACATTTTATACCCTCTGAAAATGTAGAAATAATACACCAAAAAAATGGGAGAATGGAAAACAAAGATGGAAAGTTGTGTAAGATCATTGCTTGCTTCAGGGGAAATAGCTGGGAGTCAAAAATTATCCTCTGAGGCTGACAAATCAGGTAGTAAATGTTTTAGCTTATTGTATAGTACAAGGCAAATGTAAAAGGCAATAATTGTATTGCTTCAAATTAGGTGGTGAAGGAAAGGGAAGAGCTTATAAACTAATTGTTGCTTATAATAGGAAACTAATATATAATGTCTAAAGCAAAGAGGGAATTAAGGACATTATGTAAAAGTTTAATGTAAAAGTAATTCCAAGAACAAAAGAAATAACTTTCTAAATATTAGAAAAATAACCAACAACAGCAAACAAAAAGGAGCAAAGGGAGCACACTGTAAAAATTAAACATACATATTCATGCATACATACATATATAAATATAGTATGAATTGATATTACAGATGAGAGTACATACTTACCTGTTACGTGAGTAAATAAAAATAGAATTAACTCACTTAAAAAAAATTCAGCCTGGGTTACAAAGCATACACAACTCTATGCTGTGTATAAGAGAGAAAACTAAAAGCAATTAAGAAATAAAATGACAAAGTTATGCCAGGAAAATGTAAACAGAAATAGAAATAAAGGTTATAATCTTAATGTCAAACAAGGTAGAATTCAGACCAAAGAACATAAATAATGACAGAAAAAAACCTTACAATGCTCAAGGCTACAATTCACACAAGATGCAATAATGAAGACTATTTATGCAGCAAATGACAGTGGAAACTTCCGTGAGACAGAAACCACAGCAGATATAAGAAGTTCACTAATACCTAGAGGCAGAGACTCACCTCTCTGAGTATGATATATCAAGTAGTCAAAAAAAAAAACAAAAACAATGATAAAGAAGACCCAAACAACACAGTAAGTTAGATCTTCTGGATATATTTCAAACGCACAAACCTCCCCCTACTTTTTTTGTGTGTGTGTGGTACGCGGGCCTCTCATTGTTGTGGCCTCTCCCATTGTGGAGCACAGGCTCCGGACGCGCAGGCTCAGCAGCCATGGCTCACGGGCCCAGCCGCTCCACGGCATGTGGGATCTTCCCGGACTGGGGCACGAAGCCGTGTCCCCTGCATTGGCAGGCGGACTCCCAACCACTGCGCCACCATGGAAGCCCTCCCCCTACTTTTTAAGTGTTCATACATCCTTCACAAAAAATTGATCACATGTCAGTTAAACCACAAAGAAAATCTCAATAAATTCTAATGAAGTAGAAATATAGAAATAGCACAGCAAAATTATCTGGCAACAATGCAATGAATATACAGTTCAATTTAGAACAAGGCCCTTTCACTTGGAAAGCAAAATAAAACTGTTGAACAATTCTTGGGTCAAAGAGGGAATGTAAACCAAAAATGCAGAATTTAATAATGATGAAACATATATCAGAATTTTGGAATTTAGCCATTTTGCTAAGAAAAATGGTCATGATATAAAATGCTTAGATCAATAAAAAATGAAACAATGAAAGTAAGCTAAACATGACACTCAAAAAGGTGGAGAAGAGAGCAAAATTATGTAATTAACGAAGATTCAAGTATAAATTTATGGGTTAGAACACAGAAAACAGAACATGTTCTTCATTGCTTCAATATTTGTAATAAGAAAAGGTTGGAAACAGCACAAGTACATAAGACAAGTAGATGGCTGACCACGTTTACACAACGTGACATTGGAGGCATCAGAAATGAACAGGGAAGATGTTTATGCTCTAACATGGAAAAATATTGTTAACTGAAAAAGGCAGGATGCAGGATGGCGTAAAATGAAAGAAAAGACTATAAAAGTATAGTTTCCCTTACTCGATTTTTGCATAAAGAAGCCTTGGAGGGATCACGGAGAAACCCACATAAATGATTTCTCATCAGGGTGACAGTACTGGGGGAATGAGGACAGGGGTTGACATGAGACGTCTCACTCAATACATTTTTAAACATTTTACTTGGGGGACCATTTTAATACAGTAAAAAACAATAAAAAATGTGAACCAAACACAGGCAGATAAGAGAAATATTTTCCTAAATCTCTGGGCTGAGGAAAAAAAGAAGAGCTTGTGAGCAGGTTGTGATAGCATTGCCGTCATTAACCCTTTGGTGGCTGGTGGACAGGAGAGACGTACATGAGATGGAAGAAACCAAACTGCTCTCTTGACAAGTCGAGCAGCATCTGTCAACAGCGGCTGCTCCATCTGGGCCTCTGCTAAAGGTGGCCATGTTCCTGGTCGGACCACAGGCTCCCATCTGTCTCCCCTGCCATCTCAGGATGGAGAGAAGGAGGCCGACTCTGATGCTGACTGCTCTTGCTTCTTCCTCTGAGCCTTACAGCACATCAGCTTCCCAGTGGGGATTGAGAGATGGGGGCCTGGAGTTTGCCTAACATTTCCTTTTCTGAAACAGCTTGAAGTTCGTGCACCTGCAGTACATGAATGTATCGTCTAGTTAGACAAGTTTGCCCACAGACACACACGGAAGGAAGAAATTTTTTTCAATTAATTAATTTTTTTTGTTTTTTGTTTTTTTGTGGTACGCGGGCCTCACACTGTTGTGGCCTCTCCCGTTGTGGAGCACAGGCTCCGGACGCGCAGGCTTAGTGGCCATGGCTTACAGGCCCAGCCGCTCCGCGGCATGTGGGATCTTCCCGGACCTGGGCACGAACCCGTGTCCCCTGCATCGGCAGGCGGATTCTCCACCACTGCGCCACCAGGGAAGCCCTAATTTATTTATTTTTAATTAATTAATTAATTAATTTATTTTTGGCTGTGTTGGGTCTTCATTGCTGCGCTGGGAGCGGGGGCTACTCTTCGTTGCCATGCACGTGCTTCTCATTGTGGTGGCTTCTCTTGTTTTGGAGCACAGGCCCTAGGCGCCCCAGCTTCAGTAGTTGTGGCTCGTGGGCTCAGTAGTTGTGGCTCATGGGCTCTAGAGCACAAGCTCAGTAGTTGTGGCACAAGGGCTTAGTTGCTCCGCAGCATGTGGAATCTTCTCGGACCAGGGCTTGAACCTGTGCCCCTTGCATTGGCAGGTGGATTCTTAACCACTGCGCCACCAGGGAAGTCTCGGAAGAGATTTTAATTTGTCGTTTTTTAGAAATCAGAATCTATTTTCCTCACATAGTGGGGACACAAAACATCAAGAAGCTCATGAGGCTCCTGAATTTTATTTCTACACTCACAATTTCGAGAAGAGTCTTAACAGATTTAGTCCAAATTTAGTGTAAAAAAAAAAAAAAAAGGCTGCTCTGGGACTGCAACTATAAGTGCCAAGTTTCAATCCAGAGCAAATTTTTACAGCTGAGCTGGCAGGTCTTTAAAGAGGTCTTGTCAAAACAGAAACTATCAAGAACCAAAAAAAAAAAATCTTACCTGCCTTACTACGAATGTCCCTGGGTGTGGAAATGAAGAGATATTACACAATATTACACATTAGAAGGCAGACCTGTGGCAGAAGAGATGTCTCTTCATCTACTCCTTCTTTCCTTCCTTCTCTCCAGGAAGAGAGTTTTTAGTAAGACTATAAATGGACATAGTCATTTTATTAACAGAAAATACCCAATTAAGGTTTTGTTGGGAGAGGTGATTCATATTAGTAAGAAAAAAACACGTATGTTTATCCCGTAGAAGCTCTGCTCGGACTCTGTGAATCTAGGATCCTTGCTCAGAATCCTCCTATAGAGACGATGGACGGGGGTGGGCGGGAAGTCACAGAGTATTTGGGGGTGGGGAGGGTGTGAGTGACAGTGCTGAAGAGAGATTACAGGTGAAAAGGGAGCCCTCTCTGACACTTGCCTCGGGTAGACTCACCTCTGACGGTTTACACTTCTGTGTAGACCCTGTTTGCTGACTGACTCCCAAGATGGCTGGCTGTGTGGAAACAGGCTGTACCTGTACCAGCGGAAGGCATAACTGACAGAGTCACTTCCTGCACTGTAATTGACATCCTACACTCTTTGCTTCCGCAAGTGCCTGGACTCTAACAGTTGTTCCTTGAGAGAAGGAAGAGTGTTTGTATTTTATGTGTTGAAAGCAAAGTAAAATGATTGCACAGGTTTTGATAGATTTCAGGGCGTGGGACACATTCTGCCATTAAAATCCCTCTTAATTGCTTTCTAGATTAAAGCATAAATCAATGAAGTTAAATGTCTTAATAGTGTCTCTTAATAGTGTCTTCCAGTTTCCCTTGATGCCACTCCCCCAAAACAAAAGAAACAGAAAACAGTGGTAATGTAAGTGTATTTTAGTTACCTGTTAAGTAGATAGTCAGAAGGCAGGGGCAGAGTTCCCAGACTCTCAACCTCCTCTAATACCTTTAAATAAACATGTCTCTCTCCCTCTCTCTCTCTCTCTCTCTCCCTCTCTCTCTCAAGGGAAAGAGCACAACTCTGTTCTGCTTTCACATTTTTGCCATTGACTCCCCTGAGAAAGGAGTTTCCCCTCCTCATTCCCTGGGCTCTGCCTCTGCCTACCCGCACCCCTTGCCCTCTTCAGGCTGGTGTCTTTGTCCTCAAGTCTAGACTTGTCAGTGATAAGTACCGTGAAACATGAAATGCTTTGCAGGAGGCCCAGGCGCCTCAGGCCTGCAGAATACTACCTGTATATAAAACCGACTCAGAAATCTCCTCTTCCTGTCTCTCCTCGCTAAATGCCTGGTGTTGAGTGTCTGATTCCCTCTGCTTGATTTGTCACCTCCCCAGCATTCCTGGGAAAACCTCACCTGTGTAATGAGAGTAGGCCTTCCTATCTTGTGTTTTTTCCTGCTAATACGTCCCCTCTCAGCTTAGCTCTATTTGCTTCCCTGCATCCCTGGAGCCTTTGGGGGGACATGGATTATCAAAACTCTAACCTTCCTCATGCACTTAAAAAGAAAAAAAACATAGTAGCTACAAACAAACCGGAGAGACCTGGGAATTAAAAACAAATCGACTGACAAGTGGCAGTTCTGCTGGGATATAAAAAAAGGTGAAAAAAAAAAAAGCTCAGTCTCTTAATTCAACAAGCCCAGTTGAGGTTATTTTGAAAGTCACTAGCTGCTCTGGCTGTAACAGCAGTGTAGACCAAACTAAATTATTATTCTCTTCTTGTTGAGTTTTTCTTATTGAAGTTTCTAGCTCTCTACTCTCTGGTGGTAAAACAGTAGCTACCAATAACAACTTTCCTCCTTAGTAAGGTGGTAGCATTCATTATGAGATGATTTTTTTTTTTCTAATAAACTTTAGCACCTTCACCCTCCAGGAGCAAATGTTAGCATAGCCAAGGTGTGGAAACTTCTGAGGGAAAGTTTTAAAAGTTCTTCCCTTTGGAATTTATGTTAATTATAGGGCCAAACACAGTGCCAGCCCAGACCTTGTGTATCACTTGCTTTTTAATTTCCTTTTGAACATAGGTTATGGGAAGAATTTATGTCCTATAGTGATTCATATATAAGATAAAACAATATTCTTTCACTTTTGTTTGCCCCCATCTCCCAAATCCACTATCTACAGTTCTGCCACAGAGATCTTTAAATCACAAATCTGGCTACTGTGCTTTCCCTGCTTATAACCTTTAAAGGCTCCGCATCATCTGCTGCACACTTGGACAGTAGAGCTCATCTTGCCTGGTGATGGGTTGAAATTGACTCTCTAGAGCACCGGGCTGAGAAGGACCCAGAGGCTGCATCTGGGTTCTGTGGGCATGCTGTGAGCTATGCCTGCCATGGACCTGGGAAGAAGGAATGGTTGTAGATATGTCATGCTCAGTGTACATGTTCAGTCAGGTCTTTGCCATGGCATCTGTGTCCCTCCATGCAATACTCTACTGTTCAGCGGTACAGAAATTCTTTGAGTTTCAATATATGCTTTTGTTTCAGGTTTTTGCATTTACTGTCCGTCTACTCGAATCATCCTCTTTCCAACTTCTCTCCTCAGGTTTGTTTTATTTGAATTTCAAGAGTGACCTAAGATTCATCTTCCTAGAGAAACCCTTTTTCTGTTCTCTTTGATTGTAGACCAGGTATTAAGCCTATGTGCTGCTGTTGCAAACCATTATACTTAACCCACTGTTTTATAATTACCTATGCAGGTGTCTGCTGCCTTCATGAGACTCTAAAGTCTCTGAGGGCAGAAGTATTCAATTTTCTCATTAATTACCTATGAGAGGACTTGAGCTCTTAGCTGGCATACAATAATTGTTTACTGAAAAAAATGAATGAATGTGTGAATAAATGGCATATTTCCTATGGGTGTGAAAAATAAAACAGAGCTTACTGGTCTTTGCAGCTTATAATAGCCATGCAAACAAATGTAAAAAAAAAAGTTTTAAAAAAATAACAAATGGTACTGTTGGATAATTTTAGTAATTTTTTTTCATTTGTTATCATGCATTCATTTAGTACATTGATTTAGGGTTAAATTCAAGGTGGGTTTTTTTTTGTTTTGTTTTGTTTTGTTTTTTTGCCATATTCCTGGGCCCTTTTGGTGAAAACCAGCTTTCTATTGCCTATTTTACTGTTTTCTCCAAATAACATTCATATATATCTTAGTCTGGTCGGCCTAATATAATAAAATACCATAGACTGAGTGGTTTAAAGAACAGATATTTATTTTCATACTTTGGAGACTGACAAGTCCAAGATCAAGGTGCTGACAGATTGAGATTCAGATCCTGATGAGAGCTCTCTTACTGGCTTCTTCCTGTATCCCCACATGATGGAGACAGAGAAAGAGAGAGCGCTGTCCTGTCTCTTCTTATAAGGGCACAGATCCCCTCATGTGGGCTCCATCCTTATGATCTGTGTACTTCCCAAAGACCCCATCTCCAAATCACATCACATTGGAGGTTAGTGCTTCAACACATGAATTTTGGGGGGACACAGCTATATATATGTATTCCTTTGGTTTGTTTGTTTATCACATGTACTTACATATGTAAGTGGAATAAAATCTGAATTCCCAGAGTTCTTTACCGTATTTATTCACTCCTCAACTCCTCAAATATTGACTGATCGCCTACTATTTTCGATGTGCTGGGAATACAGTGAAGAAGAAACAAACTTAATACACAACCCAATGCAGCTTACAGGCTGATTTGCCCTGCCTGAAGTTTCTCTAATTTGGATGCATTCATGTGCTTCCAGCAGTTATCTTGGACCCTTCATATTGAGAAAAATGGTCCAAGCAAGATTACACACTGAGTGTAAACAGCCCCTTCCTCTCGAGAGCTGCAGCAATAAAGAGGGTACTTTTTTAGGTAGGTGCATCTTTATGGCAGAAGACCAAAGTGGACGTTTGAGGATTCTGAATTAACCCTTACCCCTGTTAAGTCTCACTGCTCTTGCCCTAAATCTTCCCCCCTATTTTACTTTAAAAAGTTGTTTTATTGTGGTGAGAACACTTAACATGATATCCACCCTCTTAACAAATTCTTAAGTGTACAATACAGTATTGTTAACTAGAGGCACAGTGTTGTACAGCAGAGCTCTAGAACTTACCCATTTCACTTAACTGAAACTGGATGCCTGTTATCAGTAACCCCTCATTTCCCTCTTCCCACAGCCCCTGGCAACCATGATTCCATTCTTTGGTTCTGTGAACTTGACTATTTTTGATACTCATGTAAGTGGAATCATGCAGCATTTGTCTTTCTGTGACTGGCTTATTTCACTAAGAATAATGACTTCTAGGTTCATCGTGTTGTCACATCTTGCAGAATTTCCTTCTTTTTTTAAGGTTGAATAGTATGTATATACCACGTATTCTTTACCTAGTCATCTGTTGGTGGACATTTAAATTGTTTCCATACCTTGGCTACTGTGAATAATGCTGCAACAAACATGGAAGTACTAGTATCTCTTTGAGATCCTGATTTCAATTCTTTTACATTAATACCCAGATGTGGGATTGCTGAATCACATGGTAGTTCTTTTTCACTTTTTTTGAGGAAACTGCATGCTCTTTTTAATAGTGGCTACACCATTTTGCATTCCCACCGATAGGTGCAAAGGTTTAAATTTTCCACTCCCTTGCCAACATTTGTTGTCTTTTTTTTTTTTTTTAATAATAACCAAACTGACAGGTGTGAGGTAATTTATCATGGTGGTTTTGATTTGCATTTCCATGATGATTACATTGAGCATTTTTTCATGTATCTGTTGACCATTTGTATGTCTTCTTTGGAGAAATGTTTATTCAAATCCTTAGCCCATTTTTTTTTTAACATCTTTATTGCAGTATAATTGCTTTACAACAGTGTGTTGGTTTCTGCTTTATGACAAAGTGAATCAGCTATACATATATCCCCATATCTCTTCCCTCTTGCATCTCCCTCCCTCCCACCCTCCTTATCCCACCCCTCTAGGTGGTCCTTAGCCCATTTTTAAATTGGGTTTTCAGTTTTGTTGCTGTTGAGTTATAGGAGTTCCTTCTATATTTTGCAGATTAACCCCTTATAAGATATATGATTTGCAAATATTTTCTCCAATTTCATAGGTTGCCTTTTATAGAGAGACATCCCGTGTTCATGAATTGGAAGACTTAATACTGTTAAAATGTCCATACTACCCAAAGCTATCTACAGGTTCAGTACAATCCCTATCAAAATCCAAATGGCATTTTTCAGAAATAGAGAAACAATTCTACATTTCATATAGAACTGTAAAAGACTAGGGGTAGCCAGATAATCTTGAGAAAGAAGAACAAGGCTGGAGGCATCAACTTCCTGATTTCAAAATGGATTACAAAGCTACAATAATCAAAATAGTACGGTACAGGCATAAAGTCAGAATAGAGAGCCCAGAAGTAAATCCATGCACATATGGTCAAGTAAGCTTTAACAACGGTACCAAGAGTACACAATGGGGAAAGGATAGTCTCTTCAACAAACAGTAAAAAAAAAAATACTTTTAACCAAAAGAATGAAATTGGACCCTTATCTTACACTAGACACAAAAATCAACTAAAAATGGATTAAAAACATAAGCGTAAGACCTGAAAGTGTAAAACTCTTAGAACACAAAGAGGAAAAAGCCTTTTGATATTGGTCTTATGATGATTTCATGAATAGGACACCAAAAATACAGGCAATAAACAAGTGAGACTACATCAAACTAAAAAGATTCTGCATAGCAAGGGAAACAATCAAAGGAGTGAAATGCTCCAATTTAGTATTATCCTGGGGAACTTGCTCTAAGAGGGTAGAAGTAAGTCTAGGACTAGTTAGTCCCTGTTATTATGTGACAATAACTTTACATTCTGTGTTTTCACAATCGATTTTCAAAATAGCTTTGTGAGCAAGGTTATTACACTCTTTATGGATGAAGAAATGAAGGATCAGAAAGTTATGCTGCTTATTCAAGGTGGCCCAATCTGAGGAACTGGGGTACTTGCCAGTACTTCAAGCATTGGGTGCCTCCTAAGACCCCTCTGCCCCAGAAGCCATGCACTGGATCAGCCTGTCCTGTGTCCTCTTTTTCTAGGACAAGGATGCTGAAATGGTGGCCAAGAGCACTGGTTGGTGGACCCAGGTGGTAAATGGAAACCCCGTCACCTCTCCTACCACCTACTGGCTCTGACCTTGTTAAATACTCACATACTTTGCATTTCTGGTGGGAATTCTGAGTAACCTAAGGGCTAGATCAGTAGCAGAGCTGGTAGAATAGCGCCATCTTCATGTGGGTCATTTGACTGGCTTGACAAGCCCAGCCTCCTGTGCCTAGCTTTAATCCCATTGCGTTCTACTTTATTGAACTTCCATCTCCAACCACTTACGTCCCTGCACTCAAGATATTTTAATACTATTCACTGTCTTCTCTCACCATGTCCTCTACTGTGAGCCTCCTCTCCACTTCATCAATCTTTCTTCCCTTAAAAAATGCTTCCTCCCAAGTAAAAATTAATAGGTACTCTTCCCCTGAGAGAAATTCCTCTCTTGCCTGGATAGCTGTGCTTTTCCTGAATGACCAGCCTGTTTTTATCTTGTGGTAACTGAACTGTGTAACTTATCAGGCTTCCTTGGTTGGGCTGGCTGTTAGAAAGGTGAGAACCAAGTTCATGAATTTCCTGTAGAAAGTACCTGGCTCCCTATCATGGGCATTATTGTATTAACCTCATTTTGAGGTTACCTTAATATCCCTACCTGTGTTTTGCTTTCTTCTTTCTCACTTATTTTAAAACGTGCTCTCTGGCTATAATTTATGCATCTTTCTAGACCACTAGAATCTTGTTTGGAGCAAAGTAGTGGGGGGGACATAGTTATACGGGAAACTACTCTTGTCTGTCAATGTCTTGTCTCTCCTACTCCCTTGGTCATGGAATCCTTGACTTCTTTTAGTTGAACACATGGCCATTTGGAATAAAGACTATATTTTCTGATCTCCTTTGCAAGTGTGGTTTTGGAGTCAGAGCTGACCAAGAAGGATCTTTGGAAGTTTCAGTGTGTGAATTTGGGGAAGTGTCCTAAAAGAGAGGGCTTATGCCCTTATTCTCTTTCTTTCTTCCTGCTCATTGGAATGTGAGTGCAATGACTGGAGCTCAAGCAGCCACATTGGATCATGAATCAACAGCCCAGGCTGAAGAGCAATATGTAGAAGAAGCCTTGGTTTCTTGTGACTGTGAAGTGGCCTTACGAATTTTGGATTGTCTGCTTTCATACTCTCTACATGAGAGAATGAAACTTGATATATTTATGCATAGTTAACTGGATTTTCTTTCACTTGCACCAAGACCCAATTCTAATATGGCAGACTTTCAATCTTGTATGGTCAGACAGAGACTGTATCTGCCATGACACAATTTGAGCCCAATAGACATTAAATTTCTACAAGCAGTAAGAATATCTTTAATGGATTTGGTTCTTGTATATGTGTTTCTACCCATGTTTTCACAAAACTGCATTCTTATTTTTTTCTTGTATTTATCACTCTTATAATTGCCTGTATTAGACTAGGGCTCTTATAAGCTTTGCACAATGCCCCAAACTGTGCATATAGTGCCACACACATCCTTATGCGTTATTCACTTCTTCTCAATGTGTCTTCTGGAGAGTAACACAACAGGTTAGACCTTTGTGTCTCATTCTTTCAACAACCGCTTGTGGAGATGGGTGCTATGAGGAGCACAAAGGTAAGTAAGAGACCATCTGATTGAGGAGATGATAATCCATAAAACTGTAATAAAGGCTTAAAGGGATAAAGTCCTGTGAGAGAGTCTGAGATAAGTAGAATTTGGGTCCCGTTGTACTTTATCTGGCTCCCCATTACCTCTCTGATCTCATCTTCTACTCTTTCCTCTTACTCACCTGCCTCCAGCCAGAGTGGCCCACTTGCCATCCACTAACATGTGTGCCTAAGCTGCTCCTGCCTCAGGGCCTTTGCACGTGCTATTTCCTGTACCACGAATGTTGTTCCCTCAAGTTATAGCCCTCTCTCAAACTGGACCTCCTGTCTGGTTTCTCTGTTTTATTTTTCTCCATAGCCCTTGTTAGTATGTAACATTCTATATATTTTACCTATTTATTTGGTTACTGCCTCTCTGTCCTGACTACCTATGGCTCCATTAGGGCTTTATATTTTTTGTTTACTGCTCTGTAACAGGGATTATAATATAATGGGGACTCAATAAATATTGTTTTAATTAAGGAATGAATGAAAGAAAGATTCAAAGAGAAAGTACATTTCTGATGGCCATTTACTCATGGAGGTGGTATTTAGGTTTGAATTTGTATGTATGGGAGAATTAAGCTGGTATGAGGATACTTTCCAGAGCACTGTTTTTACCGGCAAGCAACTGGAGACAACTTAGGTACTCACATAAGAGGGTGGGGGTGAGTAAAAGTAAAGATGCAGCAGATGGAAATAATGACCTAGATTTACAAGGAGTTACACTCAAGAGGAGAGGTGAATTAAAGAGATCAGAAAAAATGCTATAGCATAATATCATTTATGTAAGTTTCAAATTCATAAAACAATATTCCATGTTTTAACAGAAATGTATATAGATAGATACCCCCATTTCTGATAGAGAGAGAGAGAGATGGATAGGTAGGTAGATATCATAGAAGGATATGTAATGCATGACTGCAGAGGAAGGAGAAGTGAGGATGAGGGATAAGGAAGACAAATTAAAAATAAATATAAACAAATGAAGGACCTCTCACAGACCTTTTGTGAAGTATGCCAAGCCTAGAGGGTTCACTTAAATTTCACGCTGGTCACACAGCACTAAAAACAAATGGAGGGAACTTCACTGGGGACCAGGAGGGTAGAAGAAGATGGGAAATGAGTATCCTGATAATGATGGAGCCGTGGTCAGGAAATACCAAGGAAAGGAACAATTAGGACAGTACTGAGTGATAAAGATGGAAAGATAGGTTGGGTCTAAAATTTTAAAGAGACCCAAATGCTGGGCAAAGGAAATTTTCTCACTTCATTAAGCAAGGAGGAACCATTAAGAGTTTTTGGACAAGGTGAAATAACATAGGAAAATTAATGTGGTGTGTAATGGATTAGATAAAATAACAGATTCACAGGCAGAGAAAAGAGTTAAACAAGAGAATGCAATAGTCCAAGCAGGAAGTACTGCTTAATGTGAACCTAGAAAATAGTGATGTAAAGAAGGTTGTGATTTAATAGTTATCTGATAATACATTTTTATGAATTACATACATCCTAGCACTGTGTTAAAGGCTAGAGGAAGGAATCAAATGTGGAATATTTAAATGACCCATGTATTGTCCCTTGGTGGGAAACCAGCATGGTGACAAGTACTCTGACATCCTGTGGGTGTTACATAAAGTTCAGAAGGGACGGGAAGGACTACATTTGGTGTGTGCGATGTAACTGGATGTCAGTTGCCAGGTAACTGAAAACACAGTTGTCAGGACCTAAGGACAGGTCCCATTTTGGTGGAGAAAGAAAGCAAAGGAAACTAGAAATGTTCAACCTTCATGACTAAAGAAGCTGATGTATGATTAACAGCTAAAAGCTGGTGAGCTGTTTAGGGAGAGATGCTTTTGGTTTGTGGGAGAATCCTATTTAAAATTCTGCCAAATCACTCCAATAGATATGTCTAGTAGCCTGTTAGATGCGTGAGATTAGTGTTTGAAGAGTCCAGGGCCGATGCTATTGATCCGGGACCCACTCTGTCGGAGGGGACGGTAAGAGCCATGGTCATCACCATGGTTACAGAAGCAACCGATCGGAATATGTTTGTGTGATAGGATCAACCAACGAAGAGTAGATCTTTCTAAACATGAAGTGATGGAAATATGAGTCAGGTGAATGTTTTTAAGCTGAAGAAGATTCACAACTCAGCTTATTTAAAAAAATAGGAATCCCTGTACTTTGATTATGAAGCCCCATCTGGAAGCTTTTGGCTGCGAAGCCATATAGAATGCTCTCGAATGAAAAGTCATAGGAAAAAGCAAAAGGAAAAGAGACCAGAGTAAGATTTTCAAATCAAATTATAGGGAAATAGGAGTTTGGAAATTGTTAAGCTAAAATCAAATCAGGTGGCACCTATATTGCTGTTCAGGGCTTGAAATTCATGGTCTTAACTGGAAAAGGGTTAGTCCAGAGAGGCCCATTTCTGGCAGAGGAGCAGGTCCTGTGTAAGAGGATGTGCTCTTCTAGGGGCTGTTAGAAGCTGCTCCCTCGTCGAGATGTGCAGGGGAATGTTTCCACCACGTGGGAGATTGCATTGCGTCCTGCCTTCGTTTCATCTTGGTTTACAAGTGAGCCTGTATGTTTAGAGTGTCTTGCCCAAGTCTGGGTTTTATTCATCTGTCCATTCATTAATTAATTTACTTACTCACTTCACCCGTGCCTTCTTCATTCCTTCCTTTATTCAATGTTCGCTGAGCTCCTACAAAGTACTACATACTGTTCAAGTCCCTGTGGAGGCACAAATATGAAAATATGCCTCTTGTTCCCAGCCTAATCTCAGACACAGTTATGAATACCCACGGTCACTATAAAAACAAAAAGTTAAATGCTCTATAGGGGGAGGATGCCTCAAATCCCATGGACGCTCTCAATGGAGAGCATTTGGAGAAGGCTTCCTAGAAGGGGTAACATTTTACTTTGACTAAAACAGTGAGGAAGAGTTTGTGAAGTTGGGCAGGCAGAATGATGCCTGGGGTGAAGCTCTTCAGGCCACAACATGTGCAAAAAATACGGATGTTTGAAAGTGGGTCTGTTCAGGGAATGCTGGAATAGGGTTCATGGCAGGATTGTTGAGAGATTAGGCTGGAAAAAAGCAAGCAGTGGTCAGATAAAGGAAGTTCTCTTCTCCACGCAGAATTTAGTCTTCCTTTCATTTAAACTTGAACCCATTGATGAGAAACTGTCCTAATCCCAGTGTACTAATTCTAATGGTACCCATTGATTATTAATTGATAAAAATTAATAACCAGTAGTCTCTGAGTCGATTTTTATCTTTGGCACTTATAAACCCCCATTGCAGTTTGACATGGAAAATAACTTCAAAGCACCTGCCCTGTTACTTCTTCGTTCATTGCTGTGAGAACCGATCTGAGTCCAGAATAGTGCCAGAAGATGGCACAAAGTGAATCTGGTCTCTGAGCTTCATGTTAACAAGGACAATATGCATTTAAAATTTCCTTCTTACAAAAAAGCAGCTACTGCTTTTACTATCCTGGGATGTTAAAATACCTATCAATACACTCTTGGCCACAAGCATGACTTCACATATTTTTTTTCCTGAAAAAAAATTAAGATAAGAAATGACATGGCTGAAAATCTTAAGGACCTTGAGATTTATTTTGTTTTCATTAACTGTGCCCAAGTTTCTTCTTAAGCAATGAGACTATATAGGATGCAATACTTTATTTAAAAATAAAAGTTATTGTGTTTGGTATAAAAGTGCAATGACTCCAGGCCCATTGAAGATTTTCAGTCTGAGCTCTGAGACTGTGGTTTCTTGTTTAGTTTTTAGACTCTCCACAGAAACATTTCTATAAAAAAAAAAATGTCCTCAATCAAGGAACATGGAGGAACTCCAGGCGCTTAGCTGATCTCAGTACATTGGCAAGCTCGGCAAAACATCTTCCAACTGATTTTCAGACACAGTGTTAGCGATCAACAAATATTTTCTGAACGTTGCACATACACATTAAGGATTCCTTTGAAATAAGATGCTAGAAAAATGGGATGTGCTCCTAAGGGCAATGTTGGACTCTGCTTCTTCATGGAGACAAAATGTGTTTGTTCCCACTCTTTAATATAGCCTTGTGAAAGCACCTTGGACCTTTGGGGAAAAAATGATATAGATCAAATGAATACCCCTTTATGTAGGCTCAAAGAGAATGACACAATTTAAACTATAGGTCACTATTTAAGAAAATAGGCTCCATCCTCTGTGGAGTGTGTGTGTGTGTGTGTGTGTGTGTGTGTGTGTGTGTGTGTTTGTGTGTGTATGTTTTGAGACTGCGAATGGAGGTAGTTAGAAAGTTGAGTTAAAAACAGTGTGAGTGGGGACTTCCCTGGTGGTGCAGTGGTTAAGAATCCACCTGCCAATGCAGGGGACATGGGTTTGAGCCCTGGTCTGGGAAGATCCCACATGCCGCGGAGCAACTAAGCCCGTGCACCACAACTACTGAGCCTGTGCTCTAGGGCCCATGAGCCACAACTACTGAAGCCTGTGCACCTAGAGCCCATGCTCCGCAACAAGAGAAGCCACCGCAATGAGAAGCCCGCGCACCGCAACGAAGAGTAGCCCCTGCTCGCCGCAACTAGAGAAAGCCCGCGTGCAGCAACAAAGACCCAACACAGCCAAAAGTAACTAAAATTAAAAAAACAAAAACAATGTGAGTGTTTAACTTTTCTTGTTTCTTTGCAGTACTGGATTTTATCCCTCTTTCTGTTGCTCTACCACTTAAAGAGCGTTCTGTGAAAAAGAAAGAAAAAGCCTAATCTGCCAATAATACCAGGAGATGCCATTGAGCGTAGCTATCTTCTGTGTCACTTGGACCCAAGTGCATATCACGCTGAATCAGTTTTATTTAAAATTGCAGTGGATGTGGGTCTAATTCACTACACCAAACATATTTGGCTCTGCTAGTCAAAAGAAACCTGGGAGGAGTAGTGTCTGCAATCCAGACACAGTTACCATGAGCTGCGGGATGGACAGATTTTGCTGCAGGGGGTGTTTAGGCCCAGCCAGTGTGAGTTTCTGAGGACTCACTCATTTTTTTTTTCTTTTCATTTTTAACAAGTTCAGGTAGAGGGTGATTTCTTTTGATGTGTGTTGTTGGGAATACAAACCTGGTGTGCTTCTCATCCTTTAATTGAGACCTGATAGATAGATTAGATATTCTTTTGGGGGTAAAAGGAAAATTAATAAAGTTGACCTATTGGAAAGTTAAACACAAGCATGAGTTGACTGTTTAAACTTTCCCTTCTTAGGGGGGAGGCTTCGTGGGTGTGTCCGTATGTGTATGTACACGTGTGTGTCTGAACTCTGCTGGGGAAAGCCCCTGAGAGGCGCTCCGCTTCCTTTTGTGTGGAGCACAGTTACACCCAGTGGCCAGTTAGGTTAATGGCACGTGTGTGTTCCCTGAGGTCACCTGAGAAAGAGCAGCGGGCCCCAGTCACTTCCCAGAGTGGAGGCCAGACGCCAATTTGGATAATAGCAGAACAACCGTGTTCCTTTCCTTTGTTCCGAAAGGTGGTGCCTGGGAAGGAGAAGGCCCCACACCATTCATGATGTTAACAATAGCAGCATTAACATTCATTGGACTCCAACCGCGTCTGTTATTCTTTAAATTAGGACCCAGGAATATAATGAGATGGATTTTCACAGGCTGAAACAAAGACTTATTGCTTTTTATTCTTATTTCCCTTTATCTGGGCATAATTGAAACATGTTGAAGTTAACTGTTCTTTTCATTTTGTTTTATTTTTGAGTTGGGGGAGCAATAGCAGATAATGTTAAAAAGGACCATCTTTTTAGAATGCAAATAGGGGCAGAAGCCCTAATTATAAATTTTTAAAGAACTATATGAAACAACTCTGAACTGAAATATCCTTTAGGAGCTTCAAAATGACACTTTTCTTTTGTGCGAGCTTGCTTTGAAAAACTCTCTTAGAAGACACCGCTAAGGTCCTGTTTTCACTCAGGGGCGAGCATGACTTGTGGGGAAAAGCATTGGAGTTGTGTTTGTGACATGTGCCTTCTTGTTAGGCTGACCACAAAGCAGAATTTGTGACCATTGGAGATGTCTCGCCAAGTGAAAATTCAGCACATTCCTTTTTAGGAGAGAGCCTGTTACAGGCTTGTTCCCAGGGCTGCAGATACAGTGTCCGTGCTCCATGAGGTCTTCAGGGCATCATGTGAAACCAGGTCCTCACACCTGCTCTGATATGCATACCATTTAGAGCCTGAGTTAAGCCTCACTTTTCTAATTGAATCGTTCTTAGGACCTCTAGTCCATAATGATCTCCCCTTGTCTGAAGTTCCATCATTTGCACTTTTCAGAAAAATAAGGACTTCAACCACTCAAAACAAATTGAAGCCAAGAGACCAAGGTCTGAGTCCACAGCTCCGCCCCTAATGAGCAGCTGACCTTGGTTTGAAAATTACTTGTTCCCAACCAGAAAGACCTGATCTCCTTCTGTAAGTTCAGGAAGTTGCACTAGAAGATATTGAACATCTCCTGCAGCTCTTTGACAGGGTAACTTTAATCACACCGTCTTTCCTTCTCTTAACTCACCTCTACAACTTGATTATCTTCTGCTCAAAGCTATTCATTTCTCGATGCAGGACAGCTGTTTATGTTGAGCCCTGCAGTCTCTGGGCTGGTGCTTGGATCCCTCCCCCCCACCCCATCCTCATTTCTGTGCTTTCTGTGGAGCCTGTAGCCATCATGTACTGCCGAGGTTCACACTGGTGCAAGGTGATGTGTGTTCTTGTTTTATTGATGTGGAGCTGTTTTTTCTGTTCCAATGCAAGGATCATTTCCCACTTGATGCTCAGAGGAAGAGAACTGAAATATTTTACTATTAAAAACAAAACCTTGCATTCATTGTTTGCGTTGCTTGTTCCTCCTTCTCTACCCAACTCTTACCAACCCAGCCTCTGCTGAAGAGCTATTGTGGCCCCAAGTGACTGGACTACTTGAGGCATTTTACCAGGAAGATATTCAAAGAGGTTACACGGAAAGTAACATGGCATTCTTGTTTCTGCATAACAATAGACTTACTTTCCGTTGTTCGTCTAAGCAGGTGGAATATCCTGCCAGAGGGTCTTTGAAACCCTTCTTTGTCCATTGTGGAAAAAAAAAAGAGAGAGAGAGAGAGAGAAAATCTGATATGCTGATAAGAACGCAGGTGCCAAAGAGAACGTCAGTACAGCCACAGTGAGCACAGCTTCACTAGCTGCGGCATCACCGGCCATGACCAGCTTTGGTACAATTTTTAAAAAGGAAGCGTTTGCTGCTAATCGAAAGTGAAAGGCTCAGTGCTGAAAGACTGAAGTCTGATAAAGTCTGATAGATGCTAAGAGAGACCACAGCTCTTAAGCAAGAAGAAGATAGTTTTGACCCGTGTGTCTCAAATTTTAATCTTATCACAATCATTTGGATGGCCCCTGGTAAATCTGAGTGCTCTGACCCACCCCCAGAGTTTCTGATTCTGTCCATCTGGGGTGGGACCAGAGAATTTGCATTTGTAACCAGTTCCCAGATCATGCTGATGCTGCCGTTCTTGAGATCACACCTGCATCATACGGTCATTGTGTTAAATGAACTCATATCTTTCAGATGCTCAGATCAATGCTGAGCACTCAAAAAAGGTAATAAAAATTTTTAAATGCCTGATTATCAGAACCTTTTCAATTATTGTTATGTATAGTGTCTGAATTCTGCTACTAATGGTGGACCAAATCAAGTAAACGCTAGACAGAATTTTATTTTAGTAAAGCTGACTATGGTCTGATTATGCTACATGGTACACTGTCCCGCTATGCTTTTGCCTACCAATCAGAGAATGCCTTGCTATATTTTAATACGTGAGTTCTTTGCTCCTGGAGGGCGTGGGTCTTGACTTCTTATTCCATTTCTCTGGCTGGAGCTAATGCCTAGTTGGTCCTCAATTTATTGGCTTATCTATATCTATATTATTGCCCTTCTAACATAGATAAGAGGGGCAAGAATTATGGGAGACACAAAGAAGATATATCATCTGATCTCTGGGAAACATATTCACAATGCATATAGCTTACAGAGAACAAATATCTAGAACACACAAAGAAATCTTACAACTCAATAATAAAAACACAAACAATTTCAAAATGGACAAAAGTTTTGAATTGAAACTCTACAAAAGAAATCTGAATGGCCAATAATCACATGGAATTATGCTCAGTTATCATTAGCCATTTGGGAAATGCAAATTGAAGTCATGATGATATACCATTTCTCCCACTAAAATGGCTGAAATTAAAACCGTGGACAATACCAAGAATGTGGAGCAACTGGGTCTCTCACACTTTTCTGGTGGGAATGTAAAATGCTACAACGACTTCGGGAAAAGGTTTGGCCATTTCTTACAAGATGAAGCATTTCCTTACCATACGAACCAGAAATTCCATTCCTAGGTTTTCACCCAGGTGAAATGAAAACTTCTGTTTTATTCATAAGAGCCCAAACTTGAAATACCCCAAATGCCTATCAAACAAATTGTGGCATATCTCACAAACACAGAAATGAAAAATTTCAAAAACATTATGCTAAACAAAAGAAACCAAACACAAAGTAATACATACTGTACTATTCCATTTATACGAAATTCTTAAAAAATAAATCTAAAATATTGCAATTAAAAGTAGATTAGTGGTACTTGGGACTGGAGGTGGGAAGATGATGGAAATGTTCTCTATGTTGATTGTGTTGATACTTTTACCATTGTTCAAAACTCATAAAACTGTACTCTCAAAATGGGTGGATTTTATTGTATATAAATTATACCTAAATAAAGCTGGAAATAAAGCAAAACAAAAAATTAAGATTTAAAATACTTTTGTCCTTTAAACTTCAGTGTCTAGGGTGAATCTTCAGCCTCCTCATTTGAGTGCCTTCTCTGGGAGTCGTCTCAGAGGTTCGGCCAACTGAACTTCTCCAGCTGTACCATAACCCTGCAGGGACCCTAGTCCATATAGACCTTTCCATTCTCCGTGTTCTCTCTGCTTTTATCTGGAGTATGGCCAGAGAATCTTTATCTTGGTCTTATGATTATGTTTTAAAAATGGGGAATAATTTTCAAGACCTTGTTATTGAGTAATGACGGGGAGATGTTAAAAAAAGAGAAGATACATCTTCACAAAAGAGTATCTTATCTATCTGTATCCATCATCTATCTATCTGTCTATTTATCTATCTATCTATCCATCCATCCATCCACCTATCATCTATCTCTTTCTCCCAGACTGTGGACTACGTTTTCATTCTCTTAGTGGCATCTTTTGAAGAGCAGAAGTTTTCATTTTGATCAAGTGTAGTTGTTGGTTTTTCCTTTAACGTTTAATTTCTTTTGTGCCATAAGAAATCTTTGCCTATGCCAAGATTGTAAAGATTTTTCTCCTGTGTATTGTTCTGGAAGTTTTATGCTTTTAGCTTCCATGTTGAGTCTTTAATACATTTCAAATAGATTTTTGTGAATGGTGTGAGACAGGGCTTGAGGTTCTTTTGTTTCCATACCAATGTCCAGTTGTTCAGCGCCATTTGTTGAAAAATCTATACTTTCTTTACTGAAATGCATCCATGCCTTTGTCAAGAACTAATTGAACATAAGAGTTTAGATCTATTTCTGGAATCTATTCTGTTTCATTATTCTATGTCTATCCTTACACTGAAGACACAACGTCTTGGTTTCCATGTATTTAGAAGTTTTGAACTCAGGTAGTTAAAGCCCTCTTATTTTATTCTTTTCCAAAATTGTTTTGGCTCTATTCTATGTTCTTTGCATATCCACATACATTTTTAGAGTAGCTTGTTAATTTTTGTGAAAGAACCCGAGGGGATTTTCGTCAAGATTGTCTTGAAGCTGAGATCAATTTGGGGAGAATGCTTATCTTAATACTGTGTATTCCAATTCATGAAGATGATATATTGTTCCATTTATTTATATCCTTTATTTCTCTCAGCAATGTTTTGTGGTTTTCAGTGCATAGGTCTTTCACAAATTTGGTCAAATTTATCCTTGAGTACATTTTTTTTTTGGTTTTGTTTTTGATGCCACCATGAATTTTAGTGTTTTTTAAATTTTCAATTCTAATTGTTTACTGCTGGTATATATCGCATTTCTAGTATACATTTGATTTTGTATATTGACCTGACCCATGACCTTATTATAGTCACTTAATTTTTGTAGCTCTTTTTATAGATTCCTTAGAATTTTCTATGCAGACAATTGCCTTAATTTTTTACTTTCAAATTTTATGCCTTTTATTTCTATTGCTAGCCTTATTGCACCATATAAGAACTTCAGCACAACATTATATCATAGTGAGAGCAAATAACCAACTGGGCCTGAAGTTTTCTTTGTGAAAATGTTTTGATTGTGAACTTAATTTCTTTAATAGATCTAGGGCTACTTAAATTTTATATTTCTTCTACAGTCAATTTTCTTACATTGTGTTTTTTAGAAAATCTTTAATTGCATTTAAGTTATCAAATTTATTGGCATAGTAGTGTTCATGATATTTACTTTTTAACCTTTCTAATGTCTGAAAGAATTTTAGTGCTATCTCTTCTTTAATTCCTGATTTTGCTAATTTATGTTTCTTTTTTTTTTTTTTAAGTATAGCAAGAGACTGTCAATTTTATCAGTATTTTCAAAGAACCAACTTTGTCTCTATTTTTTTTTCTACTTAATTGATTTTTACTCCAATCTTTGCTTCTGCTTTTTCTGGGTTTAATTTACTTTTTCTGATTTCTGAAGATAGAAACTTAGATTACTGATTTTACATATGCTAATAGCAAATCTATGCCACACGTACCACTACTGCTTCCCTTTTACAGATAGAGAAACAGGCTCAGAGAGCTTGTAACTCCTCTAGGGTTAGAGAGCTGCAGTGGGTGGAACCTGAATTCAGACCCAGGAAGCAAGTCTCCTCAGCTTGCCTGTGGGGCCTTGAAAGCCAAGGCCGAGAGAGAGGCATTGCACCTTGACTGAACTAGAAGGTCAGAGCTCAAGGACTCCTACGTGGTTCCTTCAGTCATTTTCTGCATGCCTCTCAGTGTGTTCTTTTCTCCAGCTAATTTCTTCCTTTAGCCGTATGATACAGGATGCTGGGACAGCACAGCACAAGCTTAGGGGATTCAGATCCCAGTGGGTGGCTTACACACTCTTGTCAAGTGAGTGTATGTTTTTAATGCAGCCTCATCAATTATTACCCCCCACTTTCTGCTCCACCACCACACCTCCCATTTGTCTTCCTCCCTCCTCCAGCCCGGAGAGTTGGGGGGCCTACAGGTGGGGATCTCACTGTGACCAGCTAGCAATTCTCTAACATCCAGGGTGCTGCAGGGACAGGAGTGCAGGAAGTTTTCAAGGTCTGTGCTCCAGGCTGTATGATGCATTGACTACTCCCTGAAGAGCCCTCTGCTTATAATTGCAGAGTTTTTGGCATGTGCTCCCTGACAAAAGAACAGATGTTTCCTTCAAGAACAAAAGAACAGGGCATAACTGTTGGCCAAACGGTTTGCCACGAATGATATTGAATGGGGAAGCAACAAGTCCTAACGAGAATGCCCCTACAGGATCAGGAAGCCAGTGCCAGGAGTTAGAGTGAAATGAAAGGACTCAATGCTGCTTTTACGTTTTAATAGGCAGTGTGCTGGATGGTTTTAACCTCTTCAGATAAGTGCCAACAGAACAGTCTTTCTAGCTGTGTTCAGGAATTGTGTAGCTGTACACTAATGATGGCTTCGTGAGTTACCTTGCAAGATCCTAAGTCTGTGCGTTCATTTCAGAGACGCAGTTAGATGATTATTACAGGCTCTGTTAAACCTGCAGCATCAGCATGCAGTGCGTATATGCGGGAGGCATTCCCTAAATAACAGCTCTCAGTCAAACTAAAAACACCGGTGCAAGTTTTTCTCTTCTTTGCTGGCTAGAACTTCAAAGCACACAGAGCCCACACACAAAAATGAAAAACAAAGGGCCTAGCCTCAGCACCTCCCCCCTCCCCAATTCAGCAAGCCTCTTGAATTAGAAACCTCCGCCCACCGCATCACGTGTCACACGGGCTGGTTGCATTCCTGAAGTAGTTCCTCCGATTTTTCGTCTCTGAAGACGATCTCCTTTGAGGTTGTCCTTGGCTTTAGCCCAAAGGAAAGACAGTTTATTTCTCCCAACCCCCTCTTCCAACTGTTTTTTTAATTAGCAGAAATGTGCAAAATACTCTTTTCATTCTTTTAACTTCTTTTACCATAAATCACTTATCACCCAAAGAGACCAGTGTTCCCCTTTTGTTAAGTCATGGTTAGATAAGAACTTTCATAACATCTCCTATTAAAATCTGCACTGTGTCTACATGGTCTTTACAAATCTCTCCTCCAGTCTGCTTTGGACTTCAGCTAGAGGGATAATACATTCCAGTGTGGCGGCTGGGCAGTCCCAGTTTGTGCCTTGTGGTCCTGGCTGATCCCTCTTGTCCTGACAGTCTGTTTTCCGATTTGGACAACTCATTATATGATGGTAATCTCTTTGGCAAGTATTTTTGAAAATGTTTATCATTATTCTAATAATTTATATCAAAATTTCTGGTGCGGCCCTTATGCTGGTGATGTGGGACCATACACTGGGAGTGACTTAAAGTTTTCATAAAGTGAATCTCCTAATCACATACGCATTTGAGTTCATATTGTTTTTCTTTAAATGCGGTTGATGTAATATAATTATGAAAATGTTTTTTGGAAATTTTAAGGTTTTAAATTCGGTAAGGTACAACATATAACCGTTGCAAGTACTCTCATATTTGAGTTCTAAATATGAGTTACATTTTTGGGTTGAATACCAGCTGAGGAATATATAAAAAACACGACTATATGATTTTGTTTCTTATAATGGATAACGATAATCTGCTAACTGGTCGCAAATGCACTTTCTCTATGACCCCTCACAAAATTCTTGTAAAGATAAATGGGCACCTATCTGGGATAACACTTTGAAAGTAAAGCATATTACACATGTTACTCTAGCGGTACTTAATATAATCCACTATGATTCTCTGGAAGCCGTATCATAAGATGTTAGAATTCTCAGCCTCTGTGGGACAGCACTCAGGGTGAATTAAAAGTTTTAGTCAGAAGGACCCAGCGGCTAAATGACTATTTTTCATATTCCAGACTGTGAGTGAAATTCCACAAGTGTCTCTTCTTCTCTGTTTTATTTTCACGACTTGATACCAAAATTTAATAAAAGCAAATGTACATCTATTACAATTCAAAACTGAACTACCTGGGTGGCTTGGGGTGGGAGCAAAAGATCGATATGAGGGAGAGGAAAACTTCCATTTCTATGGCAATAAAAAGTAGTTTTGCAAAGCTAAAACCATGGAAATTGAACTAATGAAAATGGTATGCTAAAACGGACTGAATTCCTGCATTTGGAAGCAAACTAGACCTTTGTGACCGTACTTGATTGTCTCCCTTCTTTGTAGGTTATTGGGTGCCACAGCTTCATGGAAATACACACTGCTGTGTTGTTTTTGTTCAATTATGTTTACATTTTAATTAATAACAAGGATGCCCACCTGTCCCTATTGAATCCAGAATGAAAACTCTGGGTTGAAAATCTCCTTGACCAGAGGAAAAGGAAAAGTATAAAAGCCACAGGTTAGGACTGCTGTCCTGACGGCAGACGGCAAGTGATTTGGAGGTCATGTTTCCAGTACCAGTGACAAGTTGAATTCCAGTTAATCTGCCCCTTTCACCTATGGCTTCTTGTGAGTAAAGGCTCATGGTATCAAAGCAGCTACCCGGTCAAGGATCCTAGTCTATGACAGTGGATTTCTGGGAGACTTAAGTGTCCTTGGTAGGGTGTCGATATGCCCTGGGTTGCCTGGGACAGTCTGGGTTTGTGCCTAGGGCCCAGTGTGATTATTCATAGCACCCCCTCTGGATTTGGGTGATAAATTAGTTGGTCACACCACCTATGCTGGATGCCAAGCACACAACCTGGGCATTAAGGATCCCTGTACCCTCACCAAACAGGTGACATCAACCAGTTACCAACGTACAACATCAGGGTGGACCCAAGCGCTTAGATGACAGTCATTTCATCAGTCTGTGCTCTGCCTTTTCGTACATATTCCCAAACTAATTGTCTCACTAAATTCGCTAAGTGCATTTTCTGGCTGCAACATTTCTATTTGGGAAAGATGCCAGAATTGTCAGCCAGTAAAGACTTCAGCCCTTTCTTGGCCAATTTGCCAAAAAAACATCAGAGGGTGTTATTGATCTTTTCCCTTGTACTCATTCAGCTAATTTTTTCCCTGGTTTCCTTTCTTTTCTTCTTCTTAAGCTGACATCCAATAAAAGCTATTTCTTTCAGGTGCCAGCTACGTGTCAGCACCGACACCATTCACAATATGAGTTGCCATTTCTCCCTTTGCTCTACAAAACCCCTTTTCTTGTTTCTATTGACAACACAGGTATCTGTCAAGCTTGCTTCCCTCCTGGATTTATTCCATGGGTGACTATGAGCCTTGATGGGTAGGTACATGGGACTCGGATTATACTAAGATTACAATCCACTCGGATTACATTTGGATACTATTGCAAGTTGCAACAGTTGCACTTTTTTTTTTAATTACACAGTATACAAGTTATCAGGGCAATCTTATTTTATACTTAATTTGTAAAAGAAAGCCTAGAAGATTAGTCAGGGACATTTAAATAGCTAATTAGCTTCTCAACAGGAGCAAGTTTGGGATTTGGCCTTCAGAAATAGGAGCACTTCTTTCAAAATCTCTGACACTGGCTTGTGCTACGCTCCCCATTGTGAGAGCTGTTCACCTCCGGCCTTTTCTTAGCTGGAGGCCCAGTCTCATGTTATCCTATTAGGTAAGATAAAAGAAAGAGGCCTTGGGAATTGCAGCCGAATTACCAGAGAGATGAGCCAAGTGGTTATGGGGATAATAAATATTTAAGATATCTGGGAAGCTGTGAGGAACAGGGTAGTGACAACAGTCAGCAGATGCTGGTGAGCGCCATGCAAACAGAGGGGTGGGCTTGACAAATCTGCCACCTTTTTGCTGAATTGCCCTCAAGACAGCTCACCCCTCCACTTGAGCGATGCTGCTAGAGCTGCCCTGATGGTTCTCGAATGCACGGTCACACAGAGAGCGCCATAGTGAGTACAAAACTATGGATAGAGGGTGACACGGATTTCTGAGGAATTCTCACTCGACTGTGGATCCGCATGAGAAGAACGAAGACCAACGTCACATTTCCTACATTGGCAGTGGAGGATGCTGCTTGTCTAAGCGCCTGGCTTATCAAACAACCTCGTCCAAACTCCTCATTCCCTTTGATCCTTCCTGGTGCTGCTTCATCGAATTTCAATTCCACAGGCGCTCCAACCAGCAATCTTTTCTTTTTATTCCCTTTCTTCCCTCTTCCTGCCCATTCCTTTTTCTGGTGGTCCTAGGAGCAGGGCTCCTGAGGTTACCGAAGTCAATTTGGGTTAGAAGTACTTGGAGCTGGGAAAGAAGTGTTGATATGGTGATATATAAGTAATTTACAAATTGATGTATGCATTCTAAAAATATGCCTGTGAAATTTTTGTAATTCTAAAATGGGAATGGAACCAAAATGTTTAGTCAGACATGATAATTATAGCTAACATTTATTGAATGCTTATAATGGGCCAGCTACTGTTCTAATTGCTTTACATTTATTAGCTAATGTAGTTCTCACAATAGCCCAATGAGACCATTATTATCACTATTTTACAAAGCAAGGAACGAGCACTGAGAGGGTGGAATGTGTGGAAAGTCATCAGTTGGTGGATGACTTGGGTCTTGGGACCCAAGTCTTTTCACTCCCTAGTCAGCACTCTTAAGGGTGGAACCTGCTGCTAGTACAGTTCCAAAATGCCCCTTAACTTTCAAAGAGTTTTGCAAGGACAATTCTCATCATACATAAAGAACGATATTTGAATTTCTTGCCTCAGAAGTGTTAATAGTCAGGAAGTAATATTGTAGAATAGATTATGCCTGGATATTAATTGTCTTGCTTAGTTTCCTAGCGCTACTGTAATAAAATACCACAAACTGGGTGGTTTAAAACAACAGAAATTTATTCTTTCACAGACCTTGGAGGCTAGAAGACTAAAGTCAAGGTGTGGTCAGGGCCCTGCTCCCTCTGAAGACTCTAGGGAAGAATCCATCCTTGCCTCTTCCAGGTTCTGGTGGCTGCCAGCAATTCTTGGTGTTCCTTGGCTTCTAGAGGCATCCCTGCAAATCTGCCTCCATCATCACATGGTGTCCTCCCTGTGTGTGTGTCCAAATTTTCCTCTTCTTATAAGGACACCAGTCATTGGATTAAGCTCCACCCTCATCTAATATGACCTCATCTTAACTTGGTTACATCTGCAAAGACTCTATTTCCAAATAATCATATTCACAGGGACTGGGGATTAGGACTTGATCATATCTTTTGGGTGGATACAATTCAACTCGTATCAATATTTTTTTTAAATTTAGTTTATTGAAGTATAGTTGATTTATACAATATTGTGTTAATTTCTGCTGTACAGTAAAGTGATTCAGTTATACATTTATATGTACATTCTTTTTCATATTATTTTCCATTATGGTTTATCACAGGATATTGAATATAGTTACCAGTGCTATACAGTAGGACCTTGTCGTTTATCTATTCTATATATAGTAGTTTGCATCTACTAATTTCAAACTCCCAATTCATCCCTCCCCCGCCCCCCTCTGCTTGGCAACCACAAGTCTGTTCTCTATGTCTGTGAGCCTGTTTCTGTTTCATAACTAAGTTCATTTGTGTCATATTTTAGATTCCACATATAAGTGATATTATATGGTATTTGTCTTTCTCTTTCTGACTTCACTTAGTATGATAAACTATAGGTCCATCCATGTTGCTACAAATTGCATTATTTTATTCTTTTTTATGGCTGAATAGTATTCCATTGTGTGTGTGTGTGCGTGTGTGTGTGCGTGTGTGTGTGTGTGTGTAGACACACAAACATGTATATACCACATCTTCTTTTTCCATTCATCTGTCAATAGACATTTCAGTTGTTTTCATGTCTTGGCTATCGTAAATAATGCTGCAATGAACATTGGAGTGAACAGCTCATAGCAATATTCATATCTGCTTAGCCCGTATTATGTCCTATGTTCTAATTGACAATAAATCAAGAAAAATATTTTCCCCATGCAATTTCTTTCTTTTTTTCTCTAACACATGTGCCGAATTCTTTTACTTCCTCCTTCAAACAGCATCTACTCTACCAGCAGATGCTTCTCCCATAATAAGAAGCAGATAATACCCCACTTGAAGGACCTGGGATCAGGGTGGAGCAGTTTTCATGACAGACTCTTTATAGTACTTATATTTTCTCTTCTAACCTTCTTTTCCATTTCTCATCCATAATAGTTATAACAGTAGCTTGGAAGTAATCTTACAGTTCTTGTTATACTGCAAGGATTTCTCCATACTATCATAAAAACTTTGGTTATTATTTAATCTACCTCATAAAATTTCAACAACTAAAAGATACATAATTTAACCATTTTCATATTTAAGACTTAGATTGTTTCCATTTTTTTCTTTTGCTTTAGTACTGCAATGAATATGTGTGCATATATCTTTTTTCTTGCTTTGGATTTTTTTTGGAAGAGAAATTTCTAAAAGACTATAATTTTTGTTATATCTTGATGGCTTATTGTGTGATACAGACTGCTATCAGAAATTGTAGCAGAATCCCTCCAATGTTATCATCAAGCTTATCATTTAAAATTTTATTTTAAATGGCCTTTAGTTATTTTAATTTAAACTGCAAGACAGGACACCTTATCTTTCTTTCACAGTTGTTAAAAACCCATGAGAAGGAAGTTAGATTGAATTAGTTGCATAACCCCATATTTAAAGTTTCCTGAGTTGATATGGCTGCAATAATTTAAGTTTTGTTCATAATGCCCACATTTTCAAATATCATAGCTAAAATTAGGTAAAAATTTAAAAATACATATGCTTGTTTTATTAAGATAATTATAAGTTTGTTAGAGAAAAGACCTAGGATGTATAACTTCTTATTTTAATTAAATACCATTATTTTAATGTCTACTATGCTTGGTGGTGTTTTGTCCTACATACTCACTATAAACTTATTGAATAGAAGATGATTTACCCCTTAATGAATTCATTAGTATCTGCTTTATTTAAGCTTTAGTAAATAAAATTACCCACTTATCACTCACTTTTCTAAAATGACTGCTGCTAAATTAATTTGCAAGTTTATCAAATTGCACTATGACTTTAAAATGTATAGTAATCCATATTGATTAGGAATTTCCCTTTATATGGGATTTCTGACATGTGTGTATTTAAGATTGCATATATGATTAAAGGAGACATTATATTTCAAATATATGTATATATCCTCAGTGATAAATGTTTTAAATCATGTCTACTTTACATCAGTTACTTATTATAATTGAATCCAAGAGTGTTCTGCTGAGGGCTGGCTGGCAAAAGAGGATCTTATTTAACCAATACCATTACACTTTATTTCAAATTAATTATGTTTTTCCAATTCTCCTGTTTTACTGCAAGCATGGAGTTGGCCCCAAACTCAGAGTCAGCCTGGATACTCAATCCTACACTTATTCAATGCCAGCTTCCTTGTTGGCATCCCCCCATAGATTCAGAATTGCCTTCGATTAAGGAGTCCTGGTCACAGGCAAATAAGACAATGACCTCAATCTCCATATATTAAATTCAGGATATAGTAGGTCTTGATTCTGGTCCTCTTCTGACCCCAGAACCACACCACAGAACCAAACAATCACGCTTCCTTCTTTATAGCTAATTACATATATATCGTGTGCGTGTGTGTGTGTGTGTGTGTGTGTGTATGTATGTATATATTTACATTTCCATCTTATCTCTCTTGTGTTCTAGGCTTGTTTTGCAATTCTTAAGTGGGTGGATAAACAAATGTTTGTAATAGGAAAGGAAAAAGAATGCTATTAAAACCAACTTTAGCTCAAAAAGGGAGAAGCATAACTTATTCTTAGACCAGATATCCTTTTATTTAAATGAAGTATCTTGGTTGAACATTTGCTACAACATTTGAATGCTCAGGAGATTGGACTGGAAAGAAACAGTGAACCCAAGAGATAGCAGAAGTCCTCTTCATGAGAAATGAACTTGCCTTTGTGTAGGGGGTGAGACATAAAAGGGGGGGTGGGGAGGAGGAAGGGTGAGAATGAGAGAGCCTTCTGGAAGTCTGAGGAGATACTTAGCCAGTGAGAAATTTCTGTTACTGTTGATGACCAGAAGAAATTAAAAAGACAAGGAATGTCTAACATTTAATTTTCATTTGTCACTTCAGCGTGTTACTATTTCCGTATCTCTGAGTCTTCGGGGAATCCAGAGAAGGAGCCGGTGTTCCCCATCTGGGCCGACATGAGGACAATGAATGAAGGCAGGAAAGGTATTCTACTTCTTGAGAAATAATAACCTTGGTTTTATGGTCCAAAGCACCAATCATTCCCTCCCTTGAACTCTCTTTATTACAGAATTCTTGCATTAGCTAAGAAGGCCTCTGTTTGGGTCAACACTATTCCCAAACAGTTTTATCTGATCCCAAGTGGTTCCCCTAAGAGCAGCAAGGCTCGACCTCAGCTCATCCATCATGCAAGGCAGGCCCAGGAGGCTGCAGGACCCAAAGCATTACAGTAACTGACATTCAGGTCCTCACTGATTGCAGTCTTGTCACAAAAGTTTGTGGAATCTTCCAGGGCCTGTGATTCCAGCATCTGCTTGCTTACACTTGGGCTGCTCCTGGCCACTTGGAGCCTGCTGGTCACCAAGACAGCGGCTTGGACAGACTGGTCCTCAGACTCTGTTCTCTCACTTGTCTGATATTTCTTCTTTATGCTTTGTCTGGTTTAAACTCTATACACTTTTGATCTACCCCCATATTTGTCTGTAGAATAACAGTTGCCCACTCATGTTCCCTTGATAAATATTTTCCCTTTGCCCACAGCTGAAGGATACCCCCTAAATTTTCAGTCTTAGCCTTCCATAGAAGGATTATAAGAGGCTTAGCCCTAATTATTACACAAAGTAGGACTCATACCAGACAAGCTGGACTCCCCTAGACACAGCCCTCCTGACTAAGCTAGAACTTAGAGTTGGTACAACTGGCTTCATCGCCTCACTGTCCTCTAGTGCCTTGCATATAAAATGCACTCAATGTACATTTCTGAATAAATAGATGAATGTTTTATTCTGATGGGAAAACAAAGGGAAGAAGAGAAATGGAAGAGGCATTCTAGTTGAAAAGGAATGCTATTAAGGCTAAATGTATTCATTTGTCTTTTTACCTAATAGGCAATAAAAGATTGCCCCGTTCGAAGAGAAATTCAAGGCTGGAGAGATGCCAAAGGTACTTTTGTACAAAGTTTCCTGATACCCGTAAACTTGTCATAATTCCCTCTGGAGCATCTTTCTTAAAGTTCAAAGGCATCAATTATAGTTGCAGGAGGAAAAATACAAAAAAAGAAACAAAAACATAAGCAGAGTTATATTCAGCAGAAATTAAGTATGTATAGAAATTCATTAGTGAGGTACCTGACTCTACTATAGGTTTGTATTTTTATAAATCGCACTCTAAGTGATCCATTAGGCATTTGGGAGAGAGACCTGAGATCTGGAAACAAACAGGCAAGCAAAGAACCATGATTTGGGCTTTGGTCCATTCTCCATAAATTATATGATCGTAAGCAACCACCAGACCCTTGAAGTTTCAGTTGCCTCATCTGGATGTTGGAAATAATAATTGTTGCCCTACTTGCTTCCAGAAATTCTTTTAATGATCAAGATGATGATAATAGTAACTAGTTATTAATAATTATACTCCTTTAATAGAGTTGTTTTTGGTTAAAAATTGAGTGAAGTGTGGTCCTTCCCCAGACCTGGGTTAAGGATCTGAATTTCTACTGGGAAGAGAAGTTGAAGGATGAGAATGTTAGGTCTTGGGCAGAAAATAGGATTTAAAGGACACTGGTCAGTCACATATCTATGAAAATCTTTGTTGTTTCTACTTGAATAAAACAGCCCACTACAAAAAACCTAAATGCCATTTTACACATACAGTAGATGGATGACTCTGTGTCCTAACCTTTCTAAACTTCAGTGTCCTCATACATAAAGTGACAAAAATACCAACTCATACATTTCCTTTTCACCATCTCTTGTCTGCTAGACACTTCCCAGGATTTTTCAAGGAGATCACTGTAATATGATTTGCTTTTTTTTTTTCAAAAATGTATATAATTAAGATATGTTTGCTTTTTTCTATCCAGTCCTCTTACAAGAGACTCAACACCTATCTGACATTCTTGGGATGTTTTCCTAGTCCTGCCCCCTGGGTCCTTCCAAACTCTAAAATTCTCCCAAGATACAGCTTGAGCTGGAAAAAGCTTTAGTTCTGTACCCATTTTAATCTTTCTTTCTCATAGCTATCACGAGAGTGTGGTTCTAAGCATGAGTTTACTTTTCCTCATCTTTATTTACCTTTCCCAAGATTTTAGAGCAAAGTTTCTCTTTGCTTTCTGCCACCTTCACCCTGCCACTCCCGGTTGAGTCACTCCACAAGCGAAGGCTGAAAAGCAATCTTTTTCAATTGGAGTAGAGACGTTGAAGATGCCTCAAAGCCATGTTGAAATTTTTATGCTAGGACTCTGTGTGAGAGAAACTCACATTTTTGAAGGTTTGTTATATGTGGCTTAACTGCAGTTGTTCACTCTCATGGGGTAAGGAAGCTGAGTCCAGGCGGGGGTCTAGGGCCCTCATGTGCAAAGGGCAAGTCTCGTCGTCTGGAGGAAGTCATAGCGTCTGAGGAATGCCAGCTACACCAAACTCAACACAGCAGGCGAAGAAGAATCTACCTCATCTTCTCTCCCCAGCTCTCCACATTGCTGTTCTTCATCTCTCTTCTAAACCTATGTGAAAGGAAATCAGATCCATTTTCTTAAAGGAATTATCTCACTTCAGAGTTCACTTTAAACCTCTCTATAATCTTTCAAACTATTTTCACCATGACAATTTGATATGGACTTGGCAAAATTAGTGACAAAGGTTATTTCACACGTTTGGTTCCAAGGTGGTAGTCAATGTTCAGTGTCAAGACAGTTTCCATCCAAATTTTGAAGGCTAAGAGAAAACATTCACTCAGGTGGAATGTCTCAGCAGCTTTGTGATTGTTTTTAGATTACTTAGCTACTCTTAAAGTTCACACCTGAAGGAAAGGTGAGGGCAACTAGGGCTTCTTATTTCAGTTTTACTGAATGAGGAGCATGAATCAGATGATCGGATTTCTAGATTTACAGCATAAACGTACAACCACTCATGCTCATATGAATAATTACAACAAACCTGTTTCTTTTCAAAGTGACCAAATTTTAAGTTAAAAAAAGAAATCAACATCTAACAAATCATTAAATTATTAAATCAGAGTTGATTATTCACATTTAAAAATGCTTTTATTTTTTGGCTTTAGAGAAGTGCTCAAATCAGAAGCGTTTAAACTCCCACTATGCGGTAGAAGTTAGTCATGTATAATACAATGATCTAATATTAGACAGCAATGGATCTTATATAAGAACTGAAACAGAGTTAGAATTGAAACAATTTCATGTGAATGTGAGGGGGTTGGAAGTATTTTTAAAAGAATGTTTCTCATTGCTGCATGGATAGCGAGAGTAACTGCCAAAATGTGGGCAAAACGAGAGAATTATGCAACGGGAGGAAAGAAATCAAAACATGTAGCATAATTTTGACTCTATTGTTATCAGGCTTTTTTTTTTGAATTAATAATAAAATTGAGCAGGTGGAATGAGTCAGTTAATGACTCAGGAAGGCCCATAGGAAACTTCAAACTGTTAAGCAAAACATTCTTCCTCACCGTGAATTTCAGTTTCTTTAAATGGTCTTTCAACAGAAAACTTAATCTGTAAGGAGATCTGTCCACTGGGGTTAGCAGCGAGCCCCGTGGCCCCATCTGACTCCAAACCTTTATGAAAATGATAGATTGTTAGGACAGATCGTTCACATAATGTTTTTCAAATTTAGGGGAACAAATGTTTTTATGGCGCAGCCTAGCAGTTCCCTGGGAGAAGGAGGTGTGGGGATGTAGCCTATAGGAAATGGTCTCTATTTTGTGTCTTTAGTTTTGTTTTTCATTTAAAAAAAAAGTTTTTATTTTATTGAAGTATAGTTGATTTATAGTGTTGTGTTAATTTCTGCTGTACAGCAAAGTGATTCTGTTATACATATATACATTATTTTTCATATTTTTTCCGTTATGATTTATCACAGGATACTGACTAGAGTTCCATGTGCTGTACAGTAGGACCTTGTTTTTTATCTATTTTGTGTCTTAAAACAAGAAGGCGGTCACCCTTAGGTCAGCCCTTGACTCTTACCTGTGCCCTGAAATGGTTTTCTAACTTGTCTCCTGCTGGACTCTCTCCTGTATTCCCACTACTCTGCTACAGGAGTTCTCTTTCTAAACTGGGATGGTGATCACGATAATAACCACTCAGTAGCTGGTCCACGGCCACCCCAGGTCCTGGTGACAGTGAGCTCCTTCCAGCTACTTTTAGGCTCTGTCAGACCTTGTGCCCTGGGGACACACTGTTCCCCCGTCAGAGACACCTTCCCTTTGTTTGTAGTTTCTCTGTACTCTCAAATGTTGTCTTGCGGCCTCCTCTGATCTCCTAACTTACATGCTGTCCATTGCGCCTCCCTCTCTATGCTCACAGTGTTTTATATTTACCTCGCTGAGCACTTTATGTGGTTCTGCAACCATTCGCACGTTTCCTCTACTTCTGGACTGTGCGCTCCTGGCCACTAGGGACCAATCTTCCGTCTTCGGTGAACTTAACAGTCCCTGGGCCCTGCTAGGCTTCAGATGAGGCCATGCGAGCGGCTTGGTGTGGATTCCACTGGCTGATGAAGGACCGCAGCGTTCCTGACTGAGTCTCTTGTTCACGTTCTTGGGCCCTTGGAAATGCCTCCTCTGGAAGGGAGCTGCCCATCAGGTCTCCCTGCCTGTGCTTTTGTGGAATCGGTGAAGCTGTGTAGGGGGCTGTATTGGGGCTCAGACTCTTTGAGGCCCTCAAATGTCTGCACTGCCCGTAGCCACACATGCCACACACACATGGCACAGGAAGGTCCCTATGTTCTGTGTAGCAGTGGGGATGACGTTTTCTGCCCAGGGGTCAGCCTTGGTCTGTTGGGCCAGGCCAAGCACCACATACCTGATTCTCTTTATCGTTTTGTCTGCAAATCGACTCCTGTGCAGACACTCAGGAGGGGCCATTTACCAACTGGTTTATCAAATTCCACCAAGACATGTAGCCAATTTCCACCTCAGCAGGGACACCCCAGTACATTTATATTTTCCTCCATCACCCAGACAACAGCTGATGTTTAGTAGGTGCTTTCCTAGGTGTTCCTGGGACTCTCTGAAGAAGGCTTTCATGTTCCTGAAAACCTCCCTGTTGACACTGACCAGCTTGGCCTGGGGTTCAGCACCCCATCCTGCCCTTTTTCTTTGTGCTGGTCGTAATCCACACCCTCAGAGCTGAATTCTCAGGCTGAGCCATACTTCTGGGACCTTTAACTGAAGGTTGGGAAGCAACCTACAGAAAATAGTAGGTTAGGTTAAGTGAAATAAATAGTAAAATAGTAAAATAGTAGGTTAAGTAAAACCCTTAAAACCAGATGCTGGAAATGGCTGCCTCGTGACGGCCTCTCAGACCTGCTTCAGTGAACTCTCTGAGATGCTCAAAAAATAAAATATTGTATTCTAAATAAAAAGCACGTACAGCATGGGGCCTTTATTGACATTATTAAAATTTAGGTCTTCCTTGACATCTCAGCTCCCTATTCTAGGAAAAGATGTTTACTTCATTTTGATATAATTGAAGGGAATCCCTAGATAGTTCTACAGGAACACAGGGATATTCTGCTTCCATACCCCAATCTCCTTTTCACAAGATATGCTGTTAGTCATCAAATTGTCAAAACTTCCACTCGTCGTATGGATGGCACGCCCTACAACTAATCAGTCAGGATGGCCCTCTGTCATGACAGGGACGCATCCGGGATGGGGTGCTATATTTGAGAAATGCTGGTCTGGAAAGAAGTTTGAGACTTCACATGTATTACCACCATGCATACTTTGAAGGTGGGATGGAAACACTGAGAATAGTGAAGTAGTAGATCATATTAGAAATGATATTATTTTTATTCCCCACTAGACTTTTAAATGGAAATTTGTCAATTATTTCTCCACAATCCCTTTTCTGAAAAACCTTCATGCCGGATGTGTTTCAGAGTTCAGAATTTTTCCGATTTTAACATTTCTGTAACATTTCCAGTAGGGTAAGGCAGTGCCCTGGAGTTAAACACCAGTGGTGATATTTCACAATTGCAGATCGGGGATCATGCCAACGGCATGAAAGCAGAGGTTTCCATGGCAGGTTTTGGAAAACATTCTGAAGAGACAGCCAGCACACGCCCTTGCTCTCTGCTTCTTCATCCCTATCTATTCTGCTGCCTAGAAGATGGACCTTGCCAGCTTGGCTTCTGAGGATGAGAAGTAAGAAACTTGAGCTGAAAGGACCATCGGTGTCAAACCAGCCCTGCCCAGCTTACCTCTGGGCTTCATTTGCATGAGGAAGAAAAGAACTTTTATCTCTTTTAAGCCACTGTTATTTCTTTCTTTATTTTCGGTCACATACAACCACACCTAACCGTAGGTAATTCAGATCTAATGGAGAAGTAAAGTCCTAGATTTGGTGGGATTTTTAATACCTTACCGGGCAATCTATATCTCAATTTGCGTATAGAGAAAGCCACATATCAGTGCATTATATTTAGTATGCGTTGTGCAGCTAATTCGATTTTATGCATGAAAATATAAAAGCGCCGCCATAGAATCCAGAGTAGTGTAGGTCCTTTATGGGCTTGAGGTGGGTTCTCTTTATTTTCCTCATTTATCTTTGGCATGACAGTTTTTTTAAAAAAACACCTGACACAAAAGTGACTCATCATAGTGGAGGAAACCATTCCCCCATCCTAATGGTAAGTTTAACAAGTAGTTTGTTTTGCCTCAATTTTTCTAATGCTCATAGCGTTTGCGATTTAACAGTGCCCGAAAGATACCTGCGGCTCAGAGCAGTCAGGGCGAGGTGCCTACTTGACTACATTTACTATGGAGGATATTAAGAGCAATTCTAAAACAAATAGAAGTTTCTCCTGCTCATTCATTTAGGGCTTGATTCTTCCCACACGTGGAAATCAGAACTATTATGGGTGTCTAAACTCTGGTTGCCCATAGAGCAAGGGTTGACCACTCTGAACAGCTCACTCCAGGCTGATTTGTGGGAATCCCTTTAGAGTTTTTTTGAAAGGTCAAGGTTGGCAGAGGCTGGAACAGTAGGACTCCAAACAGCTCTGAGTCAGGAGCTGCCAGTATAGACAACTGGCCGTTCTTCTTGATGGGTTTTATTGCTACTGGTATTTTTAGCAAAATATTTTCTCTCTTGAAAAGGCCCAATTTATCTTTCAGTTTTATTTTATAACGAATGCATATGCTTTATAAACACGTTCCTTTGACTAACAGCTCAGATGGTTAGTATGTGGCTCTCATGAGGTGTATATTGTCTGTGCATAATTAAGTTTTTTTCCTTATTACCATGACCCTAAGTTTACTCCTCACTTGTGCATGCCTTGGTCTGTTTTGTTGTGGCCTCAGTCTGAATGCCTCAGTGCAAATGTTTGCAAACTATGCTCTCAGAGCCCCAGGATTCCACAGAGGTCTCTCACGTGCTGCCGAGGCGTATGAGATTGTTCCTGATCTCCCTACCTGCTTTTCTCATAGTAGATCACATCTTATCTGTATGTACACTTCTGTTTGAATAAAAGAGCTCTGCTGCTGGAAGATAAAATAAATTAAAAAGTACTAGTGGAGGGCAAATCCATCACCGTTACTGGAACAACAGCCTCCAACGTATGTTCTGTTAAGTGTGGACAAACGTTACCAGTATTAAAGCATTTGAAGTATTGGGTTGGCCAAAATGTTCGTTCGGTTAACGAATACGTTGTTCAATAAAGTTGTTGGTGATAACGAAATGTGTGTCTTTTATTTTTACTTAAAACTGAATGAACTTTTTGGCCAACCCAATATACCAGATTAATTTAATCAGTTTTGATACGTCATGGGTCAAAGCAAAGAAGATGGGTTATTGCTTCTGTTCTTAGCAGCAAAGCTGTTTTCCAATACTTTACTTGTGAGTTTGGGATGCTGGGAAGTATGAGGGGTTTCAGGACAAAGAGATTTAGGAGGCACTGATCTCCTGAGTTGTTGCAGTGACCTAAAGAAGACTGAATATGCTTCCAAAATGCTTATCGCACAGGATAACACAGAGACATTGAGGGCAAATTGGGCACATTAAACTCTACTTTAAATTAGGTAAGTGTAAGTAGAGGCATTCTTCCCTTTCTGAAGGCAGATTCTGGTTCCTCACCTCCATTTTGATGCCTTTAGGTTCAAATTCAAATCAGTCTCTCTGCCTTTAGCAAGAACTAAAGCCTATAAGATCCTGGAACCCCATCTAAGTCATGAAATTGGGATGTGGTGTTCAGGAAAGTCTAAGCTGTTCTGGTTAACTTCAGTAATCTAAAGGCTGCCTTCCTATCAGGTAGCAGGAAATGGTGGCAGTTTTCCAAAGATAGGTTCTCTGAGCTTCACATAAGTCAAGTCTCAGTTTTGGTTGAAGTGCCCATTGGGAACAAGGGAGCCCTCTAGGTGTCCACTGACAAAGTTCTTACCTACAAAGAGAGGACACCGAGGAGGAATAAGGCACTGTCACTGCTGCAGGTCATCCTTCATTTATTCATCCACTCAACAAATATTATTGAGTCAATGCAGGCACTGTTCCAGGCACTGGAGTTGTGGCAGTAAACAAAATAGACAAGTATCTCTGTCCTCGTGGAGCTTACCTGTGAAGGACAGAGGCAGACAATTAACAAACAAAGCAATAAAATGCTACAGAGAAAAGTAAAGCTGGTAATGGAAAAACAAGAGCTGGGGGGAGGGGCTGCAGTTTAAAAAGGGTCAAGGACGTTCTCAGTGAGAAGGTGACATTGAAGCAAAGACTTGAAGGATGTCAAAGAGCCGATCATATGGACATGGGCTGGTGAAGGGAGGGTGTTCCTGGCAGAGGACGGGTATGGAGGCCAGTGTGCTGAATCAGAGGGAGGAAGGGGGACCAAAGACAGTGGTGCCCCGGTCCAGTGCCTGCCTGGCTGCAAGCCCCCAGCCCATCTGGTTTGGGAAGTACTTCTGATGCCCCTTTTCCTGGGCACTTCCCTTGGCCCATTGTGGGCCACGGAACACAGGCAATGGACAACCTGGGTTTGAATCTCAGACCTGTCTCTAATTCACATACCCATGTGACCTCTACTGGCCCAGATTTCCTCATCATAGAACAGAAGGTTGGGCTAGTAGATTTCCAGCTCCTCCCCTTCCCAACTGTGAAGTTCATTGTTCTTTTAAAAGCACACCTTAGGGTGATAGGATTTTATTTCATATGCTAATATGCCCTTTCCTAAACAATGTACTGTGAAAGTTCTTTATACCTACAACATACAAGTGAAAAACAAAAGCAAGAGCTTTTGAGCTACAATGAAATGTTTTACATTTTATTAGTAGTATTATTATTATCTTATTGTTGGCACATTTGTAGGAGAAGCTTGGTGAGCTGAGAAAAGGAAGCAAAATTTAAGGAAATTCAATGAGACTATCATTTCCCTACACAACCATTAGACACCGTCACATCTATTAGTTCTTGTTTTTTTTCTTTTCTTAACCTCAAAACATGTGAGATAAGGTAAAGGAAAAAATAACACCAATGACTTTGACAGCTGAGGAAACTGACAGTGAGTAGATTTTAGGACAACACTCAACTAGTTAACAGCAGAAGTGATATTAGAACTGATGTCTCTTGGGTCTGAGTCTTACGATTTTTCTACCAAGCTGCAGTGAGAATCACAGAGACATTTAATGAGAATGTCTGCAGACGCTGTCACTAAAATAACACCCTGTGAGAAAGCTGATGAAGTCAACTTGCTTTTGGCCCTCCTTGCCTCTAGGCTGTGTTACTCCTTACTGCAATGCACGTTCACCCACCGTGGTTTACCTCCATTCACCCCACCACCTGCAAACACGGATGGAACACCCAGATGTAACACAGTCCAGAGGGGAAAGCAGTGAAGATAAAATGTCATAAGTGCCACAAGTGAGATGTGAGTTGTGTATACGGAAAACAGCTGGGGGAACCTGTAACAGCTGTGGACTGGGAGACTGAGAAGCTTTCACAGAGAAGATGACATTTCTGTTGGTTTGAAGGAGATGAGCAGGAGTCTGCCAGGCTCAGAGAGGAGCACATGGCACGCAGGCAAACTCATCACACACAAAAGCACGATTCCGGGTAAGCGCGCGGCACGTTGGGAACCGGTGGTAATCCATCGTGGTTAGAGCCCAAAGTACGTTATGCGTGGATGGGGGATGAGGCTTCAGAAAGTAATCTGAGAGAAGTGTCCTGTGATACATTTCACATATTTCACATTTTAACATCTTGGAGAAGACTCAAAGTGCAAATGTCACTTATAGGTAGGAAATCTCGGTGTCTTCTTCCTTCTCCTTAGGTGGTGAAGTGAATTTGAGGAATCTCTTAATTCCATCCCCTCCTTTGCTCTCACATCCTTTTCTGCCTCTGACCATCATGCTCCAAGTAGATACATGCTTTTCCCCACCTTTTCCTCTTCCCTGCTTCTCTCATGAAAGTTCCGGTCCTTCAAAGAAAGCTGGCTCTTTGGATATAGCACAGATACACTCTTATTTCTATTTCAGTTCCTTTGGGTGCGAAAACCTAGGAGGGAGCATTGAGCCTGATGGAAGGCCTTCCTCAAGGGGGCTTGACGCTCTGGGAGAGACCCTTACCCCGGAGCAGCATAAAGATGGTCAAACACGCACCAGCCCCCCTTCCCTGGTGCTCTGTTAGGAGCTCCAGCAGCATGTTTCTGAAGAGAAGACTGTCAGTCTCTGAACCTAGAAAACATACCTGCCCCTGGACCCAGAATATACTCTTCCAAGTTGAGAAAAACAGTCTTTCTTTTTAAATGGGGTAACATCTCTGGGATATATCATTCCCAAAATAAGATCCTCCAATTTGGAAAAATCTAGCTGAAATAAATGAAAATAACAGATGGAAGAGAAATAACAGAAGCTTTCCAAAGAACGGCAAGACATATGAAGGGGGGAATCATCTGTCTAGAAAATGGTACTCAGTTGTACTTTTGAAATTAAAGGTACATTGACTGCTGAAGAGATTGCAATGTTTCTCTTGACAATTCCCCTTTACACATTATGTCCTTTCTGGGCCCAGGTTAGCGCATGAGAGGTGTAGTTTGCTTTTCTATTCCTGTTTCTCCCATTTGTGCAGTTTCCCTCTGTTCAGAGGTGTTCACATCAACCGTTCTGGTCCCCTGGATAAAGGCTTGGGCTCTTGGCAGAGTGCTGGATAAATACAGGCTCGCGCTCTTAGCATAGGGATGTTTAATAACAGATTTGTATGTCCGTTGAGGCTTGTCTGAGTGCAACCGTGGGCAATCGGGCCTCCTCAGCACCCTGCGCGGGGCTCAGGACAGCAAGGCTGGGTCTCCCATCCCAGCTCAGCCGCTGGCGCCGGCGCACAGCAACAGCAAGTCGTCCCCTGCGAGCTCCTCCTGTGGTCCAAGTCTGGAAGAACACGGTTCTGCTCCCTCATTGACAGTGGAGCCTATGGGTTACATAATTCACTTCCCCGTTCCTGCTGTTCCCTTAACGGTGAGCCCTGGCACACCGCTAACTTCCTGTGTTGCCTGCATCCCCGACTCCTTCCTAATGACCACGTGAAGGCCTTTGAGGGGTCCGTGCACTGCGGGGCAGTAGGGGAGGGCTTTGTCCTTGGCTGTGAGGGCATCCTGTCTAGCGGCTGACCCCTTCCTTGGGTTGCTGAGAGGTGTTCATGCAAGGGAAGAAAGGGGAGCTTCGGTCAAACAATTTGTCTCCAATCCCTACCCTTTTTTGTCCAGTCTAGTGAATGGAACCTCTCACGTTAAGCTTAGGAAGAGCAGGTCGTGAGCCACTAGCCTTTTACTCCTCTCCACACTGACCCGGTCCCCCCTCCTCTTCCCGCAGCTCTCTGCACCCCTCCGCAGTCAAAGGCATTTCTGGTCCAAAATCTCATCATCTAAAATGTCCCTATAAAAGGAGGAGAGAGAAAGAAAGAAAGAGGGAGAGACGTGTAAGGACCACTTCACCAGTCTAGCGTTTCCCATGAGAACTTGCCCCTTAACGATTCCTAGATTTAGAAGGTCCTACAGAAAGTACCATTTGTCAGTCTCAGAGGGGATGTATTTGCACGTGAGCCCCGCTGTGTCCTGGAGAAAGCTTCTGAGAAGACTGGGTGAGGCCAGTGTCATCATTTATTTACTTCCCATTTCATTGAAGATTTTACAGATAGGTGTTAAGTAACTCCAGGGCTGTTTTACAACAGGGCACTGTAGTACCTCCCTAAAATTTCGATGTAATCCATTCCAGAGTGAAAGCTCGGGGGAGGGTCCTGGAAACAATGTGCTGTAGAACTTCCAACTTTCCCCCAGTCCGCCTTTCACAACTTGACAAAGCCTCAGGGCAGCAAGTGATGCAGGTACGTTCTCACTCAGTGTCAGAGTGGGGTCCTGAGGTCCGTGTTCCCCAGTTAATGTCTGAGGCAGGAAGAGTCGCCTGTCACTCATCTCTCTGCAATGCCCTTGCGCTTTCTGCTGCATTCCTCACTGTCGTAAGGGAGCAGGTGGTGGCTGTGAGAAAAGAAGGGCAAGGAGGAGGTGCTGAGAGCAGAATGAACCGGGGAGTGGAGCACAGTGGAGAAGAAGGAGATAGCTAACATCCCGCTGGAAACTCCCACGCAGACAAGCCGCTGTAGCAATAGCTTGGCATCAAGTCTGAACGTTAGGCCAGGGCGGCACATCTGCTTGCCATCAAATCTTCCCAGATCATTGCTTTCCTTTTTCTTTTTCTTTTTCCTTTTTGCCCTCCAGCTGCTAGGAAAGAGCATGTTCTTTCCTTGTAGTCTGCATCCTTGGAATGTGACATCATTCTCTTGCCTTCTGTGGCAACATCAACTCAACAAAGACAGGGAGCGGGGGAACAAATCTTTTTCTGAAAGGAGAGGAGAGAGACTTTTGAAGAAAAGAAAATTCATATCACTCTGTACAAGGAAGACTTCTTTTACCTGACTCCATCATTTCTTGTTTTTCACATCATTTTTGGACTTAATTTTCAAAAACATCTGACAACGCTGGACAATTGCCTCCCTCAAATTGTTCGTGCCCAGTTTTCTTCCTGATTACGTCTACCCATTAGAGGACAAATTCCTTTCTAGTAGGTCCGTGGAACTCAGTACTAGACTCCTTCAAAAAAGATACATCCTCTGTGCCCCCTTAGTCACAGCCCCTCGCTTCTTAACGCTTGGCTTCTGCCTTCCCTACTCTATTGAAACTGCTCCTGTACAGATCACCATTGGTCTCTTTTTTAAAAAATAAATTAATTAATTAGGCTGAGTTGGGTCTTCGTTGCTGCGCGTGGGCTTTCTCTAGTTGCGGCAAGCGGGGGCTACTCTTTGTTGCGGTTCACCGGCTTCTCATTGTGGTGGCTTCTCTTGTTGCAGAGCACGGGCTGTAGGCGCATGGGCTTCAGTAGTTGTGGTGCGCGGGCTTGGTGGTTGTGGCTCACGGGCTCTAGAGCACAGGCTCAGTAGTTGTGGTGCACGGGCTTAGTTGCTCCACGGCATGTGGGATCTTCCGGGACCAGGGCTTGAACTCATGTCCCCTGCATTGGCAGGCGGATTCTTAACCACTGCACCACCAGGGAAGTCCCCCACCATTGGTCTTTTTTAATTGCAAACTGTTTCAATGTCTGTCTTCCTTAACTCCCTGCAACACTGTCACTCCTCCCGAAAACTGTCCTTTCCCCCTTTTCAAAGCTTCTCTCTCTTCTCTACCTCCTGCCTTAGAAAGTTGGTTATCTCCCATGGCTTTATCTTCTTCCTTTTTTCTCTCCCCCTTGTCAATTCCATCCACACTATGATCTCGCCATTTACCTCCCCATCTCCAGAGCTGACACCTCTCCCATGCTTCGGAGCCTTCTTCCTACCTGCCTCATGAGCATCTCTAAAAAGTTGTCTTCTGAGCAACTCAAACTCATATTTCTAACTGAACTTGCCTACTTTTCTCCCCAACCTATCACTCCTCTGTGTTCCTTCTTTCCAAGGCACTCAGGACCATCCTTGATCATACCTTTAATCTACTTTCTTTCCATTCCATTCCCATTTTCATTACCCTAATCAGGCACTTGATACCTCCTGTCCAGATCATTGCAGTAATGAAGCTGATGTCCTTTCCTCCATGTCCCTCCCTACTCAAGCGTCACCGTAGTTCACACACTGCACATGGTCTCCCAAAAGGAAAGCTCTGGTTATGCTACCCTTCCTGCTCCATGACCTTCAATGATGGCTCTTCAGTAATTCTCAAGGTTAAAATCTGCCTTAGCTTTTAGTACCCTTGATGAACTGGTCCCAGTCTACTTTTTCAGCTTTACTTCCTACCACTCAGCTAAAAATTGAAATGTGTGATATTTCCTTTCTATGCTTTATATTTTTCTGCTACCGTTACTCTACTCTCTAGTCTTTCTGCATTTCTCACAATCATTGCATTCCACAGTCTCACCTTTCCTTGAAGGATTCCCTCTCTTCCATGAAGTCTATGTTGATTATCCTATTCTCCCTTCCATTTCAGAATGCCCATTATGGTTAATACTGATCACTTGGCATTATCACACTCCAACGTATTTTAAAACAATTGTGTACAAGTTATCTGTCCTACCAAACTCCTAGGAAATAGGGAAACTTGTCTTACACATTTTTTGAATCTCCTCCAGCATGCAGCACACAGCCTTCCTTGCCTAGGAGGTGTTTTGTTTGTTAGAGAAATCGAACTCATCTTGATTTTTCTTACCATTCTTGGTTAACAATCAAAACTACCCTTATCTCCTTCTCTCTCACTCCTCCTTCCCCTGCCCCATTTATATATAAAACACAGACTGCTACCATATGGTGCCTTTCTAATCACACACTCATAGGACAGGAAGAGACATATTATTATAGAATACTGATCCTTTAGCTGTGTGAAACAATTCTAACTTAAGAGCAGATAGCTGGTTTAAAGTTTTGTAGTTTCAGTATTATTCTGGTGGGCTATTGAAACTCCTTTACCAGGAGGTTGAATGATGGACACATATCATAAAGACTGCGTTAATTTAACTTTACGAAGACTTTAATATAAAACGTCATTAACAAACTGGAAAATCAAAAGCCCACTGTGGGTAGGTAGGTATAATTCTTGAAGGAACATTACTTTCTCTTAACTTCAGTATAATAAATGTTGTGACAGAATAAAAAAATGTCAGTTAGGTATGAGTAAAAAATAAAAATGGAAGAAGTCAATAGACAAGTTGTTCTACATAATGAGCATATGACAGACTTCTAGTATCGAACAAGGTGGAGTCAGCCTACTACTTCTCCTCTATCCCACTTATAAAAACTCAAACCTCTGGACAGAATACAAAAGGCAACTACTTGAAGACTCAGAAAAGTAATAGCAGTCAGGCAGGGGAGGGGAGTCAAAACTTGAACAGCCAGTACTGATAAATTTCCTATTCCCACCCCCACACACACACAACCCGTATGTCTCAGTTGTGATTCAGGAAAGGCTAGCTGTCTGAGAGGTGGAACTATGCAACAGGTATGAAGAGCAGAATCCCCTGGTCATAAGACCAGGAAAAGAGGGCTCTGAAAGAGAATGTGGGATGAGATCTCTGTTTTGTTGTTTTTCTTCTTTATTTCCTGGCCATGCCTGAGGCCAGCCCCAGGCGTGGCACTGCACTATTATAAGTGGTGCTGGTGGAGTATCTAAACCCCAAGAGATAACTCATCTCCATGGTCAGAGGAACTGGAAAAAGGGGCCCCAGTGGCCTGGATAGTGTGTAGGTTAGAATCTTCTATTCGTTCTTTCTCCTTACTCTTATTCCTTCATCCCAAGGGTGATCCCCATTGCACAAAACAGTGCAACACCATGAGACTTAAAAAGAAACTCATCTTTCTGGCTGGAGGATCTGGTATAATGGGCCTCTGGGAGCCAGAGAGTTGACGACTCTTTGAAAGAAGACATTTAGAGAAGAGTACACTCTAATTATAGGGAATGAAACAACTCAAGTCCTGGAATCATACCTGAGTTGTATATGCAGAAAAAACAACAACAACAAAGAAGCAGAGAAAACACTTTGCAAACTAAACTGACATTGGGACTGTCACCCACAGCAGATGATACTGAACTTGCAATCTGAACTTAACTGAATTGATTGACTTCAGAAACAAACTACAAAAAAAAAAAAAAAAAAGGCACAACGTTCTCTGGAGGATTTTAACAGGATCCAGAGTCTCATAACATTATATCCAATATGTCCAGAAAACAATACAAAATCACTTGACAAAGAACCAAGAAAATTTGATCAGTTCTCATGAGAATAGACAATCAATAGACTCAATTTTGAAAATACTCTTGTGTTGGAATTGTCAAATAAAAAATTTAAAACAGCTTTTATAACCATGCATCATGAGGTAAAGGCAAACGCTTCTGAAATGAATGGAAAGGTAGAAGTTCTCAGCAGAAAAAGAGAAATAATTAAAAAGTAATCAAATGAAAATTTCAGGATAAAAATATATAATATCTGAAACAAAAGTATTTTATGGCCTCAAAAGAATGATGGAAATGTCAGAAAAAGAATCAGTGAACATGACAATAGAATGAAATTATCCAACTGAAGAACAGAGAAGAAAAAACTTGAAAAGAGGCTCAGAGACATGTAGGACGATATCAAAACCTTTAATATTTATATCATTGAAGTCCCTGAGAGAAAAAAGAGTGCAATAAAAGTGCAGGAAAAAATTATTTGAAAAAAGTTATGATTGAAAACTTCCAAATTTGGTGAAAGATATAAATTAACAGATTAAAGTATCTTAATACACATGAAATGAGATAAACTCAATGAAATGCAGGCCTAGACATATCATACTCAAACTGCTGAATACCAAAGATAAAAAAATAATCTTGAAAGCAGCCAGAAAAAAAAAAAAAGACACATTGCATATAGGAGATAATTTGATTGCAGATTTCTCATCAGAAACCTTGGAGACCAGAAGGCAGTGGAACAACATCTTTAAAGTGAAAGCAAAACAAATAAACAAAAAATACCCTTTCAACCTGGAATTTTATATTCAGGAAAAAACTCCTTCAGGACTAAAGGTGAAATAAAGATATTTTCAACAGCTAAAGGAATTTGTTTAGGGTGAAAGGAAATGACATTACAGGAAAGATTGACACATCAAAAGTGGATGAAGAGAGCAACAGAACTGGTAAAGATCTAGGTAAATATAATAGACTATTATTCTTATTTTGAGTTTTAAAAATATTTGTGGGGCTTCCCTGGTGGCGCAGTGGTTGAGAGTCCGCCTGCCGATGCAGGGGACACGGGTTTGTGCCGCGGTCCAGGAGGGTCCCACATGCCACGGAGCGGCTGGGCCCATGAGCCATGGCTGTTGGGCCTGCGCATCCAGAGCCTGTGCTCCGCAGTGGGAGAGGCCGCAACAGTGAGAGGCCTACATACCACAAAACAAAAAAACAAACAAACAAAAAATATATACATATGTGCATGTTAAGAGCAAAAACTACAATATTTATGATGCGATTTTAAATGTGTGTAAATGTAATACATACAAAGATAACATAGAGGAAGGAGGGAAAAAGGTCCTAAAATTAAATATTAACTCTAAGTGAACTGTGAAAAAGCAACCATTAAAGAAACAGTAAAATATATATATATATATATATATATATATATATCTCCCAAAACCCAATAGACAAATTAAAAAGAAACATTTAAAAATATTAAAATCATCCAAAAGAAGATTGAAAAGAGGTGAGCCAAGCAAAACACCGAAGAACACTAGAGAGAGATAAATAATAAAATATAGATTTAAATTTAAACATATCAGTAATTTCAGTAAATGTAAATTGTTTTAAATAAACCAAATAGAAAACAGTGATTGTTCAATTGGAGACAAATTCAAGTTTTAAGTATCTGATGTCTACAATAAACTCATAATAAATACAATTTTATAGGTAGATAACAAATTAAAAATATGGCAAATTATATGCCAGCTAAAATCTAATCAAAAGAAAGGTGGAGGTGCTATATTAATGTCAGACTAAGCAGAGTTCAAATGAAAGAAAACTTACCAAAAATAAAGACATGTATTACACAATGATAAAAGAGTCAATTCATCAAAAAGACACAATAATTCTAAATGTGTATGCACCTAACACCAGAGTTTCCATATGCATGAAGCGAAAACTGATAGAGCTGAAAAGAGCAATATACAAATCCGCAATTATAGTTGAAGACTTCTACAGTCTTTTTGTAACTGATAAAACAATTAGATATAAAATCAGCAAGATTAAATAAACCTGAAAAACACTGTTATCAACTTTAGCAAATCATATTCATAAAACACTCTACCCAACAATCATATAATCCACATTTTTTCAAGTACACCTGGAACATTCATCAAAATAAATCATTTTCAGGGCAATAAAACACACCTTAAAAAAATGCAAAGGAATCAAGATCATACAAAATGTGTTTTCTGGTTTTGATGGAATTAAAGTAGATAGAAAAGTAGAAAGATATCTGGCATTTTCCCAAGTATTTGGAGATAATACAGCACATTTTTAAATAACCCATAGGTCAAAGAGAGAATCTTAAGAGAAATTAGGAGACATGTTGAACCAAACAAAAATGAAGCTACAACATATCAAAATTTGTGCAATGCAGCTAAAGTAGTGCTTACAGGAAAATTCATAGCATTAAAATGCTTGTATTAGAAAAGAAAAAAAGATCTGAAATAATCTAAACTTCTACTTTTAGAAACTAGAAAAAGAATAGTAAGTTAAACCAAAATTAAACATAATAAAATAATCAACAAAATTAAAAGAATAAATTAAAAATGTAACAATAATAGAGAAAATGAAAGAAACTTTGAAAAGAAAAAAGTAGTGATAAACCTTTAGCCAGACTGACTAAGGAAAAAAGAAAGATACCACAAATGATCAAAATCAGGAATAAAAGGGGAGCAATTAAAAATATAGTAAGTTAATAATACAGTTAATAATAAAGAGAAAATTTTTGTGACACTGGGTTAGACAAAGAGTTCTTAGATGACACCAAAAACTTGGTCCATAAAATTAAAAATTGATAAATTGGACTTCTTTGAAATTAATAACTTTTGTTTTTCAAAAGACACTAATAAAGAAATGAAGAGACTAGCCATAGATTAAGAAAAAATATTTGCAAAGCATATATCTGATGAAGTACGTGTAAGCAAATATATAACCATTTCTCAAAACTTGGCAATAAGAAAGCCAATACTTTAATAAGAAATGGGCAAAAGATTTGAAAAGATATTTGACCAAAGAAGATATATGGGTGACATTTAAGGACCTGAAAAGATCATTCAACTTTGTTAGTCATTAAGGTAATGCATATTAAACTGCAATGAGATACCACCATACAATTATTGAAATGACTAAAGTTAAAAAAAAGAAAGAAAAACAAACAAAAAATAACCTGATAAAACAAAGTGCTGGTGAGGTTGAAGAGCAATGAGAATTCTTATACATTGCTTGTAGAAATACAAAATATTAGGGATTCTTTGGTGAACATTATGGCTGTTTTTATGAACTAAACATACATTTAACATATGACCTAGCAATCTGACTCCTAATTTACTAAAGAGAAATAAAAAGTTATTTTCACACAAAAACTTATAGATGAATTTTTATACAGCTTTACTCATAATTTAGTCTCCAAACTGTGGACAGCCCAAATATCCTTCAACTGGTTACATTAGTTTCCCAGGCCGGTCATAACAAAGTACTATAAACTGGGTGGCTTAAAACAACAGAAATGTATTTTCTGACAGTTCTGGAAGCTAGAAGTCCAAAATCAAGGTGTTGGCAGGGTCATACTCCCTTTGAAGGCTCTAGGGAAAAATCCTTACTTGTGTCTTCCCAGCTTCTGGTGGCACCCAGCAGCAAGCCTCGATGTTTCTTGGCTTGTAGACGCATCACCCCAAAGTCTGTCTGCATTGTCACATGGCTTTCTTCCCCATGTCTCTTCCATGTCTCTGTATTCAAATCTTTCTTTCCCTATTCTTTTTTTTTTAACATCTTTATTAGAGTATAATTGCTTTACAATGGTGTGTTAGTTTCTGCTTTATAACAAAGTGAATCAGTTATACATATACATATGTCCCCATACCTCTTCCCTCTTGCGTCTCCCTCCCTCCCATCCTCCCTATCCCACCCCTCTAGGTGGTCACAAAGCACCAAGCTGATCTCCCTGTGCTATGCAGCTGCTTCCCACTAGCTATCTTATTTTATGTTTGGTAGTGTATATATGTCCATGCCAGTCTCTCACTTTGTCCCAGCTTACCCTTCCCCCTCCCCATATCCTCAAGTCCATTCTCTAGTAGGTCTGCGTCTTTATTCCCATCTTGCCCCTAGGTTCTTCATGACTATTTTTAAAATATTTTTTAGATTCCATATATATGTGTTAGCATATGGTATTCGTTTTTCTCTTTCTGACTTACTTTACTCTGTGTGACAGACTCTAGGTCCATCCACCTCACTACAAATAACTCAAATTCGTTTCTTTTTATGGCTGAGTAATCTTTCCCTATTTTTATAAAGATGTGAGTCATTGGATTTAGGGTCCACCCTAACGTGTCCAGTCTCATTTTAACTTGGTTCATCTGCCAAGACTGTAGTTCCAAATAAGGTCACATTCATGGGTAATGGGAGTTAGGACTGGAACACATCATTTTGGAGACATAAGTCCACCTGCTAAACTGGTGATGGGATATACACACTGTGGTATATCCGTTCAATGGAATATTACTCAGAAATAAAAATGAACAAACTATTTATACATGCGACAACATGAATGAATCTGAAATGCATTGCGCTAATGAAAAAAAAGCCAGATTCAAATCGCTACTTATCGTATAATTCCATATATATAATATTCTGGGAAATGTAACACCATAGAGAGGGAGAACAGGTCAGTAGTTGTCATAGGTTAGAGGAAGAGGGAGGGTTTGATCATGAAGGGGCAGCATGAGGAAACATTTGCGGTGATGTTTCCTGTTTCCTGGTTGGGGTGAACATGACACGACTCTATATATTTGTTAAAATCCATACACTGTATACCAAAAAGAGTAAATTAAAAAAATAGATTGAAAATAAAAAGTATATCTGGATGTTAATTAGACTTATTTTGGTGAGTTTTTGCAATATATACAAATATCAAATCTTATGTTGTGCATCTGAACCTAATATAATGTTGTATGTCAATTATATCTCAGTAAAATAAAAATAAAATAAAAAGCATATGGACAGAGTTTGGAGGGTATAGAAAGGCAGACGTTCAAGGAGGATCACAGATGCAGTGAGATGGGGCCTGCTATAAAGGATGGAACTTTAAGGAAAGAGAGTAGTGGAAGAAATACCTTTTTAGAAGTCTTGTTAGTGGTATGAAATATGTTTTCTGCCTCCGTATTACAAGAAAACTTCACTTAAGATGTGTGCTGTTTTCATCAGTGCTTTTGGAATTACATTTTTTTCTTGCTTTTGGAATTAAACAATTTTGAGCCTGGCCTTAAGAGAAGAGCAAATTAATTATCGGCTATAAAGTAATCAGGGGCCTAAATGAGTTGAGGCCCTTTTTAATGTCAACTGTTTTCAAATGTGATGCACAAGTTAGGCTCTGGAATGTTGAGTTTGATGAGTTTCCTACATAGGAGAGCACAGAGTACACCGCCTACATACACATATTTTCAAAAATCACTTCAATACATATTTTAGACAATCAAGAAAAGAACCAAAATCCAAAATATAAGACAGGCAATTTCTTGGTTTAAAAGAATCTGCAGAGTGAAACTCAATACTTTTAAATTTAAGGATTTATAATGTTTGAAAGTGTTCAAAACTTTAGCGTGATTTTAAAACCTTTGAAAGAAAAGTTATATAATATAAAATTATAATTTAGTGGAAAAAAAAGGTTTAAAATTTATGCTTAACTTCATGAATACCCAGAATTAAAATGTGGTCCTGCAGGAGTGGAGCTGTGGTTGGGACTGGGGGTGAGCAGAAGAAGCAAGCAGATGAAACATTGTTTCACTCTTGACTTCAACCTCACAAATAATGGGTAAGCAATTTCTGTTTGCCTAAAATATATTCTCCCTTCTTCCTTCCTAAGAAAAACCCAGTTTTGTTCAGAGTGGCAAACTACCAAGATAAGATCCTCTTTCCCAGCCTCCCTGCAGCTAGAGGTAGCTGTGTGACACAGTTCTAGCCAGTGAGACAGTAGGGAAAGTTGACCGAGGTCCTGGCTTTTGCTACACACATACAGACAACTGCCTCTTCCTTCCTGTTCTTTCCTTCTCTGTCTTCTCCTCCCCCTCCTTCTTCCCTTGCCCCTTCCCTCCTTTTTCTTTGCATTTGGAATGTGGATGGGAGGTCGAAGATATAATCATCCTCTGGGACATTGACGGCTTCATGGGTTGAAAGCTTATGCTTAGGATGATGGAGCAGAGAGAGAGAGAGGAGGACCCTGAAATATGGGGGACCCTGGGGAGCAGCTGCACAAGTTCTGACTGTTCTGACTTCCTGTTTCGTGAGAACAGTAAGTCCAGGTCTGGATGATTTTCTATTTCAGGTAATTGAACTCAATCCCCAACGAAAAATGTTTTTGAAAGGATAAATCTAACCAGTAAGAGACTCATAAATGAAACATATACTTACACACTACTAAAGAAGATAAAGACAGGAAAATGTTCTGTAAACAGCAAAAAACAAAAATCATATCCAAAGAACTTAAACATGATAAAAATAAGTCCACATATACCATGTATGATGGTAAATAGAGAACAAAGATTAAAGTAAAATAAAATCTCACTATAACCTGCTTACAAGAGTCACTTCTCAGTAAAGAACGAACAAAAAAGTTAAAATGTTTTTCAAATATTTATCAGGGAAACAACAGCAAAAAAGCATACGTGGTGGCAGAGTTAACATCAGACAAACAGAAATTAAGGTAAAAACATGAAGCCAAAGAAGTTCCTTTATTTTGATAAAAGATGCATTCATTATGAAAATGTTTTTTAAGAGACATTTACCTAAACTCAACACATTAATCAAAATTTATTAGAAGAAAAAACAAATTGAAAACTTTTGTGAATGTATTTAACATAATCTTCAAAGATCTTGGAGATAAAAGATAAATAATGGCATAGAAAATTTAAAGAATACACTTGAGATTGAAATAATGATTATATATTAAGCTGAGAATGTGTATTCTTTTTGAGGGTTGAGTGCATTTTCAAAAGTAAAAATTACAAAAATGTACAAAATTCATAGGTTATATACTCTGACCTTTACTCAAGGGAAAAGTACAAAACTTGAGCTGTGTAGCACTGCAAACCATATATCGATGATCTGGAAAATGCCCCTAATATTATGAAAATATAATGTTGTGAAAAAAAGCATAGTTCAAAATTATGCACCTTATTAGCCAAATTTGTTAAATGTGAAGAATGAAATAGCACAGTTTTCACAGTGGCTACCTTTTGTGAAATTAGAGGAAATATAACTTCTGCACTTCTGTGTTTTATGAATTTTCTACCAGTGAGTAGGTACTATATTTGGGATACATGAAAAACAGTAATTGGTCATAAAAGCAGAAAACCAAACTGAATGTACAGCATGAACTTTTTCAGTGTGTGTGTGTGTATGTATGTGTGTGTGTGCATGTATGTAAATGTATAGAGACAAAGGTTTGAAAGAACTATGCTAAAGTATTAATAGTGGTTATCTCAGAGCTATGGGATTTATAAGTTCCAGCATTTCCCAGATTTTCTGCAATGAATATCCATTACTCCTCTAATTAGGAAAAAATAAATATTAATAAAAAATTAAGCACTCATTGGAAGCCTCCCTCTCCAGATGGCATAGAGGCTCATGCTTCAGAGCACACCGCCTTTCCAAACAAATAGCAATGCAAGTTTAAACTTTTCTTTTTTTTTAAAGGATCATAGCGAAGAAATAGCTGGGCTTAAAAAACAATAGCAATTTAAAGTGCTGAGTGGAGTTGGCCTACAGGTCTAGAAGCCAGAAGAGGAGATCTATGGCTGAGGGTTTAACTTCCGTGGGAAGTAACATCTAAACATGTTCCTTATAAGACAAGCCTTGCGAACCACACTCATTGATTAAAGCCTAGGGCACCGCCCATCCCCCAGGCCCCAGGCCCAAGAGAGGAGGCTGGACAGATGGCACCTGATCAGCCTAGGACCTACTAGGACCCACTGCCTAGTACTAGGAGCAGGGATGGAGCAGGACAAAAGCACTACCGTGTGTCTAAGGAATGAATTGAGTGGCCAGTTGGACTGGAGGTTGGATCTGGGATAGCCACAGTAACATCATAGATTAGGAGCCCAGAAATGTCATTTTTAGAACTACTTCAGTGGTGGCAGGTGTGGTGAGAGGGAGGCATGGAGAAGTGATCACAAAAGTTCCAGACAGGAGTGGAGCGATGGTCAGTAAATGGGGAGGAGAGAGGAAGAGAGATAGAAAAAAGATAGATAGGGAGAGAGAGAGAATGAGAGAGAGTAACAGGTAACTTCTTACTCAAAATTCCTAAACACATAAGGAAATCTAATGCAAAGAAAGACCCAGTAAAATCGTCAGTCAAGGCATGAGTTCATTCCAGACGAATTGTTGCAATGGAAGTAGAGGGAAGTCCAGTCCAGCTCAGCATTAGTCATTTTCATTATTCACTACAACTGCTTTAAGGAATGATCAGTGTGTGTAAAAGGGCATGGAAACCAAACCAGCTAATCTAGTTTTCTAATGGCTAGTCTTGTGAAGTGTTTGGTGCAAAAACTGTTAACTTGACATGGCTATATATAATTTTATGTATAATTAAATTATATATTTTTTATATAGATTAATTAAACCTTTGTAAGCCTTATCTCCTGTTTGGGAAATAATCAAAAGTAGATAGCAAAGGAGATTATTCTACAAACTTAGTGATCATATGACTCAAAAAGACACTCAGGTTCCTACATCATGAGATACTTGGTCATTTAACAACTTTTTAAAAAGTCAGAGGTCCTAACACGAGTGTCTGTGCAGAAGTATCATGACACCCAAGGGCAATACCCCCTTGGGATTCGGCCGGATTCCGATTCCTCAGAGTGCTCCTAGGGTAATTGCGTAATGGGGCTCAGTTTGAACTCACAACATAAAAAGTCAATAAAAAAAGTGCTTCTAGGGAGCCACCCGACGGTAGTAGAAGATGGTCCCGCTGAGTCGTGCCCCTGCAGGACGCTCTGCGTGCTTCTCTCTGGCTCCTCCTCCCAGATGCTGACCTCATTTCCGCTTCACCTCCGTCTCCCACCTGCAGCCCCGGCTACGGTGATCACCAAGTCTGTTCCCTGCTGCCTGGATCTTACCACTTGTGCCCTTGAACTCATGCTTTCACTTAGAAGCCCCTCTTTCAGGAGCATACGTCCCAGGAGCTGGTTGGGAAAGCTTTTAGGGACTTTGTCCATAACACGGCTGCTTGACTTTCTCATACCTGGAGATGCTCCCGTCTCCCCAGAGACCCTTCTCAGCACTTTATCGGATAGATTTTTCCTCTCATTTAAGAGGGCCTTAATCTAGGCATAAGAGAGCCTGGTTGTCAGTCCTAGAGTATCTTTGGTAGAATCCCCCAACAGAGATAGGAGGAAATAGCATAGAATCCCCAGGAAAATAAGTACTCCCCTCTCACGACCTGACTCCGTTTCCCAGGGTTCAAATGGTGGCCGTCTGGACTGCTGATACCTCACATAGGAGAGGGTGTGCAGCTGTTTCCCTCTTCAGTAAGGTCAAAGCAAGGAAGAAAGGGTCTAACCTGCAGCAAAAGAGAATTCTAGTTAGACTGTCAATAGCCATTTTCTACTATTGAAGATAGCTAATCATTAGCATTCCTGTGAGAGATGTGTTTTTAAAGTGAATAGACTCACCAACAACTAATTCTTCTGTGCCCATCCTCTAGGGGCTGGGTGTTCAGAGACATCTAAGAAATCATCTCTGTGGGCTTATTGTGGTTGGGTAATGGTTCTTCTACAGGAAGGTTTCTCACCCTCCTCAGTATTGACATCTGGAACCAGATCACTTTTTGTAGTTGGAGGCGGTTCTGTACACTTCAGCATGGGAAGCAGCATCCCTGGTCTGTACCCGCTAGACGCTAGTAGCAGCCCCTACCCCAAGTCGTCACCACCAAAAACGTCTCCAGACATTGCTCAGTGTCCCCTGGGGGCTGGAGGTGGGGTTAGGGACACAATTGCCCGTGTTTGAGAATCACTAGTCTAAGAATATATTAAAATCAGCGAACCCTGATTTTTTTACGTGACGTGGAGTTAGGGGAGAGGTAATTCTCTTCATAACGCATTTATCTTGCACTGACCAACTAAATGGGTAAAAGAAAATGGAGAGGAGGCAGTAACCTGGTGGAACACCAGAGTTATAGTCCTGTCCGGCAGAGTTTAGTCTGCCCCTAAAATAAGGTAATGGAACGAGGGCTACAATCACTCATTGGGGATCGGAAAGGCGCCTGTAGCGATCAGTCACATCCAGTGTAGCATTAAGGCCCGAGAAGGCAAGCGGAGAAAACAAGTCCTCACTGGCATCAAATGAAAGGTTTTTAACCACATGGAGGAAATCATTTTCTGGGCTGTGCCAGGAAGGGATCTGGAAGGGACACAATTATGGAGATTATGACTAGAGAGACGATTAGAGACTTGGGGAATTCTTGTTTCAAGGACTTGCTAAGGAAATGGGACTGTAATTAGAAAGGGAAGCAGAATGAAGGCTTTTCCCCCCCTCTCTTTTAGGTGAACTAAAAAGCTTCGTAAATACACAGCAAGAACCCACGAAACTTCCAAATCAGTGGAGAAATGTTCTGACTTCAAAAATCACTAATGAATACATCCTAAAGCAAAGTACTGCATGTGAAAATCAGTCTCTCGGTTACTTGTCAAGTCCGGGGCTTCAGGTTTAGGTGTATCCTGAAAAGGCAGCTGACAAGCTATTGAAGTGAAAATTCTGAATAAAATTAGGACAGCCCATTAGTCCAAACAGGGGGAAACATGGTAAAAGATTTAACAGATTTGTGAGCTGTGATTTTTTGTTGTTGTTGATATTTTTACTTTGAAAATTATAGAAAGTAATTTTGGTCTTTTCTTGGAGGGGGGGGCGGGGCAGATAAGAACCCAAACTAAGATCTGCGGTTTTTCTCGTTTGGCAAATTTCAAAGATATGAAAGCAGAATTTTTGGCACTCAGGGATTGAGAGGCAAATGACATCATATGGCTTAAGGGAAATAGAGAGCTAAAAAAGTATATTTGGAAACTTTCAGAAGCTGGCTGCCGCTGAAATAATTTTGAATTTTTTTCCGGTAAATTTAGTTGTCACAAAATGCGCTAGATTGACAGCCCCGCAGAGGAAATTGTGCACGTCTGGGAGACACGATGTCAGCTCTTGCCTGAGAGCACCAGGGCTGGGAGGCCTGCACTTACCTCGTCAGAGCTGGCCTTCCGGGGGTGACTCCCCTCACTGGGGACACATTGTGGGGAGTTAAATGATACGGCTACAGTCCTGTTGGCTTCTAGAGAGGAAGAAAAGCAAGTTTTCACCATCCAGTCTCAGTTTCTGGAGCCTCATGGCATCCCAGAGTGTTACTGGGATGATTTGGGGATTATTCACCTGGAGATCAGGGTGGTCCTCTCCTAAACGTCTGTGTTACATCACATTCCCTAGAGAGTTCGTGGAATTGATATCATCTTTAAATAACGGCAGATGAATTTAAACATGGAAGACAAGGTGGTGAGAAAGGATGAGTTGGAATAGTATTTTCCCATAAAACCATTATTCACCATTTCCCTCATCCCCTGGAGTGTTAGAGGAAACCAATGGGAAATGGAGAGGTATCAAGGGTTAAAATGAACCAAGGATGGGAGAACTGAGCTAAGATGAATTTTTCTGTCCTCCCTTTTCTCTTTTCTCCCCAAGCCTGTTCATTCTCAACAACCAACCGAGAGTGTATGGCTTTGCAGAGAGATGGTAAATAAAAAGTTATATAAGAAACATACTTAAATGAGAAAAAAAATATTAGAATGGGATAAAAATATCAATAAAATAAAAAGGAAAGGATAGAAAGGGCACCCTCAGAAATGGGAAAACTCTAAAGGTACCAGACAAAAAATCAGGATGAGTAACACACAGTGATTTTATGTAAGGTCTGATCTGTGTTCTGATGTATTCCGTCCTCCAAGCCCAGCTCTGGGCTGCTCGCTAAATTCACCTTGGTGTTGATCCTAGCGTTGGAAACACAGAACTGGGCTGTGGGCTGTGCTCATCTATATATTGATGTCCAATCAATGTCCTTCTTGTTTTCAAATCTTGATTCAAAACATTTGATTTCCTTCCCTCATTGCCCATCATGGCGCTGGATTGCCCATAGCCATGACTACACCGGGACATGTGTCAATGATTACCCCTGTAATCATCTCAGAAGTACTGCTTTCTGATTATGGGTCCCTCCTTGTGCCTCTCCTCCACTTTCTGCCTCCCACCTTACTTGCTCCAGGATCTCACTCAAACTGGAAGAAGAGGAAAGTTCTGAGTAATGCAACCTGTCAGCTCTCTCCTTGCTTTCCTTCCCTGCTACCCTGAAACCATGGGGATGAATTCTGTCTAGTTCTTGCCCTCTGATTTAGTAGCTTGGGTTTTTTTTTTTTTTCCCCTCCCTTTCTTTCCTTTTTCTGCAGGATAACCCTGGCACTTGTGGACTGGATTTTATCTCCTTTTGTTTCCCCAAAGTCTCTGTTACATCAATTATTCCCTCTTTTTCTTAAATCTTCAATTACTCTTTCTCTACACTGGCATCTTCCCCCTCTGGCTACAAACATACTTAGATCTCCTTCATTTTAGGAGAAAAACATACCCTACAAAAAAACTTCAGTTCTCCCTCAACTATTATCCTTTTCAAACTCCCTTTAGAAGGAATGCCTCTCTTTCCTGACCTACACTTGACTCATGAGCACAATTTGATTCTGCTGCTGCCCCACCCCTTTTCACTGAAACTGCTCTGGGAAAGGTCAAATCAGCTCCTAATTGTCAAATCCAATCATCTACTGTTGTCTTCCTTTTACCTGGCCTCTCAGTAGCCTGACACCAGTATTTATTTTTCTTCTTTGAAATTCTTTTTTTCTGATTTTTCCTCCCACTTTTGAATACTCATTCCTTTAATCCTCCCTGGTGCCTTTCCCTTTATCCTCTACCTAAATGTTGACTCTCCCCTTGGTACCACCTTCACCTGCTTCTCTCCTCATTCTACAAGCTTTCTCTGGGCAGTTTTATTGCTCCCTTGTTTTCAACCATGTCTTCCCTGTGGATGACTTTAAAATCATGTCTCCAGTCCTGACGTCCTGCCTGAACTCCCCTCTAGTATTTCCAGCTGTCTTCTGGTAATTCAAATTCAAGTTGTCAAACACTGAACTCACTATCCCCAGAATCTAGCATGGAGCTTGGCATGCAGCAGCCTTGCTGAAGCAGAAGAGGAGAGTTTCCAAGCTGGTCACATCTGCCTTCTCCTTTCCCCTGGAGAGTTTAAAATCAGGCAGATATAAGCTGGTAATCCCCATCCTGACTTATCTTCAGAATCTCCACCAATTCTGTAGTTATGGAAAACAATGAATTCAAACTCTTGTATACACTGATGTGTTGACCAGCTTTGCGGTAGGACCAGAAGGCCTGGAACAGCCTGAGTTCTGGGCAGTATAGAATTGCTAGAAGCTTCAGTATTATCTCTGTATGCCTTAATCTATTCTTGTTACTTCCCTGTAAAGAGATAATCAGCACATCCTGGAAATTCTAGCTCTGGAATTCTGCTATGCATGTACGCCACCAGGCCCTGTTACATCTCAAGGCTCAGCTCTGCTATTCTCTGGGTACAACATTTATTAACCAAGTTATTTTAGTCCAGGTTCATTATCCCTTCTGGTAGAGACTGACAAGTCAGCCTTCACCCAAGATTTTGGGAGGCAGAGAGGGACACTCTGTCAGCAGGTGGTACCATCAATCTCAGATCTCATCAGATGAAAGGTGGTTCGTCTGAATGCCTGTCTCATGAGACCCAGAGAACAGAGCAATAGAAAAGTGTTTAGGGTAAAAGCCCTGGGGGCTCTCCCCAAACTCTTAAAATACAAAACATCTCTATCAGTGGTCACATCTTAAGCTATTACCTTTTTATAACAAAACTTAACATTAGCAGTGGTTGGTTGGGGCCACTTGAAGCATTCCATAGGTTTATTCGGGGTAGAATGGTACCTAAAAAAGAAAGGGAGTCTTGGAGCAGTGAAAAAAAAAAAAAAAGAAAAGAAAATCAAGAATAGGAGGCATTTAGGACACAAAGACAAACCCTACTGCGCTATTTTTCTTGGGGTCAGCAAAACTACCCCAGGATTTCTGGCATAAACAGCTAAGAGAGCATGGGGGGATGGGGGGGTCATTGTTCCCCCCAGGAGCAGTGTTCCCTTTTTGGATTTGTGCAGCACCAGGTCTAATAAGGATAAAAACATACGTGGATCAAGCTCACATCAGGCTGTCAAGGTTTTGTACTGGAAGTCAGCATCCACCTATGAGAGGTTCACCTATGGCTGGAGATGGATGTTGGACTCGTTCTAAAAATGCAGAGACTTTATTGCCTTGATATAAAGGAAGGCAATATATATATTGCCTTGATATAAAGGAAGGCAATTCAAACAAGGACAAAATATACGAATTATTGATTACATAATTCCTTTCTGTCTTTACTACTTTTATCTGGACCCACATTTGACAGTGTGTTTAAGGGGGTCTATGGGAAGCAGATGCCAGACGCTGCTCGGTACAGGCTGAGTGCAGAGGGGAGGAGGGGGAAGGAAGTCTGCGTGTGCAGGAGGGACGCATGGCTAACAACTGGAAGGCACTTTCTAGGGGGACACGTGGAGCCTTATTTAATCCTCCCATGGTGTTTCCGTCTGGATGCTCTCAGATCTTCCGAACTCGATGCTTTTATCTTACACTGCCTCAGTTGATGCAGATGAGAAAGTCCTGTGAGGCAGTCATGTCACCAGAAAGACTCTGTCCTCAGCTCTTATTGTTCTAATTGCATCTGCTCTGTCAGGCATTGGAATTGACACAGCCCAATCACTAAGGACAACTCTTAAGTGAGGAACCATTCTTGAAGACACTGCCGCAGCATTGCAGATTTACAGATATTTTCTCATTCAATTAAGAAGATGGAGACCATTCAACCCCTGCTCGTCAGAGACCTAGACTTCCTGTAACAAACTTCTACCCAGCTAAATTTGGCTGCAGAACTCCTTTAGAAGAGAAAATTTGGGCCTTGGCCCCTGACTTGACGCCCAGTATTTTAAATATTCAAAGGAACTGAGCGTGATGCAGAACAGAATGTCCTTCCAGTTTACCTCACCCAAGCTCTCCTTTTGACAACTTTGCTCGCAGAAGGGAAAAAGTTGTCCACTGAATATGTCTCTTAACACCTTGCATCTTCTCTCTACAACCAAGGAGAGGGGATCGCCAAGGCTGTGCCATCCCTTAGGGAAGCATAAAGGGTTTAATCTGTACATAGAAAACATGTGACTTACTGACTGTGGTTGTTTGATATAAACTCTCTCAACCTACTATGGACAGAGGGGTCTCTAACCATAAATGGGCATTGCACCTGATGCAGAGACTTTGGCAGGTGGAAGGCAGGAGCAGCTAAGATACCAGGGCTCAAAGGTAGTAATCATTTAAACAACTAATCCTGTTAAGGAACAGTATATATACAGTAAAGTACTCAGATCGTACATGTAAAGCTTGACGAATCCTCCCAACCCCACATACCTAAATCAAGTTATAGAATACTGCGAGCATTCCAGAAAGTTCCATCCTATCCTCTCCCAGTACATACCCACTAAAGCTTACCATTACTTTGAATCTTATTCCCCACAGATTCGTTTTGGCTATTTTTGAATTCTTTTGTATTTTGCTTCTTTTTTGCTCATCATTATGTTGGTGAGATTCACTATAATGCTGTTTGTAGTGTAAGTTTGTCCCTTTTTATTACTGTTTAGTATGCCACTCTATGGATGTACTAAAGTATATTTACTCATTCTATTGTTGATGGACATTTGAATTGTTTCCAATTCATGGCTCATGAAAAACACTGCTGTGAACATTCTTATACCATTGTATACATTGCCAAAAAGTTTCCCAAAATGGTTATAATAATTGATACTTCTACCATCAGTGGAGGAGAAATCCAGTTCTACATTTTCAGCAATACTTAGTATTTTTAATCTTTTACATTTTAGCCATCCTGGCAAGTGTGTAGTGATAGCTCATTGTTCTTTTTTGTTTTGTTTTGTTGCGGTACGCGGGCCTCTCACTGTTGTGGCCTCTCCCGTTGTGGAGCACAGGTTCCGGACACGCAGGCTCAGCGGCCATGGCTCACGGGCCCAGCCGCCCCGTGGCATGTGGGATCTTCCCGGACCGGGGCACGAACCCATGTCCCCTGCATCGGCAGGCGGACTCTCAACCACTGCGCCACCAGGGAAGCCCCTCATTGTTGTTTTAATTTGAATTTTTCTGATGAATATACCTTTTTTTCTGATGAATATACCTTTTTTCCCTTGAGCATCACTTCATGTGCTTATTGGTCATTTGGATAGCCCATTTTTGCAGTATCTGTCCAAGTGTTTTGCTCATTTTGAAAAACTGGGTTGTTTGGTTTTTCTTATGGATTTATAGTAATTCCGTGTATATTCTAAGATTATTTGTCAAGTATACATATATGGCAAATATCTTCTCCTAGATCAGTTGCTTCAAAAGTGCTGTCTCTCCAGAGTTCTCTCTTGTTGATGGTTACGCCTAATTCCAGCCTTCTAGTACTGAAGTCCAAAGGAAACAAGGACTTCCCCAGGGTGGAATGGAGATTCCCATATCGGGGGTTATCCAGCGGGAAGGTGCATTTTCTGTGAAGCTGTCCTTAACCCCCCACACTATGTTCTTTCCTGTCTTGGGATGCCTTGTACGCATGTCTGCTAGCATCCATATCACATTGCAGTGGGTGTCATGTCAGTCTCTTCACTGGACTGTGAGCTCCTGGAGACCCAGAACATCTCATCTCATCCACGCAACCTCAGCAACCTACTTGGAGCCGGGCACAAAGTCCACTTAGTTGTTGCTCAAGTACCGCGTTCAAAGCAAACAGATGAATGTGATGATTTTCAGCATAGAAGGGACATACCGGATCTGCATTTTAAGTAGATAATTTTGGTGACAGTATGGAGAGAGAGGCTACAGGCCTCAAATATCAAGTGGCAGTTTAGATCACACTGGTTTAGATAGCAAAGCCAGAGAAAATATGCTGAACAATAACAGAAGAGGTCTGCCTGTGTTTTTCTTCTACAGACGAGGGATGCACAATCTACCCCAAGGCAATGATGATGTCAAATTTTGTTAGAGAATTTACCGACTCTGACTCTGTGATAGATGACAATACAAGACAACAAAAAAGGATATGTCATCAAGCCCCAAGTGACAAATGCCAATTGAATGGTACAGACAGTCAGAGCTGAGAGTTCAGCGGAGCTAGCGATTAGGATGAGCCGCCATGATCAGGATTTTACAGTAAGTTTTCCCCTAATACTATGATGTTAGCTGACATGCGTTCTTTTATTTTATTTTATTATGATGATAGAAATATTATTACAAATGTGGGGCTAGAGTGAGTTGAATGAGAAAATATAAAAGATGAAGCCTGCTCTTTTTCCTATCTCTCAGCCTGGGTATCAGCACTGGGGAGAGAGTGGTGAAAGCTTCCAGAGCCGCAAGGATTACCACCGCTGAGCTTGGAACAGCAGCGGCTCTGTAGCTGCTGCAAACTGCCGGCTCTTGGGTGTGGGTGACTCAGCCCCTCTGTGCTCTGGGCCCTGCCTCTGTGCTTCTGCTGGGCTCGGTTCCAGCCAAGAGGATGTGCTGTGGGACCCTGATAACCCTGACCTAGGCTTTCTGGGGATTTATAGATGGGGGAATGCCTGGCTTGGAAATCCTCCGGTTACAATTTTAATTCAGAATTGATAACACTCAGAAAATCTCACAAACTTTCATTTTTTTAAAAAGTGGTAAGATTTTTTTTTATTGCAGTAAAAGATACGTAACACACAATTTACCATTTTAACCATTTTAAAGTGTACAGATTTGTGGTCTTATGTACACTCACACTATTGTGCCACCATCACCACCAGCAGCTCCAGAAATTTTTCATCTTCCCAAACTGAAACTCTGTCCCTGTGAAACAATTCCTCCTCTTTTGCCTCTCCCCCCAGTCCCTGGCAACCACCCTTCTTGTCTCTATAACTTTTATTATTCTCGGTGCCTTGTGAAAGTATAATCAATGAGTATTTGTCTTTTCATGACTGGTTTATTTCACTTAATAATGTCTTCCAGGTTTATCCATATCGTAGCTTGTGTCAAAATTTCCTTCCTTTTTAAGATTGAGTAATATTCCATTATATATATACACCACATTCTCTTTATTTATTCGTAAAGTTTAATTTTACTGTTTCCACTTCTCCAAAGTGAATGTGGATATTTTTATATCTTTTAACATATTATCAGAAGAAGAAATAAAGTAGGGAGAGAAGGTAATGAACGTTTGTTGAGAAACTCTTATGTGCTTGGCACCGGGCAGCATTCTTTATACACTGTAACCATTCCTGTCTCACAACAGCACCATGAGGTGGGCGTTATCGCATCAATATTCAGATGAAGAAAGTGGAGCGATTTGTACCCAAGCATGTTGGACCACAAAGTTCATTCATTTCCCACTACTTTGCTGTGCATAAGACAAAGCCCAGAGAAAGCGGACACTGTCCAATTTTGAAATGTATAAAGTTTATCTTTGGTTATTTCTTACACTTTTAACATCTTCCCACTTTCAGTACCCCCTCCTGCATCCCCAGGGAATCTGTCATCTGAGCCAGCCTTGGTTCTAGCATCATTAAAGAGGAATCATTTTCTTTTATTGAACAAGCCCATAGCTGGATACGAAACACCATACGATTATTTCAATAGATGCTGAAAAGCATTTTAATTCTTCACATTCATCGTTTTAAAAAACAGCTCTAACCCTTAGCAAACTGAATGACAACAGCCAAGTCCCTTGACCTCAGATTCTTCATCTATAAAATGTGAACTGTTATCCCTCCAACTCTTAAATTTCTTTTCTCTCTTTTAATTCAATGCAATGCTGTTTCTTTTCCTTTGTAAATTACATTGCCATTTGTTTCTGTTTTGCTTTACAATCCTGGAAGATACTTTAGTGATGGGAACGCTGAGTCATAGAGAAGAAAAATTGTGTTTGGGGGCTGGGAGCTTGCACTGTAGACTAACTCTAGAAGCATCAACCCAAGAACTCGGACCCAGCTAAGCCATGGAACAGCTAAGCCATGGAAATACTGCTGACTGATGGACTCATTCAGTTTTGGTACCAATACCACCTGGAACCTGTCACCTCTAAGTCCTGCTGTGCTGTGGGAAGAGAAAGGGACTTGGAGCCACACAGACCGGCCACTTACTAGTCATGTCCTGTTTGGTGTCTCATGTGAATATATGAGTATCTCATAAGGTTGTCTTAAAGATTCTATGATGTAGTGAATCTACTGCTGCTAATAGATGCCTGACATCCAGCGGTGGCTTCATTTACGGTAGCATTAGTATTAACAGAACTTGCATAAACATAAGGAAGGCATTTCAGCACATAGGGTGATCCCACAGCAAATGAGAGCGATCTCAGGACTGAGCTTGCTGTCACTGGAGGTATTTAAGCAGAGGCTTGAAAACCACTTGATACAGTGAATTCAAACCCCTCCTCTGGGTATTGGACTAGGTGGTTTTCAGGGTCCAATCTGATTCAGAGAATTAGTGATTCTAGATCCTTATCCATTTCTTAACTCCTTAAACTATTTTTCAAATTCATGTTCATAATTTATCTGTTTTCAAAAATGTAACAAGTAACAGTTTTAGTGATAATCATTGCATTTCTGTATTTATAGATAACTGTACATATGGAGGTGGAATAGCACAATTTGATATTTTCTCATGTGCCAGATTGTTTTTAATAAATATAGAAAACGCTTATAGTTATGAAAAACTATTTGTTAAAATTAAACATATATGCAACTGGGCATCTGTTCTGATATATCCGATCTCTTGAGAACTGGTTTTCCTGTTGCCGTTGGATGGAACCCAGTATTAGCCCAGAGTTTAAGGGCTTTAAGGCTCAGGGTACTCAAATAAAAATGGAGAAAACGTTACTAATTCCTGCACGTAATGCACTCCTATTTATTCTGGTTAAAATTTAACTTTGAATCTATAAAAATGAAAAATTATCCCCTCCCTGCAAAAAGCTATAGTAGAATTCTTTTTCCTTTTTTCAATGATAAGAGTTTCATGTGGATTGCATGGTACATTGGATTTTAGAGCCAACTAGATTTGGGTATAAATTCTGGCTCTCTTTCTACTTGTGTGATCCTGGGCAAGTTATTTAACATCTTTGAGTCTTCTTTTCCCACCAGGAAAAGGCATAGAGTAATACCTATGTTTAGGTAATTTATACAGGGGAAATAACATCAATAGAATGCTTTGCTTGCAGTAGACATTTAAAAATCTTGATTTCCTCTTTGATGTGTGTGAGCCTGTGCATTTTGGAAATGACGATGGGGATTTTATTGACAATGGCAATAGTTATTAAAGTCATATCTACCAATTATTGAGTGCTTCCTATGTGCTGGGTACTAGATTTAACATTTAAAATACATCTCTTTTAATCCTACCAACAATTCCATGGGATATATGGCAGCAAGACCATTTTACAGGAGAGGAAACTGACTATTAAAGAAATTGACTTCTTGAAGGTCCTAAAAGTTGTCAGTGGCAGAACTGGATTTCAGACCCAGGGCAGGCTGATTCCAGAGCCTGATTTTAAACTTACTCTATAAGGCTTAGCTAATATTCTAGAAGATTCTGTAAAAGAACTAAAGCAACGGTGTTTTATACTGAGCATAGATGATGCTCTCCTTTTCATTTCACTCAGGTGAGAGCTTTTTCTTTTGCGTGGTTAAATTTTCATGATCTGCCATCTTTTTGTAATCACAACTCCCATAGATTTTGATAGGTAAGCATTGGACCCGGGACTCCTTGCTGTTGCTATGGGTTTTAGTCTCCTATTAGGTCTGTTTCTGCCACTTTTATGTCTTGCTTATGGTAGACAACAAAAAATATGTATTTACTGTCCTCAGGTTATTCATATGCAGGGTGAAATATTCCAGGCAATATGATCTAGACAAAATTATCGATTAGTGAGTTTTATCTTTTGTCTCCCTTCACTTGGGGGGATTTCACTGTGGGTCTGTTGCACCCTCTGCCTCCATCAATTGTTAGGTCCAGCTGCTTACATTCCCCTCGGAGTGCCCACGGGGAGGGAGCCTCACCCATGGTGGCCTCGGCAGAGTGACTGGTCCTTACTGCCCGGTGACCGCCTGCGACCCCAGAGAGCTTCCAGAGATGCTGCGAACACCGGTTCTTTTGGGTTAGAAGGACACAACTCTTAGTTTTCACTGAATGTCAATGTCTAATTTGTCAGCTTCCAATTTAGGCTGATTTTTGAGAATTCAAAGCTCCTTTCAGACAAATTAGGTTAAGCTGCTCGCGGTGAGGGAGCTGCTTGACCTTGAGTCATTTTCTCTTTCTTTTTCGAAGGAGAGTTGACAAAGGGGCTGACAGATGAGAGTTAACACGTTCTGGAGAAGCCAGAGAGAGCTTATGAGCATAAATATACAGATCAAGGAGCAAGTAAATATGTCAGAGACAGGTGGCATCATCTCCGAAACAGAAACAACACACCTTTTTGATGATTATTTCTAGTGCCAAACGAATTTCGTGGTATGTATTTTAAGTGGTTTTCTGTATTCAACTTCTTGATATTTAACAGATTCTAAACAAGTTATACATAGGTAATATAAAAAAAACATGAAGAGACTCAAGAATGTCAAGGGTCTGATATCTTATTTAAAATACAGTTGTACCTCTTTTATTTTTTAGTTAGATCAGTGTTTTTCCTATATCCATAACAAAGATGCTGCTCTTAGGTTCAATAAACTCTTGTCTCTAATGTCACAGAGAAGGTCCCTAAAGAAAATCACATGGTGTTTTGATCCCAAATTGTAGACCACCTGGAGGAGAATAGGGAGACTCAGCTCAAAAGGGATATATGATGGACAGGAGGGCTTATTAAAGCAGGTGGCTGGGCCCCACCAGAGTCAGGTATGGTAAGTTTGGGGTGGGGCCTGAGAGTTTGCATTTCTAATAAGTTACCAGGTGATGCTGACACATCCTACTTTAAGAAACACTGATCTAGTGTAGGGCTGTCTAATGGATTTATAATGTGAATCATGTATGGAATTTTAAACCTTCCAGCATCCTCATTAAAAAGTTAAAAGGAACAGGTGAAATTAATTATAGCAATGTATCTTATTTAACGTAACATATCCAAAATATTATCATTTCAACATAGTCAATATAAAAGTGATTAATGAGATAGTTTGCATTCTTATTTTGGTATTAAGTCCTGAAGATCTGGTGTGTATTTTACGCTTACAGCGCCTCGGATTTCAGACTAGCCACGTTCCAAGTGCTTAGGCGTCACATGTGGCCACTGGCTATTGTATTAGAAATTGAACAGTGACTATTCCCATAAATTACATTGCAAATAAAGAGCTTAGAGAGATCAAAAGTGGTTTTTTTTTTTTTTAAAGCTCTTGCTGTACATCAAAAGCACATGGGAGAACTTTTCAAATCTACTAATGCCTCAGGTCCAGTTCCAGAAAAAAATCTCATTTAGTTGGTCTGGGGTTGGGGGTAGGCACCAGTATTTGAAAAAATCTCCCCCAAGTGACTCTAATGTGCAACCTGGGTAAGAATCACTGGGGCCAAAGGAAACACAACTGAATTTAGGATTCACCTGTACCCCTGTGATCCACCTCCATGTTTCCTTGGTGATTTGGTGTAAATGAGTGTGTCCCCCCAGAATTCACATGTCGAAACCCACAAAGCTGATGGTATTAGGAGGCGGGGCCTTTGGAGAGTGTTCAGGTCATGAGGGCAGAGCCCCACGAATGAGATTCGTGTTCTCGTGAAAGGTATGGCCCAGAGCTTCCTAGCCCCTTCTATCACAGGAGGACACAGCGAGGAGGCAGTCTGCAGCCCAGAGAACGTTCACCTGAATGCGACCGTGCTGGTGCCATACTCTTGGACCTCCAGCCTCCAAAACTGGATGAAATAAATTCCTTTCGGTTACAAGCCCCCCCAGTTTTTGTTTTTTTGTTATAGCAGCCCAATGGACTAAGACGCCTGGCAAAGGGAAAAAGAAAAGAATGCTAATACTAATAGGGCATCTACAACTGTGAAGCAGACACTTCCAAGAAGAATATTTAATCCTTATAACCCTGTGAGCAGATCTCACTGCTGTTTCGCAGAATAGTCGAAAGGCAGGAAGGTCAAGTTGGTCCACCAGCTTCAGTGGTACTGAATCAACAGCAGGTACTAAGTTGCATGTGAAGCAACTAATTCCAAGACCCCCTCTTTCTACTGTATTATCTTGTCTGAGCTGTCTTACTTAACTCTAAGTCAAATGTCCCTTCCACTAAAACTGGGCACGAGCTCCCTTACTCACCTGTTGGACTGAATACAATTTCCTCACTTTAAAGAAAAACAAACACAATTGTTTAAAGATAAATTTATTTATCTATTTATTTATTTATTTTTGGCTGCGTTGGGTCTTCGTTGCTGCGCCCAGGCTTTCTTTAGTTGTGGCGAGCGGGGTCTACTCTTCTTGTGACGCGCGGGCTTCTCATTTGCCGTGGCTTCTCTTGTTGCGGAGCACGGGCTCTAGGCGCACGGGCTCAGTAGTTGTGGCTCGCGGGCTCTAGAGCGCAGGCTCAGTAGTTGTGGCACACAGGCTTAATTGCTCCGTGGCATGTGGGATCTTCCTGGACCAGGGCTCGAACCCGTGTCCCCTGCATTGGCAGGCGGATTCTTAACCACCAGGGAAGCCCAACAAACACAAATTTCATTAGTAATAAGAAAATGTAGTCAGTGGCTCCTTTCCATGGAGAATCTAGGTACTTTTCCAAATGTTTGGAGGTTGGTAAAAGCAAGTTGATTAAAACAGGCTGTTTCCTCTTACTTTTCTGTTTTAAAGGGAACTTCTTCTGGGTCATCATTTATATTTGATTCTCCGAGTTGAAAGAAATGTCCGTGTGATGTCTGAGACACTTTTCTAGCCTTGACTTAGGTATTTAACTTTCCCTTTCTTAGAACTTGCAAGTCATATGGTTTGCAGGAATACAGGACCATTGGCAGCAGGGTGTGTGCTATGGATTCTGGTGTCCTGGTCGAGAGAGGCCCTGCAGGTCATCATTCTGTGCAGCTCTGGTGGTCAGGGTCAAGGGCAGAGGGCTATTGACTCACTGGGAACTACTGTTCCACATTCTCGCATATTTTTATTATGAGTTCTCCTGGATTTGTTTGTCTAAAGGTCTTTTGTGATTTTCTCTTTTATGGAATTTAGGATATTTAATGTGTGATTTGAATCTCAGAACTGCAGTGACTTAAACCCTTATCTATTTCAACTTATTCTCTTCCGCCCACTAGTTTTAAGTCTAGATTATGTCTGTTTGATGGTAAGAATTATAATTACATTCCAATATTTCACTTATAGTGTTTTCCTGGCCCACTTTTCATGTAATTCAAAATGATTAAACAAAATAAAACAGGAATTTGGGTCTCTCATTGATTTCAATTGTCCTCAATTTCTCCTTTAACATTAATAGTGTAAGTAGATCTACCTAATTAAACCAATTATATGTTATTCTTGCCATTTAGGCCAAGAGTGTGACCTTGGAATCCCACTGCTGAGAACCTTAGCCCTGAAATACTTTCTTGCAAACTTCTATTTTTGAATGCCTGGCTCTAAAAAAAAAAAAAAAATCCAATAATAACCTGTTTAAATCCATGTCACACGTTTCTGAAATCTGGTGACTACTGGTTCAAATGAAGGCATTTAACCCATCTTTTATTAACTTATTAACACGTGGATTTCATTATGGATCTGAGGACCGGACAGGCAGGTAGGAATTTTGAAAGATACTAGTATGGAGGTTTGGCCAATTTATACTAGATTCAAGTCAACAAAAAAAGAGAAAACTCCAGATTGTAGGCAATCTTATCCACAAGTAGAAAATAAGGTTGGATGGTTAGGTCTGGTTGAATTAGGTGAACTCAGACAATTAGGCAAAATAGTTTTCTTTCCAAATTTTGTTCTTGATAAGAAAGGGCATTGCACGTTTTCTCATCAGGTGTTACTGAAATGAGTCTGAGTCATGTGCTGCGGGCTGCCTGGTGGTTGTAGTCAGAGAGGGCACTTTGGCTGCCCTCAGCTTAACTTAGTCCCACTCCAAAGTTACTCCAGATAACAGATGAAAACAGTATACTTGCTCTCTGAGTCCCCTGCGTCCCTTCTGGTCAGACTAGATTTCCCTCCTATACAACAGGATGTTAAATGTGACTTGTCCTGAAATCTGTCTGTTTCACTCAGCTGAGGCCTCCCAGGCAGAGGACCACATGATAGCTGTCAAGTGTCTCCCTCACTGAAGCTGTGTGCACGAGCACCTCCTGCGCACAAGGAGGCTGTGAGTCCAGGCTGTCATCATCAGCCATCCACCTTCAGTCTTTCCAAAGAGGTGTGGTCTTGAGGACCGCTTAGGGACAGTGCTCAGTGTGTGGTACATTCTCTACCACCCCCAGCAGTGGGAGGACATTCACGAAGCCAACCGAAGGAGGGAGCTTCAAGAAAAGCCAGCAGCCAGTTTGCCGTGTCTTCCGGAGTTTGGGAAACACAGACACTCTGGAAAGGTGCACGCTGGCTGGAGCTGGCAGAGAAAGAGAGGCCTGAGTTCCCAGCAAGGGGCATACCCTCCCAGGGCAGGGCGAGGGGGCTTGTCTTCCAGGCCAGGCAAGGGCCTGACAGACGGAGCCAATCTGGAGTTGACTTAGAGGGGTTTTGCCCAGGAAGGCCACCGGAAGGGCCGATTTGACCCCAAGGAGGGATGGACATTTCATTCAGGGTCAGGAAAGAGTAAGCCCAGGCTAGTTGTTTGAAAGGAATGTAATAGAAAATACAAAGTTTGTGTCTGTTATCATCCTACAGAGTGGTGCTTCAATAAAATGGTTATAAAAATGCAATTTCAAGTCATTCCCGAGTAAAGATACAATAAAAGTGAAGGCATGGTTAATTTTGTAGCTCCCCTGGCTTTATCTAAATCAACTGTCCCTAAGGAGTTTTGCAGCTGTCCCACTAATTGTATTGTACTAGAAAGATTTGTCCGCAGTGGCATGAGAGATAGGTCGGGGAGCTAGACAAGAGAATCCCTGCTTCTCTCGGCCTTTCCCTTTACGTCTCCCACCATCAGACATCCTTGCGTGGAGCTCTCATAATAAGCCCCTGCCTACTCTATTGTTGCACTTACAAAAATTATTCTTAATTATCTGACTATGACTTACCTCCTGAATTAGACCCTCAGCATGTCAGGGACTCATATTCCGATTTGCATTCACAGCACCTAGGACAGCTCCTGGCCCACATTTGTGTTCTAGGAATGCTTGTTGTGAGAATGAATGAGCCTCAGTTCTGCCTTTGAAGGTTGGGACCTTCTTTGACAATTTACTTTATTTGGGCTGCAGTTTTCTCAGTTGTAGAAGGATTGGTTTCAATTTGTAAGTTTCTTTCAAACCACAAATCTTCAATGCAGTAAATGTAAGAAAAGAAGAATCAAATAACAGAAAGAATTAAAGATGATGTCAATGGCTGTCAGCTTGAAAGAATATGGGAAGAAAGTGGTACCAACAGACTGAACTAATTTCAGAACTAAGTTCAGAATGATAATTGGGACACTGGGAAGAACTTTTTGGAAATGTTTATCTGAGATAAAGGGACCATATCTAGTTAAAGACCAGTGTTTATATCAGGTTTAAGTTGGAAATTTGGGGATTCTCCTTATATAAGTGATAGAAGGTTGATAATCAAGTTGATTTAAGGTAGCCAGGACAGAGTTAAGGGTAGACTGAGTGTTGGTAGTTAGAAAAGGGAAGAATCCTTCTAAAAGAATAGGGCTATCAAAGGTGGGAGGAGAGTCAGGGAAGCACTGTCCCATAGAAACCTAAGGAGAAAAATAACTCAAGGAATCTTTTCTGCAAAAGCCAAACATTTTTGGTACTTACAGTTCAAGGTAAGAAAATGAAGCTTGGTTTGAATGGTTCTACAAACTTCTCACCAATCCTCAGGGATCAGTGTGACCTCTTTCACCACCACTGTCCCACAAAGACCTGTCAACATGGTATTTTTACTGTGATGTTACATACCCACAGGACAGAAAGTACCCAACTGAATTGGAAAATAAGTAAATGATGTTTTCACATTTGCAATTCTTGGGACAAAAGACATGCTAATTATTTCAGCTAGATTTTTCATGGATTATTCTTGGAGCAGGAAAACAGGAGATAAAGGGGTTAATAAACTCTTGTCCGCAGCCGAAGACACATTTGTTCTTCCTCCAAACAGCTGTAGGATGTCACGTTGTCAGGCAGACAGAACTAAGTCTAGTTCTTTCAGAACAAACAAAAATCATTTTCTTCAGCAGTTACCATTTGGATAGGACCCTGGCATATGACCAGGGATTCAGTGATGCAACTTCAAGAGGGCAAGTGAGGGCTTAGGGTTGGTGGAACCAGATGAACTAGCGCGGGAGTAGGATGACCAAAATCTTTTGAAGGAAAACTAGTACGGGGAAGAAATCTGATAAGATAACCTAAAAATGCATTTATTGGATATTATAGAATTTGTTCCTTTTTTTCTTTTCTGACTCGGGGGTCAATATACCTCTAGATGATGTCCACTAACTTTGAAAGATTCAATAGAAATGCCGATGGGAGAATACTCCCCAATATTTTTTTCCTTATCTTCATAAGGGGACAAAGTATATCCATGGAACCTCAAGGCAGAGGGAGAAAAAGATGTCTATATCATAAAAGGCTCTTTTGTATATATTATGAGATATCAAGAAATCCAAGAACAGTTTGAAAATTGCTCAGAACGCTGGGTGTGAGAAAGCTGTACCGTATCAAAGAAAGCATCCAAAGGACACATTTTCAAAAGGAAAAATTGCCAGCAAAGAGCACTGTGGACCATCAACGTGAAAACAGGGGCTGATACAATCACAGCGAAAGGAACAAATGCTAAGCGTCTCCCTTCAGCTCAGCTGGCCTATTATACCTCTGAACACCCAGGCTGACCATGCTTCCCCCTCCCTCCTTCCCTCCCATTTCAGAAGTGTCAGAGGGGAGACGCAGCGCCAGCACAAAATCCTTCCACGGCTCTCTCGTTAGCTAACTGCGGTGTTTTGCTCCGCCGTTACATGTCTGCACAGGCTGTCACTGTGTCAGTCAGAATTACCACCTGTTTGCTCGCTGCCATCGGGCCCCATCACCTCTGCAGCATTAAGCAGCCAGCGGCAGGAAGCCGTGTCGATTGCCCGGGAGCGGCAACTGTCAGGTTCTGGGTTTCAGTGTATAATCGCTGCCTGTGCACAAATAGCCCTGGCCTCTCCCGCAGCTTCCCGCCCTGTGTCGGCGTGGAGGAAAGAGGCAGCTGCCCCCTCTAATACTAACTCGCCTTCCTTAGGTGGTGGAGATCACAGGCGCGCCACATGTCATTTTCATGCCACGAATCAGATCTGAACTCTCACGCAAACATGGCACTCTGTTAAAAAAATAAAGTTCATTTTTTAAAAAACTGTACAGACCACATCTTCTTGCTCCTGTCGTTTTGTTTTTAATAGCATCATTAGCATCATCCTCTCAAGTTTTGGACTAGAAACTTTCTTAAAAATGATGTTTGGATGACATATTTGCATCTTTCCCCACTCATTTGAATAGCATACGAACAAATAATAGATAATGCTAGCTAACATTAATTGAGCACCTAGTGTGTGACAGGCATTGTTTTAAGCATTCCGTGTTAAGTACATAATTTAAGCTTCACAATGTCATAATCAGGTAGGTACCATTTTAACCCCCTTTTATGGATGGAAATATCAAGGCGTAGAATGGACAAGCTCAAGCAGTTCCTTAACTGTGCCGTTATCTTTTCTTGTCTCCAAACCTTTGTACATGGGGTGTCCACAATGCTAGCCTTTTCCTCGTCATGAAGTTAATCCCTGCTGCCTATGCTAAAAATTCATCTCAAACATCAGTTGCTTGGGGAAGCCCTTTCTGACCTCGTGCTCCAGTCTGAATTAGATGCTCTATGCTACTGGAATCATTGGTGTGTCTGTTACTTCCTATGGGTAGGGACTCTCAACCCCCAAGATAAGTTAGTTCCCTGAGTGAACTGTCTGCTTACTGACCCAGGACTAGTTTAACATTTATATAATTAGTAGCAAGAAAAAGATGATGGAAATTGTAGCATTTTTTTGGCCATGGTTTTTTCCCTTAAGTTTTCCAAAATATCAGGCCATCAACTTTATATGGTTATCATGAAGCCTCAGTGACAAATGTTGATGAATGATACAATATTGTTGGGGAAAAGAATGCTACTTAGCATGTTTAAAATGTCATGTTAAAAACTGTAGGTTCAAAACTGTGATGCTTCTTCCATGGGGGAACTTGACAGGATTAGAGTTATTTAGCCTTCTGCTTGTCTCAGGGAGACAGATGCAACCACGCTGAATAAGCCAGAGGTTCCCAAGGCTGCTGACCATGAGAAGCACCTGAAAAACTGTGAAAAAAAAGGCAGGTTTCCAGGTATTCTACCACCACTGGGGCAGAATGTTTGGAACAGAGACCCAGGAATATGCATCGTTGAAACTGCTTCAAGTTAATTTTGATGATCACCAGTTTTGGAAGCAGTTATGGTATAGCCCTTGAAGTGGCTTAAAATGGTTTGGTTTAAGTGGTGACTGAAAATACGTAAAAGCGATCCTATGATGTGTGTGGACATGGGGACCCCAGAGAGGATGAAATAAACAACCCCCTATAGTCACATCAGTAGCATGAAGCAAATGAACATGAACTAGACTTTTTTTAAATTAACAGGCTCAATTAGAATAACCTGGAGGAGCTTTTGTATAATACCTGTGCCCCAGGGTCCGCACCTGTCAGTTACATCAGAGACTTAAATTGGAGCAGGGTTCAGCCCTCAGGATTCGTAGAAAAGCAGATTAATCTGTGGTGGGATTAATGGCACAGTGAAGGTCGGAATCCTAGGCTCTTCAGAAATCATCCTGTGCTGGAAGGACAGTGCATGATTCAGACAGACTAGCATTTTCCATAGACTTTGCTTAGGACGCTGCGTCCTCAAGATACTCTGAAGACAGGATCCTGTGATCAAACAGACTTGAGAAATGCCACCTCCTGCATGGCCCCATCTTTGAGACTTACATGCATGTACGTAGTAATGTCTCTGAGAAGGCCTGTGACCAAGAAAAGTGTAACTTGGTTTAATCCAGGTTTTCTCTATGGAAGCCACTTTTTATTGTCATGGCATCTACTAACATTCTATGGAGCTCCAGAGACAGTGACTCCGGTGAGGAAGGCAGGGCCTGGAGCCCTGTGCAGGGGTGGCTCTTCTCCATTATATTGGGTTGGCCGAAAAGTTCGTTCAGATTTTTCCGTAAGATCTTATGGAAAACCAGAACAATTTTTTGGCCAACCCAGTATATTAAGTAGTCAAGGGACCTAGACCTTGGAGTCCCAGTTTAGATGGTCCAATTATAAGTGATGGGGATGTGATGGGAGGATAGAGATGGGCCTCTATCAACGTGAATGAATCAGGATGCTTTGACCCTTTGTTCTGTGATGTTTTCATTTATTAGGTCATAGAAGCTTCCACAGGCCTCAGAAACCTCCTTTCCCCCACCTTCAGCAGAACAAAAATCTTTGGTATTGTCTTGGGCCACAAATGGGATTTGGGCCTGGACACTGGTCTGGTCATTGAAATGTGAATGGAAGTGACAGACATTGAGTCTGGCAGAAGCCTTCAAGGTACTTGTATAGTTTGGCCCTATCTCCTGGCTCTTCCCTCTGCCCTGAGAATAGTGAGTCCAGATAGCAGCTGCTTCTGCAGCCAGGGCTCCAGGACCAGAAGATTCATGGGGCAAAGTCCAGCCAAGCCCAGCTCAGTCCTCACGTAACCTGAGCAAGTAATAAACATTTGTGATTGAAAACCAGAGAGATTTTAGTGTAGTTGATTACAACTAAATGCAACATATAAACCTTATTTAGCTCCTGATTCAAAGAAACCAAACAACCAAAAAATATATGAGATAATCAGATAAATTTGTATGCTGACATTAAGAAGTTGGTGTCATTTTTTACAGATGTAATAGAACTATTTTGCTTGTGTTTAAATAAAGAATCCTTACCTTTAGTGATCCACACTGAAATACTATTGCATAAAGTGATCCAATGTGAGGTCAGAGAAGTGGATGGAGTTAAAAGTGAAGTAAGAATGTTCAGGGATTCATAATCCTTGAAGATGGGTAATGAAAAATTAGGTGTTCACCATATTATTTTACTCTTGTTGACGTTTGAAATTTTCTACAATAAAGTTAGAAAATCAACATTCACAAAAACTATTCTCTATAGGTTGAAATTCACGGAGTTCTTTGTTAGAATTATAACAATCTTCTAATTTTATAGCGTTGCCAATGAGCCATCCCTACCATAAAAGAGTCAGCCAGAAATATCTAATAATTTCCACCATGCAGTTATTATCACTGTTTATCTCAATGGAAATTGGTACATATTTGGAGCTGGAACACTAAGAAAGAGAAATGATCTAGAGAACTCAAGGGATAATTATCCTTTTTGAATATTGACACACTTACATGTTTTTCCAGACGTAGATTTTGTGTAGGCGAAAGCTATTTGATTATAAAAGATCTGGTTTCTCCAAATTTTTCAGAGGTAAAAACTTCATTAATTAACATCAAGGAAAATGGAGCATCTGTTACTTTTTTGTCAACAGATTTTAATAATATTGAACACTGCTAATTGGATAGAACTGAAATATAGCTCTTTGTATGTTAAATTAAGATGGTTTCTTCTGCTATTTTTTTCCACTCAATTTTATTTAAACCATGGCAACTCTACAGAGTTTTCCTCCACCACTTAAAGTGATTTTGAATACTTACAGATAAAAAGGATTCATGTCAGAAAATGCTGTCGTTATTGCTGTTGTGATAGTTACTGTGACCTGGAAAGAGAAGAAAGGCAATCAATCTTACTCACATTCCAGTTCACACGCTTTCTTGAATGTTTCTGAAGACTGAAGATGAAACAGGTACATTTGATAGGCTTGAGGAGAAACTCCTGGTTAAAGACCAAATGAAAGATCTGCCAACATAGGAGCGAAGGGAATGGTAGATTCCACAAAGACAGTGGATCTTTGTTCATCTTTAAACACTGACTGTTATTACCAACAGATGGTAAATTAACCATGGAGGTAAACTTTGGGCCCAATTTAGCCTCAGCTCTAATTGACTGGAATCAGAGGCACCATTAAACCAATCAGAATCTAGTTTGGAATGAAATGGAAAGAAAGGTGAAAATGGAGGCAGGTAGCTTGAGGTTCAAATCTAGACTTCAACCGTTTTTAGCTGTGGGGCTTTGGACAAATTAATCAACCTCCCTGAATATTAGCTTCTTTGTTTGTGTAATAGTGATGAAAAGACTTACTATGGAGGATTGTAGTGAGGGTAAAATTTTTAACAGCTGTCAAGTTCTCTTCCTCCTTCACCTTCTCCCTGTACCATCAGAGAAAGGCTTTCAAGTGTTCTTGGTTTTCACACACTGGCATCCTCTTGGGGACTCTTGGTATGCCAGTCCTGGGTCAGGACAGGAGTCCCTGTCAGATGCTAGATTAGGCCAGGCTCCTACAGGGCAGCTTCCAGTCAGTGGAAGTGGCTTAGTTCATTTCTGAGAAATTGGAGCTGAGAATGTTACTCAGCCTAAGCAGATTCTGAAAACCTCACCCCAAGTGACTTAATTTTCCTGCATTTCATTCATAGAGACTAGAACAGGCAGGGAAACACCACCCTGACACAACACAGCAGCTCTGATGCCCTGAATCTGTGATCTCTCTCCTGGCTTAAGGTTCCCAGGGCCTTTCCTTTTTATTTTCCCTCCAGTTTTTTTGAGGTATAATTGACAAATAGAAATGGTATATATTTAAGATGTACAGTGTGGTAGTTTGATATACATATACGTTGTGAGATGATTACCACGATCAAGTAAAATAACACATCCATCACATTTTTGGGGAGCGTGATGAGAATACAAGATCTACTCTCAAAAAATTTCAAGTATACAATACTGTATTGTTAATTATAGTCACCATGCTATACATTAGATTCCCAGAACTTATTCATCTTATAACTGAAATTTTGTATTCTTTGACCAACATCTCCCCATTCTCCCTGCCCCCTGGTAACCACCATTCTTCTATGTGGTTCCACGAGGTTAATTTTTTTAGATTTCACATGTGAGATCATACAGTATTTGTCTTTCTCTGCCTGGCTTATTTCACTTTGCATAACGTCCTCTAGGTTTAGCCATGTTGTTGCAAATGGCAGGATTTCCTTCTTTTTTATGACTGAATAATATTTTATTGTATGTATATTTCTATCACATTTCTTCATCTGTCAACAGACACTTAAGTTGTTTCCATATCTTAGCTACTGTGAATAAAATGGGAAAAGGGTAGTCTCTTCAATAAATGATGTTGGGAAAACTGGATATGAACATGCAAAAGAATGAAATTGGACCCCTCTCTTACACCATATGCAAACTAAACTAAAAATGGATTAAGTATTTAAACATAAGACCTGCAGCCATAAAATTTCTAGAAGAGAACATAGGGGAAAATCTCCTTGAAATTGGCCGTGGCAATCTTTTGGATATGACACCAAAAGCACAGGCAACAAAAGCAAAAATAAAAACGGCATAGGGACTGCACAGCAAAGAAAGCAATCAACAAAGTGAAAAGGCAACCTATGGAATGGGAGAAAATATTTGCAAACCATAAATCTGTTAAGGGGTTGATATCCAAAATATATAGGGAACTCATACAGGTCAATAACAAAAAGACAAATAACCCAATTGAAAGATGGACAAAGGACCTGAATAGATATTTCTCCAAAGAAGACATACAGATGGCCAGCAGGTACACGAAAAGGTTCTCAACATCACTAATCATCAGGGAAATGCAAATCAAAGCCACAAGATATTACTTCACACTTGTTAGAGTGGCTACCATTAAAAAGACAAGAGATAACAAGTGCTGGTGAAGATTTGGAGCAAAGGGAACTTTTGTGCCCTATTGGTAGGAATGTAAATTGGTGCAGGCATGTGGAAAACAGTATAGTGTTTCCTCCAAAAATTAAAAATAGAACTACCATATGATACAGAAATCTCACTGCTGGGTATTTATCTGAAGGAAATGAAATCAGTATCTCGAAGAGATATCTGCACTGCCAGTGCCTTTTCAAGCAGCCCGGGCCTTTCAGTGATGCCTCTCTCAAGAGGCTTCCCTCTCTGGGTGCACATCCAGGGGTGCCCTGGCCCACCACCTTTCAAGTGTGCTCCTCTAACTACACAAAGGCAGGGGTCGGGGAGCTGGTTTAGGATGAGTACCTGGAAAAGCATGGTGGAAGGTGAATCTTGAAGAGTGAGTAGCAGCTGGTCAGCAGAGGAAATGGGTGGAAAGACATTTCAGATGCTCACAGGTTCACAGGCTCAGAGGCAGGAGGGTGGGTCAACCAGTTGGCTGCAAGCAGAGGGCTAGAGCTAGTGGTGCTGGGCAGGCAGCAATGGAAAAGGACCCTGTAAGCCACGCTCAGAGATCTGGGTGAAGTCATTGCAGGATTCCCAGCAGGCATGACACATGCCTTTACACATGCCTTTACACTTGCACAGTGGAGTAGAATCAATTAGGATGACAGTGGAGGCCGGAGGCCTGTTGGGAGGCTACAGAGGCAGCTGTGGTAAGAAATGATGAGAAGCTGGACCACTCTGGGCACTGGCAGTGAGTATGCAAAAGAGGGGATTGGCCAAGAGGAATTTAGTATCATAGCCGACAGCTGACGTGGAGCACACCAGCATTGGCTGGCCCTCTACATAGATATCTCATTTAATCTTCAAAGTAGGATTAAATGTACAAAATGGGATACAGGGGGCAGTTAGGCTACATCATACATTGTGTGAATTAGGAAACAGTGCCTCGTAATGGCAGGTATTGGGTTTGGGGAGAAGATGGCATCAGAGTGGGTAGAGATGTACCTCCTCCCTCTGGGGAGGCAGAGAGCTGTGCCAGGTCACATGGCTCAACAAACAGAGGCCTCAGCTCTCCCTCACTGGGTGCCTTTGTATAGTGCCAACTCCTACAGTCTGTGCGACAAGCTTTCAGATGAGGACCTCGAGGCCCTGAAATGTTCACTAACACGGTTGCCGCCGTACACAGCTAGCCAGGGGACAGCCGGAGTTTATATCCTGGTAGTTTAACTTTAGAGTCTGTGTTTGTAAATGCATGTGGTTGGCATCATCCCTTTGACTTTTACAGATAAGGAAGCTAAGGCTCTGAGGGCTTAAAGCAATTTGCCTGTCACTAGAAATCCAGAGTGGTAGAGAGGGGAATGAAACTCAAAATGTCTGTCTCCGAATTGCACTTTCCTAAAATCAAATTAACCTTCATAATTTTAAGTGGTGAAAATAAGACAGAATCCAAGAAGTTGTGGTGTAGTAATTCGGAGGTTGAACATGGATGAATTGCTTTAAAATTATGAACGGTCCATCTAAAACTATGATTCTGAAGCAATTAAATTGTCATCAATCTCTTGTGGTCATATTTTGAATGCTAAAAAAATGCCTAACTTGCAAATTTGATACTTCTTTCCCCTTAGCATTACTGAGTAGCATTTTCTATAAAACAGAGAGCAATTTTGCACTATTACAAGAGTTATACAAAAGTACACTTGGGTACAATTAGTACTGTAATATTTGTGAAAATGACTCCTATTGTATGGAGATTTCCAATTGCCTCTGTTCCATAATTGTGTATTCAGACGCTAATTGCACGAAGCGCTTGCCACTGCTTTGAGGTATGTTGACAACTATATATCCTGAGCTCGTGTGTCTTTTCAGCCCCAGAATACATAACATCATAATAATAATGATTCTAAAGTGTCTGTCATCTAACAAGTCTTACGTTCTTTCCACAGAATAACTGATAATTCATTTTTTCCACCACTCCTCTGAGACAAACAGTTCTATTCACCTTACAGTGCATCTGAGATTTGGAATAATCCCGAGCCATATACCTCTGTGAGGATGCGGATGACAATGAAGGATACGTTCCATGCAGTCCTCTGTGGATAAAAGAAACACACACGTGTATTATCTTCTGTACTGATCAGGACCTTGTGTGGAAGGATTATGATGGTTCTGTCTTCAGAAAGAGGGACATAGAGGCTCAGGAACCTTGGGTTCATTCACTCATTTATTCACTCGTTCAGTAACTGCTTAGTGAGAGCCCACTGCATGCCAGAGACTAGCCAAGATGCTGAGAATATAGCCGCGACCAAAGGGACAAAAATATCTGCCCTCATGAAGCTTATATTCTGGTTATCTGGTTGCCTTCCACATTAGTCAGCTCGGGCTCCCATATGAAAGTACAGACTTGGTGGCTTAAACAACAGAAATTTATTTTCTCAAATTCTGGAGGCTGGAAGTCCAAGATCAAGGTGTCGTCAGAGTTGGTTTCTCCTGAGGCCTGGTCTCCTCGGCTTATAGATGGCTGGCTTCTTGCTGTGTCCACACATGGTCTTTTCTCTATGCCTGTCATGTCTGGTGTTTTTTTGTGTGTCTGGTGTTTTTTTGAATTCCCTCTTTTTATAAGGACACCAGTCAGATTGGGTTAAGCCCCACCCTGAGGGCCTCATTTCACCTTAAGGCCTCCCTTCAAGTACAGTTATATTTATAGTACTGGGAGGTTAGGACTTCAACATATGAATTTGGGGTGGGACATGATTCAGGCCATAACTCCTGCCTAAAACATCACACAGGTGGTAGGCAGCAGAGTCGGATTTATCTCTGCTTTTCTGACCTATTATCAGAACCTGGAACATGCTCTCTGACTGTTACCTACCAGATTAAGACCTGAAACATTGCTGTGGGATGCCAGGGGAGTGAATGAGTGAGTGAGTGAGTGAGTGTGTGTGTGTGTGTGTGTGTGTGTGTGTGTGTGTGTGTGTGTGTCCTTATGACCAAACTACTTACACAAAGGAGAAGCTTCAGTTTAGGGAAATTGCTCTCTCCAAGCTGTGCTCCCCAGAACTTTCTGATTCATTCTTAGATCTCACCAATTATTCTTTCCCCTTCAGCTGTCAGCTCTTGAACATTCCGGTGTCTTCTAAATCTCATTCAATGACTTCAAAATTCACACCATTTAAAAGTAGTAGCTTCAACTCTTCTTTAAACTGGGGCTTCTTTCTCTTTGACATCAAGACTTTTCCTTTGATAACTTCAAATGTTTCCCCCTCTACGCCAACCACTTAACGCTCACCAGTAGTTTAGCTTTTCAAACACATTAACAATAATATATTTTTGTGTTTATCTTCTTTTTTATCAGTTTTAACTGTGCATTTCTGCTTGCTATGCTAGTATAAACAAGGCTATTAACTGAATAATATTGTTTTTAAAAAATATCTTAAGAAGTCCTATTGCTTTTTTTTTTTTTTAAACACTACTTCTAAGCACAGGCACATCTGCACAATTGAAATTTCCATTCTGTGCTCTCAAGTATACTGACTGTGAAATAAATAAAAGACAGCTTTTGCATTTGGTAACCTTGAAGTTCTCAGAGTACTTTTCCCTCCAAGGCTGGGTAAGTGAATGTTTTCAAGTGACTTGAGTAGACAAGGAGGGGGTGGGATGTGGTTCAGAGGGAGTGAACTTGGCTTTTACATGAAACAAGAACAAGACTTGAGATATTCCAAACTCAGATGAAAAGAAGTAAGCAGAAGGGAGAAGTGAGAAAAAGACCAGAGTGGAATAATTTTATAATTTAAGATGTACGTAATGTAGCATTTCTATACTGTAATATGAACTGAACTTATTTTTCTCATGTATTCAGTAGCTACAGGAGCTCCTCTTCTGGAAGGAGTAAAGATGACTTCACATGTGTTTCCTTTTTTCCAACAAGTACCACTTCTGCATGCAGCACAGCCAGTTCTGGGGTAGAATAGAACCACTATTTCATGGAAAATAATTGGATACCTTCTTCAGTGATAAGCAGAAAGAAAGAAACTTGGGATCCAATTGAATAGTAAAGGCAGTCATTCATGCAAATGAATTCTGGCCTAGTTGTTAACTAACTTTTTTTCTTATAATGATAATAAAAAAATTCCTTGGCCCTATTTTAACAAAAATGACAATAGTATTCAGAGCATCAAGGGCTGTATTTCTCCTATAAACATGTGGTTTCTTTGTAGACCTAGCCATCTTGAGGCTTGAAGTTTTTCAGAACAAATAATTCTGTGGAGCCCTATTTGTCATAGAATCTAAGGCACATACAATGATATTCTGTTGTCTAAATATTAAGCAGATACTAGCATAATTTTGTGAACCAAGTAGGACTGGAGTGTTCTGAGATAAACAGGGGTCAGCAAGCTTTTCCTATAAAAAGCCAGATAGTAAGTATTTTAGGCTTTGTGGATCGAACCATCTCCCTGACAAATAATTAACTTTGCAGTTGTGTTGGGAAAGCAGCCGGAGACATGTAGATGAACGGGATGCCTGAGTTCCAATACAACTTTTATTGTGGATACTGAAATTTGAATTACACATAATTTTTGTATGTCACAAAATGTCCTTCTACTGATTTTTTCCAACCACTTAGAGGTGAAAAACGTACTCCTAGCTTGTGAGCTGTATAAAACATTATGTCCACTCTTAGTTGCTGACCCCTGGGACCAAGGCTATGTGACATCAGTAGCTGAATTATGCTATTTGGAGATATGTCACATTACTGATTTGCGTTGGGGCATTAAGGTAATAATATCAGTATCACTGAATTATCAGATAATTGCATTGCTGTATTGTTAGGACCTTGCTTTTCTGCCATATGTAGTCAAAATCTGCCAAACTGTCTCCTTCTCTTAGATTCTAGTTCCATGTGATAGGATGTGATTTTTTTTTTTTTTATGGTTATGTCTTTTATACCTTACTTCTCTCCCTACCCCTTTCTCCACTAAAAGAGAATCTTTGGTTACCTGGTTCCAGATCTTCTCTGAGGTTGAATTAGGAGAAAGAGAAGGCCACAGAGACGCAGGGAGCAAAGGAAGGACAAAGCCAGAGAAGCTTGGCTGACTTCCTAGGTAAAGCCTGGAGGGTGTCAGAAGACAGGGAATATCATTATGGCTGGAACCGGGGGTCAGTTTTGGATTTTGTGATGTGAGAAGCTGTGAAGAAGAGAACTGAGGGAAGAAGGAAAGAAATTTGAGTAGTGTTGTATATTATTCATTGGTTCCCTTTTGGTGTTCTTCTAGAGACATAAGTAAATATTAGAGTTCTCTTTTCAAGTTTACTTTTTGGCCACTGGGCTATATGTCTTCGTTAAGATTCCATACAGAGACCAGGCCACGTGAGGTCCCAGGATTTATTAGTTGTATTGCTCTCTAAAGTACCATAAAGAGAATAACATCACACGCACAAAGCAATGTATTTTATTTTTACCTACTCTTTTCTAGATATCTTAGAATTACTAAATATTTCAAGGACTTTGACAAAGAGTATACAACACTCACAGGGCCTATCGTTGCCAAAAAATAGGTTAATTAGAATTTTAGCTTTGGGCTTTGATGGTAAGTTTCGCTCACTGCTTTTGCTTCTCCTAAGAAGGAGGTTTGAGCCTTTGTTTAGGTTCACAGGTGGCATCCAAGTTGGATTCCTCATTTGAGTAATGTGCTCTCTAATAGACCAAAGAACAGCATTAAGGAAATAATTAATTTTAAAAAGCAGTTGCCACTTTGCAAATTAAGAATTATCTATTTATGTGCACAGACGCAGAAGAGTTATAGCACGTGATGCTTATCCAGTGAGGGCTTACTGTCTACTTAGTTCAGATAACACAAAAAAGCAGAGAAGAGAGAGTCACCTAAGAATGAGGGCAACATAACATCCTGGGTCATAAATATAAATATCTGCAGATATACAAGGTACCATACAGCTGTTTAGAGCAACTGTCAAAACTTCCATTAGAAACTTTATTTGAAATGCAGAAAGAAAATAAAAATGTGTTGAATGAATGAATGAATGCAATAGCCCCTCTGTCCTGAGCCCGAATGTGTGGTTTAGGATCCACCCAGAACTTACAGCTGCTCTTGCTAAGTCACGTGGCTTCTTCCTTATAAGTTTCTTCACTGTGACTGACACCATTCACGTGTTTGTGAATTCTGATAGGATCACAGCCCCAGAATAACACTTTGGAATGCAATTAAATTTTAAAATAATTTACTAACTCAAGGACAACATCCAAAGGAATGAAATTGATTTTCTCAGTTCTTTCAAACCTCAGGCAGCAATCAAATTATCACCAAGGTCCTCACCAATAGGAGCAAAGAATGGTTTTGAATAATCAACTACTTTGCAAATGCATGCAACTCTTGCCCCTCTACTAATCTCTATTCAGTGCTTACCGTCTTGGATGTAAAAGGATTTTGATCAACACATTCAATAATACGTACTAATACAATAGTACGCCAGGTTTGCTAATCCATATACTAGCTGCTGTCATTGTAGGTACGGTTGCCCATAACAGTCAAGCTAAGCTTATGCGTAACTCAGATAAACAGCACCAGGGAATGCAGTGTGTTCTGTTATTTACTCCCTGAGTCTGCTGAGGTCTCAATGACAAACTGTGTGAGGCAAATTCATCTTCAGTTCATATAGTATACCACAGAAGGCTAGAAATGCACTGAGTGAGTCATTCATATTCTATTAAATTTAAATACATAGCATGTCTTAAAACATTTATTCTAGTCTCAGGGTATCCCCTACCTGTGTTTCCTCTAGCCCCCCAGAGGCCAGCCACCAATGGATCATTCCCATTCTGAGACCCGGTATTTAGTCAGTCAGGGCAGAAGTAGTACCCCAATCCCCATCATGTGACTGGATCTTCAATTAGTCTTTCTGTCAACAGATTTGGTGAGTCATATGCTGGGGCTGCCCAGGATGTTCCTGTAGCCTGAATCCTCACTGTGTTTGCTAAGTTGGACTTGTGTTTAGTTCCCTTGACCACTGCTTGTGTTCTTTCCTGACATGGAATACTTGTTTTGAATTCAGGCCCTGGTTGGTGGGACCCTGAAAACTTGTTAGACGATGGCTGGCGGGGCACCATATTTCAAAACTGAAAAAAAGAATGTCAGCATAAAATTCTATACCCGTTAGAAACACCTTTCAAAAACAAAAGCAAAATAAAGACTCTACACACATGCAAAAGCTGAAAGAATTCCTAGCCAGCAGAGCGACATAAAAAAATGTTAAATGCAGTCTTTTAGGCAGAAGAATAATAACAGATGGGTATATGATGGACACAAAGGAATGAAGAGCACCAGAAGTAGTAACTATATGGGTAAATATATCAGATTTTTTCTTACTACTTAAACCTCTTTAAATATAATTGAATGTTTAAACGAAGTAATAACAAAGCATATAAAAGTAAAATGTTTGACAACGCTGGCATAATGATCGTGATGGGATAAAAGAGAACGTACTATTGCAAAGTTTTCATATTATATATGAAATTAGTATAATATAACTTTAAGGTAGATTGTGATAAGTTAAAAATGTATTCTGCAAACTCTACAACCACCACTACAATAACAACATATTTACAGCTAGTAAGCCAACAGAGGAAGTAAAGTAAAATTGTAAAAATAATCAATGAAAGAAAGGTAGTACAAAAAACAGATGGGGGCTTCCCTGGTGGCACAGTGGTTGAGAATCTGCCTGCTCATGCAGGGGACATGGGTTAGAGCCCTGGTCTGGGAAGATCCCACATGCTGCGGAGTAACTAGACCCGTGAGCCACAACTACTGAGGCTGTGCGTCTGGAACCTGTGCTCCGCAACAAGAGAGGCCACGATAGTGAGAGGCCCGTGCACCGCGATGAAGAGTGGCCCCCGCTTGCTGCAACTAGAGAAAGCCCTCGCACAGAAACGAAGACCCAACACAGCCAAAAATAAATAAATTAATTAATTTAAAAAAAAAAAGAACAGATGGAACTAACAGAAAACAAAGTGCAAGATGATAGACTTAAACCTAAGCATATTGATAATCACATTAAATATTAGTGGTCCAGACACCACACAGAGATGGTCAGATTGAATACAAAAGTAAGACCCAACCATTTGCTGTTTGCAAGAAACACACTTTAAATATGAGGACAAAAATAGATTAAAAGCAAAAAGATGGAAAACAATATACTATATTAACACTAATCAAAGGAAATCTGGAATAATTATATTATTATCAGATAAAGTATATTTCAGAACAAAGAATATTACCAGGGACAAAGAAGATCATTTCATAATAACAAAGGAGCCAATTTATCAAGAGGACATGAAGTCTTAAATGTAGATGCACCCAATAACAAAACTACAGAATATATGAAGCAAAAGCTAATAAAACTACAAGGAAACATAGACAAATCCACAATTATAGCCGGACATTTCAGTACTCGCCTCTCAATAACCGACAGAACAAGCAGGTAGAAGATCAGTAAGGATACAGAAAACTCGAACAACAATATCTACCACCCCTATCTAACTGATACTTATAGAACTCCACCCTATAACCGCACTAACTTCACTATTTCCAACTGTGCACAGAGCATTTTCCAAGAGAGACCATATTCTGGGCTGTAAAACAAGTCTCAATACATTTAAAATGATGTAAGTAATACAAAGTAGATTCTCGGATTGCAATTGAATTCAATTAGAAACGAGGAACAGAAAAATCTCTGGAAAGTGCCCAAATATTTCTAAACTACATAACATACTTCTAGATAACCCATGAATCAAAGAAAAAAATCAGAAGTGAGATCTGAAAAAAAGGAAATACAACATGTCAATATTTGTGGGATACAAAGTAGAACTATGGCAAAAGTTACAGCATTAAACACATGTATTAGAAAAGACGAATGGTCTCAAATCAATAGCCTCAGCTTCCAATTTAAAAGAGGAGAGAAAGAAGAACCACTACACATATATTAGAATATCCAGATTTTGAAAGAAGAACAATATCATGTTGGTGAATATGTAGAGGAACTGGAACTCTCATGAATTGCTGGCGAAAATATGAAATGGTGTAACCACTCTGGCGGTTTCTTAAAATTTTAACCACACACTTACAAGATGATCCAATCATTCTACCTGAGAGAATGATAAGCATATATCCATAGGATATATGCACAGGAATATGGCACAGGAATATTCACAGCAGCTTTTTTGTAAACAACCAAAACTGTTGTAGACTGGTGAATGGATAAACAAATTCTAGCATATTCATATTATGGAATATTACTTACCAATAAAAAACAATGAATTACTGATACACACAACAACATAGACAAATGTCAAAATAAATACGCTGAATGAAAAAAAACCAGACCAAAAAAATCCAAAGTGTATGATTCCATTTATACAAAATGCTAGAAATAGCAAATTCATCTTCAGCGACAGAAAGCAGATCATGGTTCTGTGAGGACCAGAGGGAAAGAGAGAGAAGGAAGGGATTACCAAGGGGCACTGGGAGGGGGAGGTTGTAGGTGATGGATATGTTCACTGTCTTGAGTTTGTTGATGGTTTCCTGGTTGAATACATATATAAAATGCATAAAATTTTACACTTTAAATATGTGCAGTTTATTATTTGTCAATTGTACCTAACCACCCGTCTCAGAACAAAAAATTCTATCACTGCAATCTTCCTAACATGACAATTGTAATTTTCTCTCCCATTTATCAAAAACTTAGAAGGTATAACACTAGGCTCAGTGTTAGGAGCAGGAAATTGAAACAAATCAAACCTGGATTAGCCTTCAGTGAGCTTTCAGTTTTGGAAAAATCATAAAGAAGCGACTTCTATGCAGGGCTTCTTCATCTATAAAATAGTGTTTTTCATGACATTATCTCATTTGAGAGTGATTATGTTTAAGCTAAGGTATTAATTATGTTTCAAAGGGATACGTAAATAAAAATACAATGGGTATTCGACCTTACCTGCAATTTTGGGAGCAGCTCTCAGTCCATACAGGGCTATTGTTTCTGTGTCAGTGCAAGGGCCAGCAGTCCACACACACACACACACACACACACACACACACACACACACACGTACATATACAAAAATATACATGTACTTACCTATGTGTGTATCTGATTTGGATTGTGTCAGGATAGAGTAACTGAACTGCATGCCCTAGAATTTCCTTCCTGGTCCACAAGAGACCATTTTGCATGTATATACCAGACATGTAGTTACACATTTACTACTATTGGAGAAGCTGCGCTATGAAGAACAATGACCATTAATGAGCACACAGTGTGCAAGCTCTGTGCTGATTGCTTTGCATACATTATATACTTTTATCCTTAAATGATTCTATGAATAGGATTATTGTCACCATTTCATATATTAGGAAAAGGCAGAGAGGTCAAGTGACTTGTCCAAGATTAGATGTTAGTAAGGGCTTCAAACCCCAAAGCCTATGCTGGTAGCATGTGCTATAAAACCTACACAGCAATCCAATAAGATGAAAATAAAAAACAAAACTAAAAAATAGAAATAGTAAATTACCAGGACATAGTTAAACAACTAATTAAAGAATTTTTAAAACATGGCAATGTTAAACAAATTGAAAATCCTCCGAGATAAATAAGTTCTCAAATCACATTTTAAAGATTTTAATCTCATCTGTGTAGGACTCTCTTTAATTTGCACCGAGTATACACACTCCTAAAATATATGCCAACAACATGCAAATGTTTACTGACTTCAATAACCAAAAAAAGAGAGGAATCAGAATAGCCGCGTGGCTCAGAGACAGGCTGGTGGGTGCAAGGGAGGGAATTTGACAGAGGGAGAGAAAAACAGGAACGAGAGATTGAAAGAGACTGAGTGCAAAACAGAGAGAGGCCTGAAGCCGAGGGAGAGAAATGCAAATGCTCATCGACTCTGTAATAAAAAATCTCCTTATTAAACTGTTCTTTATCTGGGAACAGTCTTCCTTTTAGGAACATATCCAAGCAGAGATAAAGGCATCTTACTATCCTCATTAAACTGTGCATGGTTTGATGCAATCAGACTTGTGTAATTTGCATATGGAGCAGTTTAATCTAGCTCATCCTGTCTTGCACCTATTGTTAATCATGCCCAGGCTTCCCTCCTCCTTCCCCCCTCCTCCTCCACTAACCCTTTGATTTAAGCAGATAAATGAATAGACATAAGGACATCAACATCTTTGTGAGTGATCATCAGCCTTGTACATTCAGAATATCCCTTGTTTTGCTGATAATGCCTTGGTTGGCATTCCATATGCTTTTAATAGTGTCCATCTTTGCTGATTTAGAAAAGACTGTATACAGGCAGTTTGAGATGACAGAAAATCATTATCAACACACATTGTGGGCCCAAGTCTCTTGTTAGTCTTTAGTCACCATAAATAATAAGGTGGGTGTTCTCACTTTATATATTGGATGGGTGCTCCTTTCAACAAAGTATCTTGGAGTCAGTATGCAAGATTTGACTGTACAAGAGCCTTTTAAGAAGGTATGAAAACTTTGTAATTGCTTCTTGGCAATAAATAATATGCAGTTATGAAGATGGTTGCCGTTGCAGTTTGATATTCAGTGTGTTGGTCTCTGATGAACTTGAGAAGGCCTATTCAGAGTCTTTGCTTTGGTCAGTCATATGGCTTCCTGTTTTTTTTATATCAAGGGAATAAGCCTGGAAAATGGGAAAAAGGAAGCAGTCAGTGTAAGGTTTCTTCTACCTCCTATCAACTTGACCCCATTCCCCAAATCCTGGTTCATCCTTCACCGTCACACACACTCTCCCAGTGTCAGAGTTGGGGAGGAATATAGTAGAGAAGATGGTGGACATTATTCTCCGGAGTGGATTGCATCCACTCAGAAATAGTAGAGACCAGTTAAAGTGTCTGTGAAAGAGCCTTCCTCATTTCGTCCCAGCCATGGGATAAGATTATGTGGTTGCTTCGAAGTGAAGATCCCGCCCTCAAGAGACATGAAAGGAAATGAGCAAATATACCTCGTGGCAGGGCTCTGAAGCATTTAAAAGTGTGAGTCAAATAACATTAAAGTTTTTAAATAAAATCTATACAGGACTTATTACTTTGCTCTGCATACACCCACTTCAAGTCCTGTCACGTTGGCTATTGGGTGAAGACACACTCATGTTGTAAGTTCGAGGGCAAGAGAGTTGTGGGAAACAGGGGTGACTGTGAGCCCCCTTCTGCCCATCTGAGAGAGCCTTCCTGAGAGCAGACAACCAGCCTGGACTTTGAAGAGGTGGGAAAGAATAAGAAAAAGGCAATTCCAGGCTCTGGGAAATGGTAAAGTTGGGAGAAGTCGTTGGTGTTAAGACATTGAATAAAACTGAGAGAGTGGGGAAGAAAGGAAGGCTGAATGAGGAAAGAGTGAGCCTTTCACAAGGGAGGTGATAAAGGTGATCTTTTCCTTAGAAAGTGAGTGAGTGTGCTACTACCCTGTGCAGTGTTTATCAGTTTGTCACCTTTACTTTCTTCATTCCCCTCTGTGTCTTCAGGATGTAGAACTAAATAGAGAATACATTTGGAGTCTGAAGTTCCATACGCATAGGTGTCTAAATCTGGTTCTCTGTATCCAGCCAAATAATAAATAACAACAGCAGCAATGATAGTAGACATTTATGGAACATACACTATGCACCAAGCTAAAATCTTTCCATAAATTGTCTCATTTAATTTTCCCTATTTTTACATATGATGTAACAGGCTTGGGAAGGTACTTTTGGTACCTTGCCCCAGGTCACTCAGAAATGTGTTGGTTTGGCTTTCTGACATCTACCACTATTCTTCCACTTCCTGTTATCATCTGACTTGTACTGGCGGAGAACTGCTTCATGTAGTTATTGTGGGAGAGCAATTCTTAGTGCCTCCATCTCATGCCACTTCCGATACAGAATATGTGGGGGGCAAATCCATTGTTTTTGTGTTTGTGGTACACCTGGGGAAGACCTATGACCTGAGTTCCTCCTTTCAGTGCTGGGTCCCCAGAATTTGCATCCTAATCACAAAATGAAAAGCATGTTGGGAGAAGAGATTCATCACAGTGGTGGTGCAGCTTTGTTTTTGGTCCAAGAGGCTCAGATGCTAGATTTCCTTGGTTTCTGTCTACTTTCCAACCCATCTTTGTGGCTTTCATGGATTCTGGGCACCCCAGCTATCCTTAAAATGAAGGCCCCCTTCCCAACATAGCAAGAGGACAGCTGTCACCTTGCTTCTCAAGTCCAGAGCATCACTTCATCCTCCCACCACCAAGAGTCTTCATTCTCACATTGTGATTTGGTGAGAGCATTTGCTCACTTCTTTGCTGTACCCATGTAAATCCTATCCATTTGTCAAATTTCATATCCAGTCATGATGCCTTTCCTAATTACTCTAGCCCAGGTGAACTTTCTGTCACTGTAACCGACTGTCCCCCAAGTGTGGCCCAGAAGGTTGATCATCAACACTTCTCTTTACATTCTCCAGTGTAGGCATTCTAAACTCATCAATGCCTTGATTCATTCAACAATATTTATTATGTGACAGAAGTCTACTAGTTGCTAGTGACAAAGTGGGAAATATGCTTCAAACATGTGACATGTGTCTCTGAAGATGAAGTAAGTGTGCTATGTGAAAGTGTGATGGGAAGTCTAACCTCATCCTGGGCCACAGAGGGGTCCACGAGGTGTGAGAAATCTCTAAAATACAGTAGAGAATTGTATAAATATTTGAATTTTTCTAAAACAAGCCTTGGTAACTTCCATCAGATTCTCAGAGACCCATGACCCCCAAATATTAAGAACCAACGCTCTGAATGTACATGCTTGTCTGTCTCTCCAATTAGTGAAATCTCTGAGTTAAGCAACTGTCTTATAATTCTCTTCCGTTGCTTAGATGACCTACTCCAACAGGGCTGAGCAAATAGTAGGTTCTCAGCATATTCTTATTGATGGCTGAGAGACTCTGAGAAAAGAAAACATTTGCCTCAAACTGTCGGTCAAGAGTCTCCAGAAGTAAGATGTTTTTCTAAAACTCAAATTTAATCTTCATGTGTGTTGCTCAAAATCATGTTCTTCAGAAATGTAGCACCTGAGATAAAATCCTGACAATGAAAAATAAAGATCATTTTTAACTTTTTGATCGTGATTTTAGTCGGAAAGCTGTACTTTTCAGTGACAGCTTACCCCCTTTTTGGACGTGAGGCTGTTGCCCCACATCTTCTGTGATCTTCCAGGGTGAGGAACAGGTACTAGTGTTTTAATGTCATCATTGCCTCTGTCGGCCCTGCTCCCTCTATCTGCTACCAAGCTGAGAAGAATACCAAATGCCTTTTCTCATCCATAATGATTGCTATCAGACCTCTGGGAGATCTGATCAAAAAACAGAGTCCTTCTGACCAGACCAAGAGTCTGGAAATTAACTTTTTATAGTTTCGCTAAACCTTGCAATGAAAGAAGATGTTAGGAGAACAAGTGGCAACCAGGTCAGAATCAATATTTATTGACTTATTAAAGGAAAGGGGGTGTTGGAAACAAGTGTCTCTCCACATGAGTGGGCCGGAGAATATGAGTCTGTATATGCCAACTGCTGCCTGCCTGTGAATACCAACTGTTAGGGTCAAGCATTCTCATTTTTCTTATATTTACAGCCTTTGAAGTTTCTCATTTAACATGCCACAGGGCTTGCGTGCTAGCCATTCAGGTGTTAATGCAGCAATTATTACCCAAGAAATTATTCCTAGTTTTTGTTTCATCTCTCTCTTCGTCCTACCCTTTCCCCACATGCTTGTCTTTTCTCTCTTCTTGCATTTAATCTCTGTGGGGGACATTCCAGTAGGATTTTAATCTTCAAAGGCAGTCCATCTCTGTGTCTGAGAAGTCACGGATGTGCTCGTGAATCAGTCTCTCACTCCATTAAGACACAGAGATGCATAGACACGAGGGTTCCAATGAGAGCAATTTCCCACGGAATGTGAGGAAGGCTGGGAGGGTGCTCTGCCCACCCAACCCACCCTTCTTGTTTTTGTCTTTCCTTCTATCACCAATAAAAGTATCCTCCATTATTGCTGATACTAGAAATTTCTCCTGTAAGATTTCCTCCTTTGGATCAAAGTACTCTCTAGGGCAGAGCAGGATTATATTCTAAACCTTATGTGAACCCGAGACTACCTGATTAATTCATGCAATTTCAAATATTTGAGATGATTTTTACTGAGCAGCTACTGTGTACCTGACACTGTGCCCTGTGCTTCATATAGGTCAATACATATCATTTTCTCAAAAACCCTAGGTAGCAGGCTGCCTCATTACATCAATTCCACAGTTGGCTCAAAAATTTTTCTGAAGGTTATTTAGTTGACAAGCAACATGACCTGAATTTGAAGTCAGTCTAACCTGGCTTCAGATTTAAAGCCTTTCCATATACAAAGTGAAATAAAACTACAATCACTACATATAAGATACTTAGATAAAAATATTAATCCCTTCATACATCTATTCCCCGAAATTTATATTAGGGCAGACTATCATAAACTATAATACCTGAATACTCTTGGGGAATAGGGGATGGAGAGATTCAATCATTCAATAATACTGAGTGCCTACTATGTGTCAGGAACTTTTATAGTTGCTGGGGATATAGCAGTCAAAACAAAGATTTCAAGTCTCTTCTAATTTAGTCGGGGTAAGTAATTTTAGATGGTGTGTTAGAAGGTTATTAGTGCTAGAAAAAACATAAATCATGGATGGGAAATGAAGCAAGGAGGATGGGTGGATTGTAATTATAAATTAGGAGTCAGAAGCCATGTAGCCTTTACTAGAAGGTGACAGTTGAGCAAATATGTGAAGAATATGTAGAACGAGATATGGGCAGAGAGTTCCAGGCAAAGGAAATAGCTGCTACAAGGCCTAGAGACAGTATTTTACCAGGTGTGTTCCAGGAACAAGGAGACCAGTGTGACAGGCAGTTAGAGCTGAGTGACTGAGCAACAGGGAAGCGATAATATGAAGATGAGATCAGTGAATTAATGGTGAATGGGGAAAATTACTTATTGCTTGTAGGTCTTAGAGAAGATTTTGATTTCTAATCTGAATGAGATGGGAAATCATTGCTGGATTTTAAACAGGGGAATGACTTGCTCTGAGTTACCTTATAATAGAATTACTCATTTTCTCTATTGACCAGAGTCTGTGGAGAGGAAAGATGGAAGCACAAAAATCTGTCAGAAGGCGACTGCAGTAACTCAGAGGAGACGTGATATTAGCTCAGAAAAGGTGTTAGTGGTGGAGATAGGGGCAAGTGATTTTATTCTTTATATACTTTTAAGGTAAAACTAATGGCATTGTTAGCTGACTGCATGTGGAAGGTGAGAGAAAGAGAGGAGTTAAGGTTAACCCCATGATTTTTGGGCTGAACATCTAGAAGAATGAAGTAGTCCTTACTGAGATGCTGAGGATTTAAATAGGGATGTCAGGAGTTTAGTTTTTGACATGTAAAATCTGTGATACTCTTAGATATCCAAATATTAATAGACAGGTAAGTATCTGAGTCTGAAGTTCAAGGGAGCTATCTCAGCTAGTGATAAAAACAATTTGGGGTTCATTAGCATATATACAGTATTTAAAGTACAGTTATTGATAAAGAAGAAATTCAAGAATTGAATCTTGGAATACACCAAAAATAAGAGGTTAGAGAGATGTTTGGAGAGATGTGGAGAAAAAAAACAAAGGACAGTGGGGTATTAGATAAACCAAGACAGTCTGGTATCATGGAAGCTAAGTGAGGAAATTATTTGAAGGAGGAGGTACAGCAAGGTCAAATAAGATGGAAACTGAGAATTGACGATTGGATTTAGCTATGTGGAAGTCTTTGTTGACACTGACAAGAGCAACTCGAGTGGAGTGCCGTAGGTGAAAGCTACCTGCTGTGATTTTAAGAGAGAATGAAAGAGGAGGAATTAGACACAGTAAGTATAGACAGGTCGTTCAAGGATTTTTGCTGTGAAGGAGAGCTGAGAAATAGCACATAGAGAGGAAAGTGTTTTCTTTGGGTTTTTTTTTCCAAGATGGTAGGAATAATAGAATGTTTATTCTTCATCATATCACTTACCTATTGAGTCCTTTGTGGGTGTGATTCCAGTGGCCCCTGTTATTACTCTGGTTAACTGATCAACTTTGACTTTCTATCTGTTTGGAAAGGTTTCCAAAAATTCTGTGGGCTTTGCTGGTGAACCACAATCTTTGTGACTTCTGGTATTAGCATCATAGAATGATGCTACACAACGCTATGAGACTAGATATCAATATAGGATATCAATTGATACATAGATATATATCTATATATCTATACCTATATAGATATATATATCTATATATATATCTATATCTATATATTGATATATAGATATCAATTATAGGAAAAAGTCTGTAAAAAATGCAAACACATAGCGGCTATACAATACACTACTAAATAACCAAGAGATCACTGAAGAAATCAAAAAATACCTAGAAGCAAATGACAATGAAAACACGACAACCCAAAACCTATGGGATGCAGCAAAAGCAGTTCTAAGAGGGAAGTTTATAGCAATACAATCCTACCTCAAGAAACAAGAAACATCTCAAATAAACAACCTAACCTTACACCTAAAGCAATTAGAGAAAGAAGAACCAAAAAACCCCAAAGTTAGCAGAAGGAAAGAAATCATAAAGATTAGGTCAGAAATAAATGAAATAGAAACAAAGAAAACAATAGCAAAGATCAATAAAACTGAAAGCTGGTTCTTTGAGAAGATAAACAAAATTGATAAAACATTAGCCAGACTCATCAAGAAAAAATGGAGAAGACTCAAATCAACAGAATTAGAAATGAAAAAGAAGTAACAGCTGACACTGCAGAAGTACAAAGGATCATGAGAGATTACTACAAGCAACTACATGCCAATAAAATGGACAACCTGGAAGAAATGGACAAATACTTAGAAAAGCACAACCTTCCTAGACTGAACCAGGAAGAAATAGAAAATATAAACAGACCAATCACAAGCACTGAAATTGAAACACTGTTTAAAAATCTTTCAATAAATAAAAGCCCAAGACCAGATGGCTTCACAGGAAAATTCTATCAAACATTTAGAGAAGAGCTAACACCTTTCCTTCTCAAACTCATCCAAAATATAGCAAAAGGAGGAACACTCCCAAACTCATTCTATGAGGTCACCATCACCCTGCTACCAAAACCAGACAAAGATACTACAAAAAAGGAAAACTACAGGCCAATATCACTGATGAACATAGATGCAAAATCCTCAACAAAATACTAGCAAACAGAATCCAACAGTACATTAAAAGGATCATACACCATGATCAAGTGGGGTTTATTGCAGGAATGCAAGCATTCTTCAATATATGCAAATCAATCAATGTGTTAAACCATATTAACAAACTGAAGGAGAAAAACCATGTGATCATCTCAATACATGCAGAAAAAGCTTTCGACAAAATTCAGCACCCATTTATGATAAAAGCCCTCCAGAAAGTAAGCATAGAGGGAACTTACCTCAACATAATAAAGGCCATATATGACAAACCCACAGCCAACATCATTCTCAATGGTGAAAAATTGAAACCATTTCCACTAAGATCATCAGGAACAAGACAAGGTTTTCCATTCTCACCACTATTATTCAACATAGTTTTGGAAGTTTTAGCCACAGCAATCAGAGAAGAAAAAGAAATAAAAGGAATCCAAATCGGAAAAGGAGAAGTAAAGCTGTCACTGTTTGCAGATGACATGATACTATACATAGAGAATCCTAAAGATGCTACCAGAAAACTACTAGAGCTACTCAATGAATTTGGTAAAGTAGCAGGACACAAAATTAATGCATAGAAATCTCTTGCATTCCTATACATTATGATGAAAAATCTGAAAGAGAAATTAAGGAAACACTCCCATTTACCACTGCAACAAAAAGAATAAAATACCTAGAATAAATCTACCCAAGGAGACAAAAGACCTGTATGCAGAAAACTATAAGACACTGATGAAAGAAATTAAAGATGATACAAACAGATGGAGAGATATACCATGTTCTTGAATTGGAAGAATCAAATTGTGAAAATGACTATACTACCAAAAACAATCTACAGGTTCAATGCAATCCCTATCAAACTACCAATGGCATTTTTCACAGAACTGGAACAAAATATTTCACAACTTGTATGGAAACACAAACGACCCCAAATAGTCAAAGCAATCTTGAGTAAAAAAAAGGAGCTGGGGGAATCAGGCTCCCTGACTTCAGACTATATTACAAAGCTACAGTAATCAAGACAGTATGGTACTGGCACAAAAACAGAAATATAGATCAATGGAACAGGATAGAAAGCCCAGAGATAAACCCACACACACATGGTCACCTTATCTGTGATAAAGGAGGCAAGAATATACAGTGGAGAAAAGACAGCCTCTTCAATAAGTGGTGCTGGGAATACTGGACAGCTACATGTAAAAGAATGAAATTAGAACATTCCCTAACACCATACACAAAAATAAACTCAAAATGGATTAGAGACCTAAATGTAAGGCCAGACATTATAAAACTCTTAGAGGAAAACATACGAAGAACACTCTATGACATAAATGATAGCAAGATTTTTTTGACCCATCTCCTAGAGAAATGGAAATAAAAACAAAAATAAACAAATGGGACCTAATGAAACTTAAAAGCTTTTGCACGGCTAAGGAAACCATAAACAAGATGAAAAGACAACCCACAGAATGGGAGAAAATATTTGCAAATGAAGCAACTGACAAAGGATTAATTTCCAAAATATACAAGCAGCTCATGCAGCTCAATATCAAAACAAACACACAAACAACCCAATCCAAAAATGGCAGAAGACCTAAATAGACATTTCTCCAAAGAAGATATACAGATTGCCAACAAACACATGAAAGGATGCTCAACCTCACTGATCATTAGAGAAATGCAAATCAAAACTACAATGAGATATCACCTCATACCAGTCAGAATGGCCATCATCAAAAAATCTAGGAACAATAAATCCTGGAGAGGGTGTGGAGAAAAGGGAACCCTCCTACAGTGTTGGTGGGAATGTAAATTGATACAGCCACTATGGAGAGCAGTGACGAGGTTCTTTAAAGAACTAAAAATAGAACTACCATATGACCCATCAATCCCAGTACTGGGCATATACCCTGAGAAAACCATAATTCAAAAAGAATCATGTACCACAATATTCATTGCAGCACTATTTACAATAGCCAGGACATGGAAGCAACCTAAGTGTCCATTGACAGATGAATGGATAAAGAAGATGTGGCACATATATAAAATGGAATATTACTCAGCCATAAAAAGAAACAAAATTGAGTTATTTGTAGTGAGGTGGATGGACCTAGAGACTGTCATACAGAGTGAAGTAAGTCAGAAAGAGAAAAATGAATACCATATGCTAACACATATATATGGAATCTAAAAAAAAAAAAGGTTCTGAAGAACCTAGGGGCAGGACGGGAATAAAGACATAGAGTATGGACTTAAGGACAAGGGGAGGGCAAAGGGTAAGCTGGGACGAAGTGAGAGAGTGGCATGGACATATATACACTACCAAATGTAAAACTGATAGCTAGTGGGAAGCAGCTGCATAGCACAGGGAGATCAGCTCGGTGCTTTGTGACCACCTAGAGGGGTGGGATAGGGAGGGTGGGAGGGAGATGCAAGAGGGAGGCGATATGGGGATATAAGTATACGTATAGCTGATCCACTTTGTTATGCAGCAGCAACTAACACAACAATGTAAAGCAATTATATTCCAATAAAGATGTTAAAAAAAACCCAAAAAAACTGGAGGAGCCTTAGCAAATGTCTAGCCTCTTCTTGCCAGTAAGACAACAGAAGCCCAGAGAGGAAGAGTGATTTGCATAAAGCTATCTAATTTGGGGTAGAAGTGAGGCTGGTACCCAGATTTGAATCTTCTGCCCACTGCTCCTCCTGGCACATCTCTCAGCTGGTTCCTTGGATTCAAGACAACTGCACAACTTCTCTCAACTGTGAAGTAAGAAGTGGCTCTTGTGATGAATTTTGCAATGTTTCTTCATGCCAAATAAGCCATGCTGATACGAAATCGATTTCCTTTGCTTGCCAATGCTCAGATAAGGAGGGATTTAAATCATGACACCTTGAGAGAACTCTCCGAAATGTCAGGTTTAAGATTTCATGACTAATCAGGACAATCCGGACAATAGTGAAAGTTTTTCAAGTTGTCAATCACAGTCAGACCCCTCCTCCTTTTTATGACATGACATGTTATAAGGCTACACCCTAAAGTTAAGAACTGTACTTCTAATGTGCCTAGTGGCCACTCACGTAAGACTGGCAATGTGAATTCTAGACCTTCCATTAGACCGATTATTGTTAAATGTGAAAAGTAGGAGAGTAGCATACTCTCCACTATATAATAATTATAATTCCCCAGCAATAAAGGTGCAACTACATGGGAGATAACAATATGGGGGAGAAAAAATTATGAGGGTAAGTCATGAAAAACGCTTCTGCTTAGTATCCTATAATTATGCAGTTATTTTTTGTTGTCACTATGAAAGGATTAACATTTCCCGTGATATACTGTTTTCTTCAGCCCATAGTGTAGTTCTTTACTTGCTTCAACAAGTTGGGATCTGTGTGGCCTGAAGCATGGGAGAATGGAGCCATGAGTTGTTCCCTGAGTGTAATGACCAATTTTCTGATGGGACTTGACTCCATTAATGAACACTCTGAAGCGAACCACAGGCAGGTCAACTGAAATGCAAAGTTTCCAGGGGAGTGCAGCTTAGAAGCTTACGTAGAATGAGTGAGCATGGTTTAATTGGCTAGTGTAGACATTTGATGGTGATTTGGTCTCAAGTGAGTCTGGCTGTGAATCTAACCCTTGGGAAGGAGCACCCGCCCTATTTTGTTGCTATGGTGTGTGCACATCTGGGGTGTCTTTGTTAAAGCAAAGCTCAATTCTCAGCTTCCCCATGAACATGTGGTTCTCGTTAGAAACATCTACAGATCCAGGGATACCCGTGTGTGTGTGTGTGTGTGTGTGTGTGTGTGTGTGTGTGTGTGTGTAGTGTGTATAGGCATACATGCACCCACATGGGAGTTGGTTGGTTTTGTGGGGAGGAATAGAGTTGGAGGAAAGGCGGTCGTTTGAACTACAATATTACATGAAGGAATGCAACCTTATAGATTATGGGACGGGAGTTGAAGGATGGTTGTTCTCCCACACAAACCTCTGAGAAGGTTTTATCACAAAAGATCTCTGAAGTACCTGGAAGACATATTGGAGGGACTTAAACCCACCAGGGCCCTTTACTTTTCCTTCCTGCCTCATACTATACGCCCAAGAGAAGGCCAGAAAGAATGGTTTCTTTATAAACGCTTGTTGCTCAGACATTCCAATCCATTCTCTGAAGCATGCCGTCTTTTCTCTGTCTGTGTAAGAGCTTTGGCAAGATGTCACTGTGCTCACTGGGGGTTCTCAGAAGATACTTTGATGTGCTGACCATGCCTCCTGTATGTGGGAGGTCACGTACTCTTAAATTTACCTAACTCCCTCTGACATGTTGAACTAACTAATAAAATGGTGTTGCTAAAGCGTTTTGTATTTGGCAATAGACATTGTGCAAGGAAACAGGCTTCTGTTCTAACTTATACCAAGTAGTGACTTGGGATACCCTTAGGGAAGAGGGCATGCTCTTCTGAGTCACACGGGATAAGCTAATATATTCTATAATTAGTTCCAGTATCTTCCAAAATTCCTGATTGACTTTAATAGGAGGACTTAGAAAGGAAGGAAGAGGTGAACATCTTCAGGGAAATAGTGATTGTTTTGCCTTAGAAATTAGCAATAGAAATAAGAAACTATAAATAGAAACAAGAAATTATGAATAGAAATAACAAAGATGACTAATTGCTATTAAGAAAAAGGCTTTATGCTGTTTTGGAGACAAAGGCACTCCATGATTTTCAATCTGTTCAGTAAGTTATTAGGGCAACTGTTCAGAGGCCTGGGTCTTGTGCTTCAGCGGCTGGGATGGAATATGTGGGCCTTGCTGAGGAATTTAATCATGGTATCGCAAAGAAGTGACTTCTCGAAAAAGAGAATTGAAGGAGTCTTTCTCAGGTTGCAGTGAGACTGACTAGCCTGTTGGTTTGAATATCAAGGCATCATTTCATCACTAATTAATTTGAAAGATATTTTTGTTAAGCCATTGTGCTAGGTGTTAGGGCTACACAAAGATCATAATGATAGGCCTTTGCATGCAAGGAGCTTACAGTCCAGAGAAGAAAGCGGGCATTGCACATAGGGTATTTTTAGAATTTTAACATAAGGCAAAAATAAGTGACCTAAAAGGTGTAAATGGAAAGCAATGCAAATGAGGCACTAGCCAAGTTTTCCTTGAGCGCCTATGGGTACGTATAGGACATGGTCCTCATGCTTTCAAAAAGCACGACCCAGTTGCAGCAATGATATCATTTTACCCATCTAAAGCAGGATGAGGCAGCTGGCATAGTGATCATCGCAGAGAGTATTCATAAAAGAAAGATGTCCATTCCAGCTGGGGTGATCAGAGAAGGCTTTATCGCTGAGGAAGGGTTTGAGTCTCCTCATGAAATGTATCTTTTTTGACAGCTGAAGGTGACAGAATAAGGGGCATCTCAAGCGGGTGAAAGAGTTGGTGGCAGTAAAGTTCTGGAATTGGGAAAGCGTAAGGCATATTCTGGGCTCAGTGTCTAGGGTCCCCATAAGGAACCACCCTGAAGTGCTGGTCTAGGTGACTCTGAAAACTTTCTAGTGTGATGGTAGATTCCGCAGGTCCCCTGTAAAAGTGGGCACTTTTTCAAGAGTCCCCAGGGTTCTGTTTACCAGACAGGTCTTTGCGATCTGCAAAGGAAGGTTTGTTTAGATGAGGGAATGAAGAAAGATGAGATGATCGATGGATTGGGGTCAGATCGCAGAGCCCTGAGTGACAGGCTGAGGCTTTTGGTAAAGGAGGTGCCGTCAGCTCTTTCTAGAAGCCACTCTGGGACTCCTTCGGTTGGTCAAGATAGGTCTGGCAGAAGTCGTGGTGATTTGGAGGTAATGGAACTCATTACCCAGCCCTGGGAAGCTGGGGGAGATACCTGGAGCACTGAGTGGCCTCTTAAAGTGGGTGTCAGGGTGACTCAGCCCCCATGAGCCTTCTTGTGTTTGCTGCAGGGGATCTGAGCTGCTTGCTTAGCCAGTGGCCCTCACCCAGTTTCTTTGGGACCTGAGAGATCACGTTTATAGCCATTGTGGACCACAGTGGGGCACCTGGGAAGGAGTGAACGCTTGGGCCAGCCCAGTGTTTTGTTAGAACCAGCCAGGTAGTGGGCATAACATCTTACCTTGGTTCCTTTATGTTCTCTTTCTCCACCTCAAGCTTCATTTCCCAACCCCTTTGTCTGCCTCTATCCGTTTCTCTTCATAACAGCACACATACAATTGCACGGAGTCCCCCCTCCCCATCTCTAATACAGTGAATGCTGCTGTCAGTTCAGATAAGAGCACCCGCTGGATAGAATGGCAATATTTTCAGTCCTGGCAAACACCATCATAAGTTCAGTTTATTAATATTGCAACAGTTGCACTAAATGAGATCACTTGGCTAACAAAACATTTATCAACAAAACGCTGCCACCTACTGAAGGTTTGCAAACAGCCCAGATGATTGGATAAGATCACAAATTCACTCTGTCACAAGTTTGTGGTCTTTTCTGAAATTGTTCTGAAAAAAGAATGATAACCAGTAAAACCAGACAAGGCATCTCTTTCATACAGTCTGTTTAGAAAGTGTCAGGGTAAATCCTGCAGAGACGCAGCCAGAGAAGGGGGTTTGGGGGTCATTGATGTTTAGTTTACTACAGAATTTTCCAGCAGGGTTTGGGATGCTCCCAAACAACTTCTAGAAAGGGGTGTGCCTATTAGGAACACATTCTTGAGAAACTGATTTGCAATACCGATGTTCAATGTGCAGTGAAGGCACATGAAAACAACTTGGTTTTAATTTTTATTCTCTAGAAAATAAATATTTTGGGTACCACAAAAACATTCCAATGAAACTTAGATTAATAATAATAGCTAGTTTTGTATGTGAATGTGTAACCCTGCAAATACACTTTCATTCAAAGACTTCTTAAACTGTGGAAAACACTTTAGGAAGGGATAATTAAGTTGTACTGTGTTTATAAAGTTCAGACTGCTTTTCTAAGTAATGTGGGAACTAGTTTGTAATGCCAAGGGGGGAGTCTGAAAAAAACAAAACAGTCATGATTTCCGTGTACTTTATTTCTTCCAAAGCTAATAGTTACTGTCTTAGGACGTAACTGGAAATGTTGAAGGACAGAACGGGGCTCTGGGTACCATTGCTTACCTCCCCCAGCTCAATTCTGTAGCAAGTGGGAGTTGGCTAGGAGAGAAAAGAAGATACGCTGGTACCACTGTGGAGCCTACTCTACCTTCCATATGTGGAAACGTGTCATTTCCCCTGTGCTACTGTCACGTTCTCCAGGGTCGGGCTGTGACTCCCAGGGTCCAGGACAGGGCCTTGTGCACTGCATACTGCAGGCACCGTGAAATGGGACATCAAAGAAGTTCGTGTGTCTGAGATCTGTTTAGCAAGCCACGCCAGTTTTAGATAACTAATTCTCTAGATTCCCTAGCATCAGGGGGCCTTTAAGAACTGACCTTTTCTCTTTCTGGAAAATTCTGTACCTCCCTGACAGCTATGGGTATGAGATTGTTGGCTGAATGATTTCAGTGGATGAATGCAACCTTCTCCCGACTCTCTGTGAAAGCAGAAGGGTAAAGAGGAGGGATCTTGCTGCCTGTGCCCATTTATGATGGGGACGGGAAGAACTCCTAGCCTGGGCTTCTCTTCTGCTTGTCCATGCCCCTGCTCTGCCATTTTTCTAAATTCATACCACAAAGTGAGCTTGAAAGAGAGGAAGTGCAGGGTGGGCACGGGAGAGAGGAAGCAGGCTAGTACTGGGGTTAGGGTCAAGTAAATATATAATATTAACAAATGACAATATTTATTGAATACCAAGCATTTGCCAAACACTCTTCGAGGCATTTTACCTTTATTAGTTCTATTCCGCATGACAGTCTCTCAAGGTAGAAGTCATTGGGCCTATTTTACAGACAAAGACACTGAGGCCCAGAGAGATTAATTGACTTGGCCAAGTTCATCCCGATGGAAAGTGGCAGACAGAACCCAGATCTAGGTCTATGTCCTCTGGCTCAAAGGATCCTGCTCTTTGGGGGCCACCGTTTTGAGCACAGCCGACCAATTTTCCTCTTTGCTCATGCAGAGGGTTAAATAGAGAGAGAGGAATAGAACAGAGGAAGTTCCTCTCTCCTCCAGGGAAGTTGCACTGCTCTTGCACGTGGGGGAATAGAGTTCACAGCGTGCTAGTAAATGAGATCATGGGTAGAAAGCCCTTGGACCTCCTTAGAAGTAAGTGACTATAAAAAGTCCAAGCCGTTTGTATTACTCTTGTAGGTGATGTGATTTCAAATGGACAGAGAGCACAGTTTGTCTTCTGTTCAAATTGGCATCCCTTCATGCCATTCTGGGAATTAGTTCAGAACTGACTACAGGAAGCATAAATCACCTTTGCTACCCAGTACTATTTCCTAGCAGGCCCATATTTTCCCAGGAGGTTCTTTCTCTGTAGTAGATAAAAGTTTGCCTTCATTTCATGTGATCTCATTTCATTTTTCTCTTCAGTAGATACCAACCAACGTCCATCATTCTGGGCAAAGCGGGATCCTGTCCCATGTACCTAAATTCCAGGTGGTCCTACTGGAGTCTCACTTTTTCCATTGAATGCCTCCACCACTCCTATTGTTATAAGGGGAATCATTCTCATTGAAAGGAAAAGCACATTCTGAATATGTAACAATAACCTGCATGCAGCTCTCTGATTATAAATATCAAGTGTTATAAAAGCCCCATCAGTGTAGTGATCAAAGGCATGAGGGACTCACTGCTGAAGCAGCAGGTGACCCAGAACAATCGGAATAAAAGGAAATGCTGAGTAGACATGGGGTCCCAGGAAATTCACATTAAAGGTTTTTTCTGAGGTATTTCAGTTGAGCTTATAAAAGGATTTAACTAAGAGCCAGCGAAGCAGTTGATTTCACATTGAATGCTACCTGATAATTAAAAATAAGTTTAAGATTTACTGATCAGTAATAATTCCCATTTTTCATCACTAATAAAGCTCAAAAGTGTTCCTTATCAGAATCACTTACACTTCCAGAAGAAAGGTAATAAAAGCATTCCCATTATCACTTTCTTACAGAAAGATATTTTTCTATGAACCTAAAGGGTGCAGGTCAAGGAGAGAAACCCAGAAAGAGCTGGTGACCAGTTAGTCAAAGAAAGCATGTGTTTGGCCAATAAATTCCTTTTTCTTTCTGAGAGTCAATAATTCAGGCTAAAGAACCATCAGCTACTTAGATTGAATGCACCCGTCATGGTCCCCAACAAAGTAAGTTTGGGGAGACATCTAACAGGACAGCACTCTTCCCAATTTTTAAAAGATCATTAATTGACTTTTTTACTTTAAAATAAATTTGTCTCTCAAAAAAACAATCCCAGAGCATAAAATTCACTAAGGATGGCTTCATGTTAGCCCGAATCCAAGGGAGTCTCTGAGAAACCAAAATGACAGTATAATGGCCACTTCACAAAATAAACACTGAGCATAGGGTAGAGTCAGATTCCAGCGAAATAGTAATACAGGGTAGAGCTGAATCCATGAATACAATTTAACCTAAAATGAAGCACAATGGCAAAAGTTCTTGTGTTCGCTTGAAAGAGGTAAGACTGTCTATATCACTGTTTAGTATCCATATCTTTAAGGTATGTATTACTACTTAGTCACATTTTTACTAAAGTAAATACCAGCTATTATACCACCAACACTCTTCTGCCTGAAAATATCTGTTACTTTAAAAAATTTTCATTTCATTTCTGATGAGTAAATATCAATTACAAATTTTTCCTAAAAGTGAAGAAAATCATCAGGTTCCGGGCGGTTGTTTGTCTATTTCTTCTCACATCCTCTCCTGGCACTTCGTGATCGGCTCTGAATTGTGGGCACCTGTATCCCTTGGGTCCCCAACTTTCTGATTGCTGGTAAGGTTCAACCAATGGGAGGCAGCAGCAGAAGATTGGAGGGTGGGAGCAGGGAAAAGCCGGGCTATCTCTTCCTGTTTCTTTCTGCTTTGGGTGGAGCCTTTAGCAACAGCCCTGCTTCCTTCCAGGTCTGGCTTCCTCGGACAGCCTCGCCCTGTGGAGGCAGGCTGGGAGTGTTGTCTTTGGCCCCAAGGCTCTGGGAATGATCATGACTTCCTGCTATTGAAAATGTCTGAGTTGTCTCAGTGTCCCTTGTTTGGATTTTCAGTTCACCCATTATCTTTGTAGCTCATTCCCTGTATTAAATTCTCTGTTCGACACACCTAGAGTGCTTTCTGGTTTGCTGGTTAGACACCGACTGATACAGTGTCACGCTGGATTAATTCAGTCTATTAATAATGCGTTTCACATCTCAGTGTCCATTAAGTCAGTGTGATCTGACCTTTTACCTAAGAGGTTTTGGGGTGGTTATTTTTCTTATCATCATCATTATTCCTTATTCCATTACAGAGTCCCCTTACTTTTCTGAAAGAATGTGTCTTTTAGGTAAGAGAAATGTCCAGAGATGCTCTTATTTTAGAAATCACGAATCTAAAAGGTTGCCAACTTTTGCACTAAAAGTCTTAAAAGATTCCCTGTCTTCCAGACGAGGGGTCCACAGAAGGCCATGTGCACTGTCTTTTCTTTTCCTTTCCTTGAGAATATCTGTCCCCATCGAGTGCGAAGCAGGCACTCTCAGCTCAGAGCAAGTTTGCTTCTGCTGTTAGCAACAGCAGCCCTTGGCACCCTTGGTGGCCAGATGCAGCCACGCTTATTCAGATATAAAAGGAGAGCAAACATTTGCACTTCCTTCTTGTCCAAGAAAGGGGAGGCTTTCCAAACAGCCGGGCAGGCAAACCCCAGGAATAAGCCATGATGCTGAAGTCATGGTCCTTTAAGCGATAATGAAATTAGACCACAGAAGAGTGTAAGTGATATTTGTCAGCTGGTCATAGGGAACCGTGGTCCACAAACAGCTTTAGTGACCATCAACAGGAGATCCATGCTGATCTGACAAAAACTAATACTCATAAAATGTGAATGTTGCCTGTGACTATATATTGTAATTTAGAAGAGATATAAGAAATCTTTATGAAAGACTAAATCTTAGTACCTGATTCTTTTTGTTTTTTTATTTTAGCCTCAGGCAGTGTAATGTTTCTGGGGGAAGTTTAGGTTTCCTTATACCAAGGGTAGGGGTCTCTTCATCTTAGGTTACCCTAAGGGCTCGGTCGATAACAGGCTGTGTGTCAGGCCATCTTCAGACCCAGGAGTGGGAGCCAGAACGTGTCCATAGGCTCCCAGGTAAGTGTCCCTGGCGTGGGCTTTGGAGCCAGACAGGCTGAATTTGAAACACTCTAACCATTGCTACCTCTGTGATCACAGATAAGGTACTTTACCTCTCTGGGCTTCACTTTCTTTTTCTGAAAAATGAAAATAATAATTACATCACAACATTGATGAGATATTAACTCAGATAATACATCAAAAATATTCACCATGTTTCCAGGCACAAAATTAGTGCTCAATCACACATGAGCTGAGGGTCTGGAAAGTTGGACTCTACCCAGGGCAATGCTGGAGGCATCCCTTCGGGCTGGTTTCCGCAGAGTCTGAGCTCTCCTTTCCCTTCTGTTTCTCTAGGCCAAAGACACTTGCCGTATTTTGCATTCAATACAGGTCCCGCTAATCCCAAACTTTCTTGAGGACTCAGGATGCAAACCAAGGACTCTAAGTGCAATCCGGTACAAAGCTGCCACTATGTCAGAAGCTACAGTTAGCTGAATTCTAAGACATTTATGTCTCTCTAGGAAGGGTTCCTGGTTTGAGATACTTGTTCTGGACTTAAAGTTCCTGTTTAATATACCAAAATTCAGTTGCGTCTATGTTTAACTCTACTGCCAATTTTAGAGCACATGTGCTATTTATTCTTATTATCTTTTAAAGTACTTAAGCATTCATAACAACTGGGAAGGTCACTGTGAACTTAATGACTAGATGTAGAAGTCAGCACAGCTGGTCATGAACCGCCAGGAAATACCTGATTAGGAGAACATTATTTCTGGAAGGCTGATAGAATTGTGCCTTCCCCGGCTTTTCTCTGTAGCTCAGTATTGAATCCCGTGGCCTTCTTCCGAGGGTTTGGGGTTTCAAAGATAGTTCCTTCATGACTTTTAGCAACTGGGAAACCAATAAATAGGAATATGGTCTTTAATCCTCAACACCTCATTAAGTCTGCATGGGGAAGGATGAACTTTCTAGAAGCTGCTGGAACTCGGGGAGCATAGAGATGGGGTGTTAGAGAAGAGGAACCCTCTCTGGGGGTGGAACTCCATTGCTGACTCTTTGAAGTGGCTGCAGGCAATAGTCCTACAAGTGAAGGAGGAGGGAAGAGGCCTTTGAGGTTTTATTTTCTGTTGCTTTTATGGCTTGGCTCTTTGGAAACAGAATATTTTCCCTAAGAGTGTTTTCTCCTATATTCCTATCATTTCTCTTTCCTTCACCTGCTTTGAAGATTCCACATTCTAACCACGATTATCTTTTTCTGTCGTTTCAGCTTTGCTTTGTCTCCCTTAATTGGCCCAAGCCGTCCCTTCAGCTACAGGCTGAACAGTGGCCTCAGCTCAGGCTGAACAGTGGCCTCAGCTCTCCTTGACCCAGAGAACCAGGGTCCAGAGCAGTTGAGGGGCTTTCGTTTTGATATTGATATTAGTGACGTTTTGGTTGATATTGTCGGGCACTCACAGTGCTACAGAGTCGGCCGTTCCTTTAGAAACCTCCACATCCTTCACACGATTGAAGGTGCGCTTGGCTGCCACGTTGGCATCTTGCAATCCCACTAATAGCCTTTTACTGTAGACAGACCATCTACAGCAGCATCTAAAAGTGCCTCCGGTGGAAGAAGCACACAGGGGAGCTAAGAGAAGGCTAAATGCTTTGTTCTCCCACTCCAATTGCAGCTTAGTCAGGTCACTGATTGTTACAGAAGCCGTGGGCTTTCTCCCTTTGACTATGTTTCCCCCCGATGGTCTAGTGACTGCAGCAGACATTGAAAATACGTGCAAAGCAGAGCACTTCGCAATTTTCTGACAGGTGTGACATGAAAGATATGGGATGTTTCATTGTCAGTATTATTAATGAAATCTAGCATTTAAACATCTCTTTAAAAACTTGCAGACCAGAGCCACGCACTGTCTAAAGGTACTTGTCAAAGATCTGTCCTGTGCCGTGGAGGTGATGCTACACTGAGATGAGTTTTCATCTTAAAAGGAAATGTAGCTTTCTTTAATTTTCTATAATTTATCTCATCTTCTGCTTGGGGCCCCCATCCTTCTGTGGATGGAGGAAAAACTGCCCATGAGAGGTAAATGGATTTCTTTCCTACAAAAGACTATGTTGGGGTTAATTCAGTTTCTCTCAGGTAAATGTTTAGGCTTTTAGGGTTTCTCTTTTCCTTCTCCTTGCCAGGGTGGTATCTGGGTGTACAGAGAAGACTCCATGACCTCATATCACAGCGTCCTCCTCTGCGTCTCATTGGCCAGAGGGCAGTGTCTTTCTGACCTTGCCACAGAGGCAAGGGTCCACACTGGCGTTTTCACTGGGGGGAACACAACCTTTCCCTCGGTGTGACCAAAACTCTTGCCCTTGGCGCTAGATGGCTCTCCTCTGAATCTCAGAGCCACATCTTCCATCCAATTCCTAGATGAGCCGACCTCCCTGCAGCACCTGCTCCAAGGACAATTCACTGTCCGGCAGGCTTGTCCTGGCAGGTCCACTTCTCCTCAACTCTGCAAACTGTCTTCTCTCCTACTGGAAACCCTCAGGAATTTCACTAAAATTGGCAGTAGAGTTAGAGAATGAATGATGATGAGAATTTTGAACTGAAACATTAAATCCAGAACGAGTATTTCAAACAAGGAAACTTTCTAAGAGACACATAAATGTCCTAGAATGTGCCCATTTGTAGCTGCATTCTGGAGGTCTGAGAAGCACTTAGAGTCCACGGTGTGCACCCCACATCCGTGGGACACTTTAGAATTACTAGGGCATCCACGGCAAAACATGACAAGTGTCTTTGGCTTAGAGAAACAGAACATTCTTTCCTACAGGGGAATTGGGGAGAGACACAGGACACCATCTCCAGTCTTGTCTATGATAAGATTTTTCCCTTTGTCATTTTGGACCTACTGTGTGTTCAGTGCCATGTTGGATACGGCACTTACATGATGACATTTAATATCTTTGCTACCTGTGAAAGTATTAGATAAAATGATATAGAAGCCCACAACTCTGGGATTCCCCCACACCTGCAGCCAACTCCCCCCTTCCCCCCCATAACCAGCCAGGGCTGTAGCTGAAGGAAGAAACTCCATGCTGGTCTCTAACCTCTTCTGTAGCTCTTCCTCTTCTCTCCTTTCCCTATGTTCAAGGCTAGAAAAACTCTTCATTCTTTCCAAGGTGAGATGGAAACTTCCTGTGGCCAATCTCTGTCATCCAAGTGGGTTAGGTATCCCCTTGATATGCAAAAGAGATATTTTGGAGAAACCATTTCTCTGTTACCAAACTCTAGTTCCCAAGACACTATGTGTCCTGTTATACCCTAAAGAAAAGTCTCATTTGAAACTAAATCTGAGCAGTGGCTGCCTTGTTCTAGCTGGAGTTGCCCATTTCCAGGGTCCACCCATTTCCTGAAACAGGAAATATAGCAGTAGAAAGCCCAGGAAACCCCAAGGCATTAGGATTTTTGAGGGGAGCAAAGAATGCAATCCTTTTTTAAAGATCTAAATTTCAAAAACAAAACTTTTAGAGGAAAATAAAAAGAGAATATTGTTGTGATATTGGGGTAGGAAAGATTGCTTAAATAAGATCCCCCAAACCATAACAAAAAGGAAACTTTGATATTATAAACAGGTTGAGGTAGGAGGTGGGACACAGGAAGAGAGGCTGTCCTTGGAGAGAGGTATCAGTTCACTGCTTTATGACCCCTATCAGGGATGCTTCCTTCTCACTCTAAGTCAAATGGGGTATCTTTGGTCGGGGAGAGCTAAGGGGACCACTTGGATAATCTGATGTGTTTCCTATTGAATTTGATGGGAACAAGGGACTGGTGTTTGATTTATGTCTATGAAATTAAAATATTTAAAAAGGCTATGGCAAGAGTGGGAAGACGTGACTGCATTAAGAGCAAGCAATGTTCCCCAGTAAAGAAAGCTTGTGTGGATGCCCCAGGTCTGGGGGTTGGAGTTTTCAGCTATCACTCTGCATCAAAGGAATTGCTGCTGGAGGTTTCCCTTGGGAACGCTCAGAGGAGCCCAGCAATGTGTCCCATGTGTTACAAGCTCACCATTCAAGTCACCACCACTGGATTACATTTGTGCTGATCAAATAATATTGCTTTAGTTTCTTATATTTACTCTCTGTCCCCACCTCCCCCACTTCTGACCGAGGATGTGTCAGAAACTGAGGCTAGGAACCTGGGGTGTGAGGGCAGAAGAGATGAGTTTAGGAAAGAAATGCTTACAATACCTCTTTTCCTCTAAGGCAAGCTTCCCAGCCTAAACAGATAAAGTAACAGGGAATCTCAAATTCAAAGACAATCAAATAAACAAGAACCACCAACCACCAAAAGTAGGGGCATAAAACAAAGTCTAGAAGAACTAAAGCCTAGAGAAATAGAGTGAATAGCGAGAGTGTGTCTTAGCTTGGATTCCCCCAGAAGCAGAGCCAGAGACAAGGATTCAAATGCAAGTAATTCACTGTGAGATGAAGGAAAGAGCGAGAGGAGAGAGAAGTGAAACAGGCACAGGAAGATGGTCAATAAAGGGAATGACATCAAGCCATCAAGCACTGTGGTAACTGGAACTTAGTTCCACTGTGGAAACTGGATCCAGTTTCAAACACATGAGTCACAGTGACCCAACTTGAGGGTGAGGGAACTCGGGGTAATTGCACACCAACTGACCAACTCTCACCAGTGATTGGTTGAAACCTGCTCACAGAGTTAATTCCTCAATTCCTTCAGCCTACAATTTTGGCAACAGTGTGGGCTTCAGAGGCAAGAGAAAACCATTAGGCAAAGAAATACAGTGTTGGCAATTGGCTTGTGTGCATGTCTATGTTAAGAATGAGGAGATATACCTGGGTACCAAGACAGAGCCTACTACAGAGGGATATAGATGACTTTTACAATAAATTAATATCCTCAGAAAGATGTAAGAAGAAATTGCATTCACTAGTAAAAAAAAAAATCAAGTAGAGAATTTGGAAATAAAGGAATAACACACACACACACACACACACACACACACACACACAAGTAAATGAAGAGTAAATTAGTGTAATGATTAAATTGAAGCATTTTTCCAGAAAATATTGGAAATGCACAAAGACTTAGAAAACATGAAACAAAAGTTAAAGCATAAAGGATGGATCCAAAATATCCATTTCTTCTAGAAAAAGGGAATAGAGATAATGTGGGAGAAAAATTACACACAAAGCAAGATAAGAACATGGTATTGCTGAAAAAAGAAGCAAGTTCTTAGACTGAAATGTCCTATCGAGGGCTAAGAAGGATAATGTTACAAAGACAAACATCTGAACATGGAGCTTTCACAATGGAAAGTTCTTAAACACGCCTATGTACATGGGAAAATATGGCACAAGTTAAAGTGAATTTTCACGTTAGTAAGGAAAGAAAATCTGTTATTTGAACACGATATTGTCATGATTACCCGTTGATTTAGAAAATAATAGCCAGACCTCTATCCCACACCCAACCTCAAAATAAGTTGCAGATGAAATAAATATTTAAATTAAAAACTTTAAAAAATCTATAAAAGCAAGAGAATAAAATTATAGGAGTTTTGCCTCACATTTACCATCAACTGACTTCAACAATGGTATGAAGACTATTCTGTGGGGAAAATATAATCTTTTCAGCAAATGCTGCTGGGACAACTGGATATCCACATGCAAAAGAATGAATGTGGACACTTATTTCAAAGCGTGTGCAAAAATTAACTTCAAATGGGTCAAAGACCTAAATGTAAGAGCTAAAACTATAGAACTCTTAAAGGAAAACATAGGAGTAAATGTTTGTAATCTTGGACCTAGTGATGGAGTCTTAGACATGATGCTAAAAGCACAAGCAAACAGGAAAAAAAAATAGATAACTTGTTTTTCATGAAAATTAAAAACTTTTGTGCATCAAATATCACTATCAAGAAAGTAAAAAGACAACCCAGTGAATAGCAGAAAATATTTGCGAATCATATGTCTGATAAGGGACTTATATCTAGAATATGTAAAGAACTCTCACAACTCAATAATAAAAAACCAAATAACCCAGTTTAAAAATGGGCAAAGGATTCAATAGATAGTTCTTCAAAGAGGATACCTAAATGACCAACAATCACGTGAAAAAAATGCTTAACGTGATTAGTCATTGTGGAAATGCAAATCAAAACTACAATGAGATACTACTTCACACCCACTAGGATCAAAAAGTCAGATAATAGCAAGTATTGGAGAGGATGTGGAGAAACTGGAACCCTCGTAAACTTCTGGTGGGGACACAAAGTGGAGAAGCCACTTTGGAAAACAGCCTGGCAGTTTCTTCAAAAGTTAAACATAGAGTTATCATTTGACTCAAAAATTCCATTCCTAGGTAAAGACCCAAAAATATTTTAAAAATACGTCCATGCAAAAACTTATACATGAATGTTCATAGCAGCATTATTGATAATAACAAAAGATAGGAACAACCCTAATGTCCATCAACTGATGAATGCCCAAGTAACTGTGGTCTATCCATACAATGGAATATTATTCAGCCATAAAAGGATATAAAGAATTTATACATGCTACAACATGGATGAACTTTAAAAACATTATGCTGAGTGAAAGAAGCCAGTTACAAAAGACCACATGTTGTATAATTCCATGTGTATGAAATGCCCACGATAGACAAATCCATAGAGACAAAAAGTAGATCAGTGGTTGTCTTGGGCTGGTGGGGATAGGAGGATTGGGGGATGACAGCTAAAGCATACGGGGCTTCTTTTTAAGGTGATGAAAGTTCTAAAATCGATTGTGTTGACAATTGTGCAACTCTGCAAATATAATAAAAACCACTGAATTGTACACTTTAATGGGCTAGTTGTAGTGTATGTGAATTATATCTCAATGATTTTTTACAAAAATAAAAGAGTATTTCTGTAATCTTGAAGTATATAAGGCTTTGCTAAGCACACAAACTGCAGAAGTTAAAAGAACAGATTGATAAATCAACATTCAAAATCTATATTTGGCAAAAGATACGGTAAAGTTTAAAAAAAAAAAGAAGTGACAGGCTGGGAGAAAATAGTTGAAGCATATATACCAGACGAAGAATCAATACCCAGAATATGCAGAGAGCTTCTACAAACATCAAGAAAACACACACACAATTGATGAGTTACAGTGAGTATTGGAGGGGAGGGCGGTGAGGACAGAGTGAGAACTGCAATGCACGTGCCCCTACCTCCCTGGAGGTGCTGGAGGGAGGGGCGTGTCCCAGCCCGCAGAGGACGAGCTGGAGGACAGAGCAGCTTTAAGCTCGATGAAGAATTATGTGCTTATGAGGCTGGACTGGACATTTCAGTTCCTGAGACAAGATTGCTCCTGTGGGGGCTTCCCTGGTGGCGCAGTGATTGAGAGTCCGCCTGCCGATGCAGGGGACGCGGGTTTGTGCCCCGGTCCGGGAGGATCCCACATGCCGCTGGGCCCGTGAGCCATGGCCGCTGAGACTGCGCGTCTGGAGCCTGTGCTCCGCAATGGGAGAGGCCACAGCAGTGAGAGGCCCGTGTACCGCAAAAAAAAAAAAAAAAAAAGATTGCTCCTGTGATTGAAAGAGATAGAAAGACTTTTACTTTCTGTTAGTCATTGGAAGCACAAAGGGATTTGTCTGAGATTTCATACAAAAAGTGAGGAAGAGGAAGAAAAAGTGAAAAAATCTGAGTCCTGGTTTTGAATAGGAAGTTGTGAGAATGAATAAAGTTGTTTTTTGCTTAGTCAATGTACTGGGTATAAACAAGTGGAAAAATACTAAAATTCGGCAGTAACCAAGGAAAACTAAAGTAAAATTATATATATATATATATATATAACATACATATATATATATATATATTCATCCACCAAATTGGACAAAATTTTAAACGTTTAGCAAGAGTGTGGGAAAATTGCTATTTTTGTACTAGGTGGTAATATAATTTGGTGGATACTTTTTGGAAGGCAGTTTGAGAGTCCCCATCAAAATGAAAACTTATTATTCCCTTTAACCCAATAAGTCCAAGTATACATATAGCAGCAATGTTATTGCAAAAGTAGAATGTGAAAAAACTGAACTTCTATAAAGAAGAGAACAGCAGATGAATTTGGGGAACATTCACATAGCATGCACATAGCGAAAACAAAGAACGAGGGAGACGCATTCGTACCAACACTGAACAATCTCTTAGGCATACTGTTGGGTGAAAAACAATGACAGTTTCAGGAAAATGCATATAAAACGGTTTCATTTCATTTTTAACTGCCTGTGTATCAAAAAAGTCTTTAAAAGTACATAAAATGTTACAAGTGATTCTTCTGCGGAGAAGAATGCTGAGAGTGAAGGGGAACTTTCATTTCATCTTCCATTTTGGCACGGCTCTGCAGAAATATAATGAGAGGCATGTAAGTGAACCACATAATTAAATTTAAAATTTCTAGTCGTCACATTTTAAGAAGTAAAAAAGAAACAGATGGCATTAATTTTAATAGTATATATTTTTAATCTGATATATCCAAAATATTATCACTTCAACATATAATCAGTATAAAATTATTATTAATGTCATGTTTTACCATCTTGTTTTTATCCAAAGTCTTTGTTTTTTTTTTTTTTTGTTTTTGTGGTACACGGGCCTCTCACTGTTGTGGCCTCTCCCGTTGCGGAACACAGGCTCCGGACGCGCAGGCTCAGCAGCCATGGCTCACGGGCCCAGCCGCTCCGCGGCACATGGGATCTTCCCGGACCGGGGCACGAACCCTTGTCCCCTGCATCGGCAGGCGGACTCTCAACCACTGCGCCACCAGGGAAGCCCTTTATCCAAAGTCTTTGAAATCCAGGTGCATTTCAGGCTGACAAACAGCACATCTCCATTTGGAGCTGCCACATTTCACGTGGCTACCGGCCACCATACTGCATAGTGCAGTTCTGTATTTTATGTACTTCTGCCTTGTTTTTTATTTTTTACGATTGTATTTTTGTGTTTTTTTTAAATTACTTTAAAAATACAAAGAATCAGAACCTTTAAACTATTCCTAAGGAGAAAAGCAAAAAAGAAAGAAAGAAAAAATGGAAACTCCTGAATATCACCCGCTGTGTGCCCATCATTTACTGGAAGTCCGGCTGCTGCTTCCTTCTGAGCTCTGGATCATTGCTATCGATGTGGGTGACCGGGCAAAGTTTGGAGTTGGGTGGGAGAGGTAGAGGAGCCGGAATGAGGTTCTTGTCTTGTGGGACTGTGACTCGTTGACAAGTGGCTCCCAAGGGGGTGGGGCAGCTCTCTCCAGTTTCAGGGGTCTCGACCTCCTCTGCCCGGGGAAGTAATCAAATCACCGATATCTGGTTGCTGGCCTCCTTCAAGCATGTGAACAAGTGATTATTCCTGGAACCCACATAACCTTAATCCCCCTGCTGCCGTCTGACCCTTTCAACTTGTCCAGTTGTCCCTGCTTTCGCTCCTCTTTATATGCTGACACATGGACTTCAAACTGCCTCTTAGCTTCCTTCTGGCAGAGTAAATATTTCCAGTTCCTCTAGACTTTCCAGTACAGGTTTGCATTCCCTTCCGATGGGCCCTTCCCAAGTTTTTCACACCTCGTTTTAGTGCAAAGCTCCAGCATCTAATTAGGGGACTTGCAAGATTAACTTGTGGTTCTTATAGTCTCTGCCCTGGTTTATACATTATGACATCTTCCTCACTTTGTGCTTTTGGTTGTTTGGTTTTTTTTTTCCCCCCACACACAGCGGCATTTGATTCCACCAGCTATTCCTATATCGCGTTTGTAAAGAAAGTTCAGAAATGAGAGTTCTTCCTCTGTCCGTAGGATAATTGATTCCCCTGGCAGAAATAAGATAAATTATCCTTCACTCCTTTAAAACTCCGACATGACGGAAGTGGGAAGTAAAATTTGAGAGAGGCCCAGGATAACGATTCAGATTAGAGGGAAATTCCCTGATTTGAACAATACATGTGATAGACCTGAGGAATGTTAAGCTAAATACTCCTTTTCATCGCGGATACGTGATCCTGTGGGTTGGTTCAGACCCTCAGCCTCTCCTAAGTCCCTGGGGTTGGGTTAGGAACCTCTCCTGTGGATTTCCACTCTGTCTTGGGCCTTACGTGCTGAATCTTAATTGACTGTTTACTGTATTTACTTCTCCTGGGGTTTGGGGCTCACTTAAAAAAATGCACTGAGGCCAGATTTTGGTCTAGAGTAGAGATGGCTAAAGGTAAGAGGCCCTTTGAAATAGCCTGTTGCATCAACACTTAATGATAAATCGATGCATTTGGAAAGAAGGTGGAGAATCATGCTCTTCGCCTGCCTGACCATCCAAAGGGCTCCAGAGGTTTCTTTGGCTGCATTGCATATCAAGAAGCACAGAAATTAAACATTTCCTGTTGTTACTCTTTGAGTTGAGACTCAATCAAACGTTAGTAACGATACTGTTCCTCCTACAACAATTAATAGTAAAGCCAGTTAAACTTGTGTCAATATTCCACTGAGCTCTTAGCTCCTTGAAGACAGCCACTCTTTCAGGTGCTCTGTTGACCAGGGTTCTTGCGTGATGCCTGGAAGATAGTCATGCTCCAAAAGAGATTGTTGAACACATGAGATGGATTAAATGAAATCACATTAGGCAATAAAACCATTCATTTTTTTAAGAATCCTATTTCTAGGCAGTCAAATGCCACTTGATACATTTGATAGTTTTACTCATCTGGTTGTAATGTTTGTTTTCCAGGTGCAGAAAGTAAAAATAATAATTGGTATATATGTTCATTCACTTTTTTTTGCCAGAACATTAGCAGGATATGTGATATTTACACTTGTGAAACTTGCTTCATATTTCTGTGTTGCTATTTTCGACTAATGTTTTATAACAATAATTACTAATAACGTTAATGCTTTGTACTCATGTAGCAATTTCCATCAAAGAATTTCAAAAGCTTTCAAGTCAAGGTATTTCCAAGAGCAAATTCATATGATATTATACAGTCTTACTTATTTCAAGAGTGCTTGCAGATATTGTTCATTTGTTTCCAATTTCATTTATTTTAAATCCTGTTTCTTCTCTTCACAGTTCAATAATCTGTCACCTTTTCAAGCACTCCTCCCACCCCACACCTCGGTACATATTACCCCGTATTTTAGGCTAGTCAGATATTTCCTACTAAATACTGGTTTGAAAATGGCTCTTCAGAAGCAGATGATCATTTCAAATGCAAATACCAATTTACATTCCAAATGATGCAGATGTTGCCCAGGGATCAAGAAGTAAGGTCCATTACACCTACTGGATACAGACCTACAGTTGTGATTAAATCTTGGAAACAAAGCTGCTATTAGTATAAAGTAGAAACTCTAATTTTAGAAGCTCTTTTATTTCCAGTGCATGATCTCAGGTAAGGACTTCTGATCAACTAAAACTGGAAATATGATCCAGTGGGCCCTTAATAATGATCAAGATGTATATTTTTACATTTTATAATGAGTTTACTTTTCCACACTATATACGTATATATATACTCAGATATATATATGAATAAAAAGTATGATTCTCTAGAAGACTCCAGCTGGATCTCAAACCAGCTTGGCTCTTTCTATATTTACTCAAGTTGGAATATGAAAGAGATTTGGAACAGAAATGATCATTTGCATATTAAGTGTTATTTTATGTTAGTATCTGTGGGATCTACTTATCCTATGCACATATAGGGTAGGAGAGAGATTAAATGACTGATAATGGCTTTTTTTACTGTGACAATAAATCACATCAAAGCATGTTGTGCTTAAGTAGCCTTTAGAAGCCATGTCTCTGCTCTAAAAGTTGCAATAACTTTGAGTAAAAACATTTGAATGAGAAAAGAAAAATGCAGTCAATTTATTCATATGGTTTACTTGCACAATGCCAAAATACTTGAATAATCGGAAATGTTTGGGTGACTAATTGGCTGAAGTATTTGAAGTAGTGAATCTTCCATACCAAGTGCTTTATTCTTATTACTATTAGGATTATTAGCTACAATTCATATCTGGCAGACTGTAATTGAATGTAGTTTTTCTTAATTTTCAGAATCTAAATTTTCACCTTTAGAAATATTATTTCAGGAGAGGAAAGAAGAAGTAAATTATTCAGATGGCATATTTATTCAATAACGATGAGAATAAAACACTTTTATTGAGGGATCAGTCTAGTTATTTACACATCTGCATTGATGTATTAATGCTATAGAGACTCACACGTTCACATCTATGAAGGGGTGTGCCATTATGAGTTATCTGGTTTTATGAATTAGCTTGTAAAAGTAATGCAATTGCTATTGAGGCTATAATGTCTCACAGAATTTACTTTGCTTGTTTGTTTTGACAAGTGAGGTTTAGTTTTATGATAATATTTCAGAGCACACAAGTAAATGCCCTGTAGTCTGTTTTATAAAGGTAATGAAGCCTTAGTGATCTGCAATCTTACTGCTGCTTCTAGATATTAAATCTTTGCTTGAAAGTAGAGTGACGCTGTTGGCATGTTCACTGAGAATTCTTAGGGCAGGCGAAAATGGCTAAGTATTCCCACCATAGATACTGTTTCCGTAAATCTACCCTGGTCATTACCTTGCTGTATTAAAGTAAGTATTTCAAGAGCATTATTCAGAAGGTTGATTATCTTACTTAACAATAACAACACACTTTTTTTAGAGTACCAATTGTTGCAGGCATTGTCAGGCACTGGGGGTGCAGCAGTGAACAATAAAAGAAGTACTTCCCTTGTGGAGCTTACATTCTAGTGGAAGAGGACATCCAAAGAAAACAATGAAAATGCAGAGTCCAGGACACAGCCATTCTTGCTTGGGCTGCTTCTAAATGGCATCCCTAATCCATACTTCACACAGCAACAAGAGCATCTTCCTAAGACAGAAATCAGATCTTGTCACTTCTCTGATTATGTCAAAAAAAAAAGAAAAAAAAAGAAAGGAAGAAAGGAAAAGGAAGGAAGAAAGAAAGAAAGAAATTCCTAAGCTTATTGCCTAGAAGGCTGGTTTTACTTATGCTGTTCCTTTTGGCCACAATGTTCTTCACTTCATTTCATTGTACAACCCACTCTTTCTCATATTTTCAGACTCCACTGAAACGTTACCATCTCAAAGAAGCCTTATCTGACTACCTTATTTGAAGTGGTTCCCCCACGACATCATTCTCTATTTTACCCTTGTTTGGTTTCCTTCATAGCGCCAACAGCATTTATCGTTATTTTGTATGTTTCATTATTTGTGTTTTTGTATGTTTCCCCAATAAGATGCAAACCCTACAGGTAAGATGCTTGTCTTGTTCATCATTCTAGCCCTAGTGCTGGCACTGTGCAGACACGTACTAGGTGCTCAGTAAAGTTCTGAGGACAGGTTCTGACTGAGTGTCTGAATAAATGGAATGAATGGATGGATGAACAAAAGTCCCCTGCCGTGAAACTTCATGTTCATTGTCAGACACTTCATTCTAATTGTCTTTGTTTGAGAAGAGTACTCACTCTCTTGTTTGTCCCCTCAACACACACCCACATATAGGACTATGTCAGATTACCCTGCTCTTTGCTATTGTAGCATCACCCTCCTTTCACCCTTTTGATTTCACCTGGCACTTTTTCGTGTTGAAATATTACAGTACTTTGAGTACTATTTGCTTAACATTGGCTTCTCTAGAGATTGTGAGCATCACAAGGGCCAAATCTTTATTGGTTTTGCTAATGCTTGTATCTACAAAGCTAGTACAAAGTCTCACAAATGATAGGCACTCAATAAATATGTACTGAATGAATGAAGGAAAGGCCTACCTAATTCCTGCCAGAGAATCCCCTGTGTATAGGTATGTCAGTTATCAGAATTGTATGGATTAATTCAGGATTTAACAATCAGAGAGGAAGGCCCCTCAAACTATCTATTAAAACTTGGACAGCTTAAGGAGTGGACATATTTCTTACCTTCTTACCAAAATTAACAAGAGGTTAGTTAGAAATTTCTTCTCTGGTTTAGTTACTGATGTATAATATGGATGATTCCTGTTCCCCTTTTAGCAACTGGAATATAATCAGCAGAGTTTAGCTTTCATTGAAAGGCGTGGACAGATGGAGTAAATGGTAACACTGGGTATAGGAATCAAGAGAAGAGAGGGGTGAGAGTGAAGACTTGGAGAAGAATTGCCCTATCTAAATACATTCAAAACAAATAAAACAAAACAAACCAACAAAATCCTAAACAAACCAGATTAAACAGACAGAACAGCCCATCAGAACCAAATATAACCCAAGTGTCCATTGACAGATGAATGGATAAACAAAATATATTATTGGCACAAAAATGGAATATTATTCAGCCTTACAAAGGGAGGACATTCTGACACATGCTACGGTATTGATGAACACTGAGAACATCATGGTAAGTGAAAAAAGCCAGTTAAAAAAGACAATACTGTACGATTGCACTTATACGAGGCACCTAGAAGAGTCAAACTCACAGAGACAGGAAGTAGAATGGGGATTGGGGGAGGAGGAATAGGGAGTTGTTTAATGGGTACAGAGTCTCAGTTTTGCAACATGAAAAAGTTCTGGAGATGGATGGTAGCGATGGTTATACAACAATGTGAATGTACTTAATGGTCCTGAAGTATACACTTAAAAATGGCTATAGTAGTAAATCTTATGTGTATTTTGCCATAATTAAGCTTAATTAATTAAGTAAGTAAGTGATTCCTTAACTAAAAAACCCACAAATGTGTCTGCATGGGCCATTTGGGACCTGAAGTCTTGCAATGTGATGTTCTCCCAAGTGTCTGTACACATTGAGTTGCAGAAATGGCTCACCCATTCTTTCATGCTTCTGGTTGACTGAGCACCTGTGAAGAAGTAGGTACTGATCCAGGTGATGGGAAACAGTGAATGAGAGACACAAGGCTTTTATTTTCACAGCGTGTACATTCTAGTTAGGGGTAGAGATAATAAAGAAGTACATTAAACAAGAAAATAGTGGGTAGTGGCACCGTGCTGGGAAAGTTCAATATTTTCTACAGTGTAATCCGTTTCATTTATTTTTACCTCGACTGATAAAAATATCCTCTCTCTTTCACACACATGTACATGAATATACACACACCCTCATTACTGATGGACTCCCAGCTTGACTGTGCCCAAGATAACCAAAGTTTTACTGTAAAGGATATGAATTGTGATGTTGCTGACATTTTGCAACACATGTCTTGTTGTTTGGGTTATAGAAAATAAGATGCATGAATAAGAAATTAAAGTGTGTAATAGTATAACTAAATCACATTTATGGGATGTTCTTTGTTTTGTAAATTAAAATGCACCAACAGCTCAATCCTTTTGTCTTTATTAAACATTTTTTTTGGATCGCTTCATGGACATAAAAATTCAAATTGAGTTTTTCACTCTGAGGCAATTGTGACATTTCCATATTGGGTTCCTCAGTGTTTTATCTAAGAAAAATTAACCACATGTGACCAAAATATGATCCCTTCTATTTGTCTTACAAATTCTTCCAGTTCTATAACTGGCAAGTGGATGATTTTAACAAGCCCTCCCAAATGAGAGTATTGTAAAGAGTTTCATGTTAACCACTTAAAGAATTAATAATGAGGGCTTCCCTGGTGGCGCAGTGGTTGAGAATCTGCCTGATAATGCAGGGGACACGGGTTCGAGCCCTGGTCTGGGAGGATCCCACATGCCACGGAGCAACTAGGCCCGTGAGCCACAACTACTGAGCCTGCGCGTCTGGAGCCTGTGCTCCTCAACAAGAGAGGCCACGACAGTGAGAGGCCCGCACACCGCGATGAAGAGTGGCCCCCGCTTGTCACAACTAGAGAAAGCCCTCGCACAGAAACGAAGACCCAACACAGCCAAAAATAAAAATAAATAAATTAAAAGAAGGCTCAACATTTAAAAAAAAGAATTAATAATGAAATGTTTATAGGGAGATAAAATACCACTAGCTCAAATAATCCAGTTGGTATCTCTGCGGTTCTGTATCTCTTTTCTACCATTCTGAGATGTTCTGGGTGTAAAGCACTTTTGTTTAAGAAGAAGGTGGTGCTAGCTAGCTGCTTTGACTGATTTTGGTTTGGTATGTGAGCAGCATTAAGAAAGGAGCTGTGCCAGCCAGATGCAGGAAAGAAACCTGCCCTAGTCCAATCTCGCTTGTAGTTCAGATGAATTCCCTGGGGTCAGTGCCTTTCCATTTCCCTCTCCGCTCTGACCTTTGCCACTTTGCAGGTGATATGGAGAGGAAGGAACCACATGTCCTTGACAAAGGTTGGACCAGAAGCCCATGAGGCATAATGCACTAGTGAAAAAGCAGGAGATCCAGAAGTTGAAAATGTATGTGTATGTCCTGGCTCACCATCTAACTAGACAAGTAGGAGCAAAACCTCACCTCTAAGGAGAGCGTGAAACTGCCCCCTCCCCCAACTCTGTTGCGGTGAGGGTGTGACTGCCATGTAAGAAAACATCCCAGGAATATGTGTTGAACCTCAGAGTCTGCTATAATTTCACTCTGTTATTGGCATTCAGGATAAATGGCCTCCTCATAATGCTTCCCCTTCTCCCCACCCCATTTTTTGCTGGAAACCTCATCCAGATCTCAGCCTATCCTGGCTGCATATTTCAAATAAGTGGGGGGCCACCTGGGGACCTTGAAGACCTGAGTGTCTACAGAGCCCAGCTCAGAGACACCACCAGAGGAAGGAGGAAGAGTTTGGTTTACTAGCAGAGACAAAGCATCTTTGTCCATGAACAAAAACACAAATTGGGCACCTCCAACCTCTTATGCATCTATACTTCCATATATTAGAGTCAATTATGTTTTCAGGGATTCTCTCTAAAATGCCAGGTTAAATTTTCCCTTGCTGGCAGCAATTTTCAGGGCAAGTCTAAGGGCAGCTTTTGACCTAAGGTTGTTAATCCATCATTACTGAAAGTTTCATTACATAGTGTACATAGTTTTAGATCATAGTATCCTGAATTATGGTTATTTAATAGATATGTTGTCTCTCTGTCTCTGTCTGTCTCCTTATACACACATATGTATGTACATATGTGTATATATGCTTATATTTATACACACACACATATACATGCGTATAAATATACATGCCCAAAAGGATACTATTTATTTTACCTGCAATGACTAAATTTTCAGGTCCTATAGGTTTATATTTTCTTGGGCTTAATGTTGCATTAATGCATTTTTGTTTGCCTGAATGAGTTATTCCCAGCCCTGGCTTGAATCTGTTCATTAAGATTTCATGAAGTCAGCTCTTGATGAATTCACAAGCCAGAACCGAAACCTTCTCACCGTTTTTGCCGTGTGAAAAAGCGCAGCCCCAGCTTTTCATATGGTGGATGGTAGGGATAAATTCTCCAATGCCAACTCGTCACCTCAGGATGACAGAACCCCTGTTGAATTTACACAAGTCCTTTATTATGTGAAGTGATTTGAGTGAAACAAATGGGTTATTTATTGTGTAGCAGACTAAGAAGCGACTCCTTTAAAATGGTAAACATTACAGTACGTCATATCTGGAAAGATGTTTTTGCCGAGTGTTTGAAATTTCCGCCGTGGATGTGAAATTTGCATATCCAGAGCACAGATTTCTTTCGCGGGGAGTGTCTGGAGAGGGGGACCATCCCCAGGGGTTTCTGGAGGACTTGCACAGCGCTGGTCTTCATCCAGCTGAGAAGTTATTTTCAGGCATCTCTTCATCGAGGGTTTTAAAACCACAGAAATTCTATTTGGGGGATCATGAAGGTATTGCTTTGTCTTCAGTTTTTAGCTTTTTGAGCTCAGGGAAAGCACATGATTTGAGAGCAGGACAGAATGTATTGTCACCGAGGTTTCTGTGAAGTAATGGATTGAAGGATGGGAAATGCCATTACTTAAGCAAGATTAAGAAAGCTGGACCCATGAAGACTTCCCACCCTGACTGTGAGGACTCTCCTCAGCTTTTGGCATGAAATTCGTGATGGTTCTTCCCGAGAACTAGGGAAGAAAGGTGAGGGCCCAAGTGCTAGGGCTTCTGGTAGGCATTTGTGTATGGCCAATAAAGTTAATAATAAGTAGTAAATACCAAGGATCAGACACTACACATACTTTTAAAGTTGTAACCATGTAACCCTTTGCAAGGGTTTTATTATCACTGTTTTACTTTGAGGAAAGAACATTCAGGAATGCATGCGTGGTGGGTGGTAAGTGTGGGCTCTGAACTTGGGTTTTGCTGATTCCAGATTCTATAGCTTTTCCACTGTGTGTGGCACCATCACATTATCACAGTATTTAGGATCCTGGCTTTGTAGTTGTAACAAAGAGATGTAAGGAGGAAGTTCATGTCTCTCATTAAAAAAAAAAAAAAAAGACCTCAAGTCATCTGGGGTCCCAGGCTGGCCACGTGGCTTTGCCTTACTCCAGCCACTTGGAAGGAGCAAGTCCATGGCAAGTGTGCCTAAGAAGATCCCTGAGGATTTGCACATGTCAGTTCCACTGGAATCCCCCCAGCCTGAAAATTCGTAGCACAAATGCATGTTGGGTATTAGTCTATGGCTGAGTGGCCAGGTGCCAAGGTGAAACCCAGGGGCTTCTCTAGTGGAAGGGAAAATGGATATTGGGAAACAATTGTCTCTGCGTCAACCAAGGTGCCTCTACCCTCCACACTCACGGGAAAATCAGGATGGGAATAGCTGGAGCTTCAGGAAAAAGGGTGATGAAGAAAGCACAGCTCAAAGTAGTTCCTAAAATCCTGGATTTTAAAGTTCTATTTTTTATGTTTGTCAGGATCTGAACATAATCTGCCTCCAATTTCCCTTTTCAGCCAAGATAACTTTCTCTTTCACATTACTCACCTATTTCATAATAACCCAGAAATTGCTCAGTTTCAGAGTAATTATTGTTCTAGAAAGTAGTACCAAAGCTGTCTACCATTTGTTCTCTTTTGGGGTCTTGTCAACAGGGCTACACACCTGCAAGCTGGGCTTGGATGACTCCAAACTTACCAATTTGGCTTAACTCCTGGAATATTTCTTTATTTCTCACCCCTTAGCTGACCCAGACTATGAGCTTTTGAACCCTCTTTGGAGGTGGTATGATCTTGTGAAAAACACCCATGTTTTTGCCCCCGTTGTTCTGTTATTTCTTCTCTTTTGAATTTCTGCCTAATTTTAACTTCTTGTGGTCCACTATTTTCCCAGTCTGTTGAAGTACAGAGGTTTATTTTTTCATTCAACATATTTAATGAACACCTACCACATTCAGTATTGAATAGAACTAAGTCCCTACTTTCATGGAGCTTACATTCCAATGTGTATGGGGGAGAGAGGAAGGAGGAGGGAGCAGGCAATAAGCAAGCAAAGATGCAAATATCAAGTATGTCACTTGGTGATTCACGCTACAAAGATAAGCAGAGTAAGAGATAGAGCGCTCAGGGTTGTGATGGCTGGGTTATTTTATGCAAGTAGTCAGGTAAGGACTTTGGATTTTATTCTGAGTGAGAGAAAAATGATCTGATTTCCATACTGTGAACATCACTCCTGCCTGGAAGTCATAGTCATTCTCTCACTTCTGCTATATTCTATTGGTCATATTAGCCAGATCTGATCCAATGGGAAGGTACTATTAAAAGGGACTAAGGGACAAAGATTATTGGGGTCATCTTGGAGGCTGGCTTACCCATGGATATTTAATTGTTCTAACACCATCTCGTGAAGAAAACTAGGTTTCTCCCATTGAATTACACTGTCACTCTAATAAAAATTAATTAACCATATATGTGTAGGTTTATTACTGGACTTTCTATTCCGTAACGTGAATTTATATGTCTAAATTGTGCCAACCCCATGCTGTCTTAAAGAAATTTATGAAATAAGGTAATGTAAGGCCTACAACTTTATTCTCATTTTGAGGATTAGTTTGGGTCCTTTGAATTTCCATATACATTTTAGAATCAGCTTGTAAATTTCAACAATGAAAGAGCCTATTGGGATTCTGATTGAGATTTTGTTGAACCTATAGATCAATTTGGGAAGAACACACATGTAAACATTACTGAGACTTTTGATCTATAAACATAATACATTTCTACATTTGTTTAGACATTTTATTATGTCTCATAGCAATGCTTTGTAATTTACAAGTCAAGATCTTTGCTCATACTTTCTTTACACCTTAGTATTTTATGTTTTTGGCACTATTGTAGACATTTTTTCATTTCAATTTCCAATTCTGTGTTGCCACTATATGGAAATATAAATTTTTATATTGACATCTTATCTTATAACCTTAGTAAATTCACTTCTTAGTTCTTCTAGCTTCTTTGTAGATTATTTTTTCCCCTTAGATTCTTTAAGATTTTGTACAAATTCAATCATAGTATCTGTGAGTAAAGACAATTTTACTTCTTCCTTTCCAATTTGTATGCCTTTTCTGTTTCTTGCCTTATTTCACTGACTAGGTTCTCTAATACAGTGTTAAATACAAATGGGAAAAGCAGTCTTACCTTGCTCCTAACCGTAAGGGGAACTCATTTAGCCTTTCAATATCAAGTATGATGTTAAGTGTAGAATTGTCATAAATTTTTTATGAGGAAATTCCCTTCTGTTTCAAGTTTGCTGAGAGTTTTCTAAAAAATTCTGAATAGATATTAAATTTTATCAGATTCTTTTGCTCATCTATTGAAATGTTCATATATTTCTTCTCTTGTAAATATGGCTAATAAAGATGATTTTTTTATAATGTTATTCCAACTGTTGAGTCCTCAAATAAACCCCAATTTTTCATTAATTGCTGAATCCAATTTTCTAGAAATTTGTTAAATGTTTTTACCACTGTGTTTAAAATTTGGTCTATAGTTTTCTTTTCTTATAATATCTTCATCTAGTTCTGATACCAAGGCTGTGCTGGCTTCATAAAATGGGCTGGAAGGTTTCTTTTGCCTCTTCTATTTTCCAGAAGAGGTGTGTAGGATTGCTTTTTTGCTTCTTTAAATGTTTGGTAGAATTCACCAATGAAGTCATCTGGACCTGGAATATTCTTTATGGGAATTTTAACCACAAATTCAATTTCTTCAATAGGTAAAGTGTTATTCAGTTTATGTATTTCTTTTTTAATGAACTTTTGTAGTTTGTGTCTTTCAGGAATTTGTCTGTTTCATCCAAGTTGTCAAATTCATTGGTGTTAAATTGTTCATGATATTCCCTAATTATGCTTTCAGAGCATACAGAAACTGTAGCATTATTCTTTCTTTTATTTCATTTTAATAATTTTTGTCCTTTTTTCTTAATCACTTGGAAGTTTATCAATTTTATTGATCTTTCAAAAAAATTTTTTTTAATTTTATTGATAATTTTCCCTGTAGTTTTTCTGTTTTCTATCTGATTACCTTCCACCCTTATCTTTATTATTTCTTTTCTTCCACTTATTTTGGGTTTCATTTGCCCCCTTTTTTCTAATTTTTTATATATAAGCTTATATAATTGAGTTCACAGATTTTTAAGTTTCTAGTAGAAAATATTAAGAAAATAAATTTTCACTCTAAACACTTCTTTACCTACTTCCCACATATTTTGATATGTCATGTTTTCATTTTCATTTAGTTTAAAAATAGTGCTTTAATTATCTTTAGGTATTTAAAAATATTTTCTTAGATTTGGTAATTTTTCAGAAATATGTCCTTTTTATTGATTTCTAGTTTACTTTCAATATGGTTATGTTTCAATCCTTTAAACTTCATTGAGTTCTTTTATGGTTCAGAATGTGGTCTATCCTGGTGAGTGTTTCATATGCAGTTGAAAAGAATGTGTTTTCTGCTGTTGTTGGGTGGAATATCATGCAAATGTCAATTAGAAATCTTTTTAAACATCGAGTATTTTATACCTTTATTAGTTTTTTGTTTAATTGTTCTATCAATTACTAAGCAAATTAGATACTGAAGAAAAAAGATCAGAGACTTTGAAGGCATAGCAACAGAAACTATTAAAAATGAATACACAGAGAAAAAAATACCAAAAAACATGGGAGAAATGCAGGGGCAAAGAAAAAGCATTTGAAATCATAATGCCTGAAATAGTTTCCAGCTGATGAAAACTAAAAACCCACAGGTCCAGGAAGTTCAGTGGCTCCTAAGCAGAAGAACCATAAGAAAAAAACCACAAAAAGACACATTATAAGCAAAATTTCTGAAAAAACGTGATAAAGAGCCAACTTTAAAGCAGCCAGAGATAAAAGACACATTTTGCACAGAGAAACAAAGAAAAGAATGGCAGCATATTTTTCACCAGGAGCCATGACAGCCATTAGACAATGGAATGACATATTTGAAGTGTTGGGGAAAAAAATTTGTCAACCCAGAATTTTATATCCAGAAAAAGTACCTTTTAAAATTCAGGCAAAATAAAGACTTTAGGATCAACAAAAGCTAACAGAATTCATCACTGAAGACATTCATTAAAAGGAGTGTTAAAAGAGCTTATCCAAGCAAGAGGGAAATTATGTCCGATGGTTATATGGACCTAGAAAAAAAGAATGACCAGAGCTCCAAATGGTAAACCTGTGTGTAAATATGAAAGGCATTTCTTTCCTTATTTTTAAATTTCTTTAAAAGACAATTTATTGTCAAAAGAAAAAAACAATAACTGTATTTATTATGGGACTTATAAACTATTCAGAGGTAAAACATATAATAACAATGTGGAAACACAGGGGATAAAAGTATATTGTTGTAAGATTCTCACACTATATGTGAAAGGTGGTAATGTAATTTGAAGGTAAACTTTAATAAGTTAAAGATGTTTGTTGTAAATTGATCTTGAGTAATTTTAGTTCAGGTATTTTATATTATTTCTAGAATTTCAATTTTTTTTGTATTTTTAAAATGTAGTGTCCATTTTTCACCTCCTCATGTTCATGTTTTCTTTTCCATCTTTGAACATATTTTACAATTTGTGAGCAGAGTGATACTGAGCCAAAGACTCAAGATTGCCCTTGACAGATTTCTGCAGCTTTCTCTCTGTGAGGCTGCCTGCTTTCTGGTACTCCATCACACAATTCTAGCTTCCTTGGCCTTCCTGGTCTCCATCTTTATCTCCTCCACGCGGCCATACCAGTCATACCGCCGAGCTCTGTTTGGGTTGGTCCACCCAGTGCTTTGACCTGAATCTGCTTCCAGTCAGTAGGCTAGAGCTGTCATAAGGGTCACCTTGTTTTCCTTCTCCCTGGGGTCACAATCCAGTTCTGATTGTTGTCTATTGTCTGAAGACTGTGGTTTCACATATTTCATCCATTAGTATAGTTGTTTATGACAAGAGGTCAAGTGGTATGTGATCTTTCACAGGACGTGGATTCCCCTGAAGATTCTTGTGTCTCCCTCCCACGTTGGGGTATGTTAGTTCCCATCTCTTCGTGCTCTCAAAGCTCTGTGTTTACACTCTACCATTGCACACTGTGTTTTGACTTATAAGTCATGAGCCCAGCTCTCCTTCTGGTCTCTAAATAGCTTAAAAGTGATGGTTGTCTTACTCATCTTTGTGTTTTAACATCCAGCATAATATATACACAGAAATGATTCTCAAAAAATATTTATTCAAGCTTTCTATCCTTGTGATTCATTTCCTTGGGTTCTTGGAAAAGGTTAGGTAGCAAAAACCACATGCATATAGGGATGGCAGAAATGGGGCACATCTTGCCACTTCCCATATCAGAGCCCATGTGGGTATGATCAAGCACCAGGGGTTCTACTTTTCATCTGAGCCCAAATGTGGCCTTGAACTCCTTCCTAACATGATTTCAGATATCTCTTACCAATAAATAAAAGTTCTCCCTTATGCTGAAGTTTATTTGCCATCCATGAATTAGTATTATCCTTTCTTAGAAATAACATTTTACTTTCTTAATTTAGTAAACATTTATATGGCACTTATGTGCTAGCATCATTCTAAGCACTTTAAAATATTAACTATCTTGTCCTATTACAATCATATGATGTTGGAACTTGTATCATCTCCACTTTACAAATGAGGAAAATGAGGCACAGAAAGGTTAAGTAACTTACGAAAGGTTGTATGGTTAGTAAGTGGTGTATGTAGATTCCACTCCAGGGAATCTGGCTCAGTGTCCGTGCTTTTCACTGTTACACTATGCCGCCGCCTCCATGACCTAAACCAGCCAACATGTGTCTCTTTAGGAAGAATCTAAGAAAGTAGTTATCTGTTTTCTGACAAGCAGCAGTAAGGGACAGGCTGAAACAGATGGGGCATGGAGTTCAAAGTGCCTTGCGCCTCTTAGAACACAAGGGAGCAATACCACTGTTCCTCTTGATTTACTCACTTAACAAATACCTATTCTGCCCTTTCTATGTTCCAGGCACTGCTGGAAAGGAAAGCAAACATGAAGCCACGTGAAGCACAAAACAGTTACAGATGCCAGGTGTCACCTCAGACACACAAACAATCAAGTTTTATGAGAGCTCAGCTTAATTCCAGGAACTGCCAGTTAGAACAACAGATATATTTTATGCCCTGGACAGGATTTTTGGGGACACGGGAATTGCAAAAGTCCTGGACTATAGCCAGGAGGGATTGGGAAAAGCAGGAGATGATCTCCACCTTCATTTTCTAATATCCATTGACTGTCAGTGGTGCACCATTGTTCAAGGTACTTCACCACCCTCGTGCAGCTGTTTTCTAGGGCACACACTGTGTGTGTTGGTCCCCCACAGACCAGAGCAGAAAAGTACCAAGAGGCCAGAGTAGGAAAAGGGTCCAGTATTGGATGTAGCATTTTTGTCAGAAAAGGCAGGTAATTCATGACACTTATACAACAGGATGAGCAGACTTTCTCTTGTTTGTTTTCTCCTGATTTGTTTGTTTTAAAAGCTAGTTGTCCCAGAGGAATGGAGTACAATGTTTCTGGAGGAGTTTTCTTCCTCCATTTAGGATATCTTGGTTTTATCATGGGAGACTATAACTCTGGGCAAAAAGAGGTAGGGAACGTCTTTCACTAGTATTTTGAGAACTGGCTAGTCAGCTTGACCTTTGCCCACAAGCCCCCCTGGGTAATCCACGGTATTCAACAAAAATGCTGAGTACCTGTTTAATTATTCACATGGTGATTAACCAGGCTGACTGTGTGTGTGGTATATTGTTGGTCATTGCCCAGGGTCATTCATCCTGCGCTCTGGTGCAGGGGTGGGGTGGAGTGTGGCCACACAACTGCTTCATTCGTGTACTTTGGAAAAATCTCATTTCATAGAGATTCCACCTCTCACTTCAAAGCCTATTAGATACTATGTTTCTCAGTAGCCCCGGAGCAAAATATTGTCAGAACATACGTTTTTAATGGGTTGCTATACTTCTCCTTGTTTTCCAGCAGTACAAAGAGTTGCTTGTGAGTGCACATGCCTTCTGGGTCCCAGGAGGCTCTGTGGGTGGAGTCTCCAGTGAAAGAACACGGCCCCTTCCTCCTTTCCCCCTGGGAGTGGGCTATGGAATGCAAGGGAAGTAGAGGAAACACCCATCAACCCCATTAGTTATCAATTACGGGCTTTGGGTCTGGAATGGAACACATGCTTCTAGAATTCTGGGCAATTGGTGGGATTTTGAGCAAGCTAGCCTTACCCAGCTCTATCTTTTCAGACAACAAACAAAACGTTAGGAGTGAATGTATGTATATTCATATATGTGTATAGATAGGGTTATTGTGATCTAAGTAAAACAAAAGTAGGTTTTAGTTTTTTTAGGGCAACACACACACATGGTAAAACAAAACAGAACAAAACAAAATCAAGAAGGACAAAATGAAGTGGAAATTAGGTTACCCTCTAGAAACCAATCCCTGATATCAGTTTTCTAGCTCAGAGAAAATCGCCGTTACCAGTTATGAGTTTTGTGTAATTGGTAACTTTTGCACATACAAGCATGTAGGCATATATGAAATTTAATCTTTATATATTAGAATGTTTTCATTTCCTACAAATAGATACAGACCTTGTTGGGGGAGGTGGTGGTAGGGGTTCTTAGACAGGACCGCTGGTCAAGAAGTTGTCCTGCTTGAAAGCAGGAGAGAACCTACTAGCTTGAATTTCATAATTTGGTCAGGAGGAGAGTATGGAGAGGAGAGGCTTGAAATAAGTATTTTGTGGTTCTTATGTAATAGGCGTCATACAGAGAATTTTATACACATGGGGTCAACTACATAATTTGTGGGGCTCAGCGTACAATAAAAAATGAAGCATTTCAAGAGAGGACAGGAGAGCATTACACCAAGCCAGGGGTCTACTAACATGAGGTGCTATGTTGGGTGCCCATGAAGCTGGCCCTGTGTATACATTTCAAATTTATATAAGAAAGAACCACAGGATGGAAATGTCACTGCCCTCATTCTGCACATGGAAAGCCGAGATTTAGAAGTCCGAGTCCTCAGTGCCCTTTCCAGTGCATTTGCCTGTAGGATATCGTGGTTTGAAAACAGCATCCACACCAAAACAGTACGAGTTCCCCGAAGTAGGGAAATATTTGACCCTGATATTGGTCATCCGGACAATGTGAATTTTATATGTTAGGGCTGCTCCAACTTCCAGCTACCAGATGTCTGTAAAAATTCATAGGAGGCTATTAAATGTAGCAGATCCTGTCTTAATTAGATTAGCTTTTGCACAGCACGATGGCAGAGTGTCTCTCTGATGGAACGTTTATAAAGATTTCTGGTGGGAATTCTTTATGGAAGATGGAGTCTTTTATCTACAGAGACTGACACTTAGAAGAAAATAAACCCCACCTCATAATAGTATAAAAATGTGGTCATGGTGTGTCAAAGCTGAAGAAGGAGAATGGTTTGGGATAAAGATGGGGGAGGGGCATTCAGAACAACCAGCTAAGAGAATAGCATAAGGGAGGTGAAAAACTACGAGCAAATTCTTGTCGTCAAATCCTCCAATAAATCTAGCATCAAAGGAGTCCTTGGAACTCGCTTGCCTGTCAGTATGTGAGTTGTTTTTTTTTTCCCAGTCAGGAAACGAAACTGCAGTTTGTCCTGAGTTGGTCTTATGTGATTAAACTCAGCGTCTATTCTCTCTTCCCATTTAAGGTCACTTAAGAAAGCTCACATACACAAAACCAACAGCCCAAAGCCCCTCTTTGTCTGGGCCTCTCTGCTCTGCTCCGGGCAGAGGCCCTAACCTGCGGTGTTGTCTGGAAACGTTACTTGTTTATCGATGTGGGAACAGAATAGGTAACAGTCCCGAGAGCTGGGCGGCACTTCTCGGCGCCTGGTGTGTAGATCACTCCGGAAGGAAGGCAGATGCGAACCATTTTTCTTGTCCTCGGATTCACCAGCTGAAAGGTCACGTTCACGCAACGGCCTTCCTCCCTCAGCTGTGGAGTCTGTGGAGGCAGAACACAGAGGAGAAGAGGAGAAATATTGTTTCTACCTCACAAGCTCCCTGCTCTCGGGCAGGAGGGGGATTTGGCGTTTCCAACCCACGCACGTGAAAGCCGGAGAGGGGCACTGGTGGCTGGTAGACAGAATGGCCCATCACTTGCTCTGAGGCAGGCTGATCAGATTCACATCATAGGCAGGCAGTGTTACTAGGCAACTGATTAAATAAACGTGCTGGTCCTACAAGCAAGCTCGCAATTAATTAACTTAACCATTTTCATTTCGGCTGTTTTCTTCTCTTCTCCATCTCAACCCGCTTTGAGATATTGGAATGTGAGAGGCACTGGGGAGGCTGAGGACCCACGTTGCCTTCCATGGGAAATACCCTATTCCTGTAAGTGCTTCCCACGCATGGAATGGGAGAACCCGATCAGCAGGTAATTAGCCTTTTAAGCAAATAAGAAATCATACATGAAAAGGCCTAGAAGAGTGCTGGGCATATATTTATTCACAACCTGTCATTCTCCCTAATCATGCTAGTCACTGGGTTGAACAAGATGAGGAACTTACACCGCAGGAAATCATTTCAATAGACTGATCGTTTCCATGTAATGTAATAGGGAAGAATGAATCTGACTCCATATTGGATCTTTCTTTTACTTTAACCTTTGTGTTTTATTGCTTTTGCTACCAGTTAGGAATGTTGCCTCTAGCCAGAAATATACAGGATAGCCCATTCTCAAGGCTCTGATCTTTAAAGGTATAACATTTTCTCATTCATACAGAGATAAGAAGTTGCACAACAGAGAATAACATTTGTCTCCTTGGAGGTTTACAGGAACATCATGACCTGACCTAAGTGGACAGCTGCAAAAACAAAGGACTCTGACACCAAGAAGTCTGCAACAAACAACCACACCCCCTCCCCTTTTAGTAAAAAAGAAGCTGTAATTCTAACTCAGGTAAGATGGTTCTTTGAGACACTAGTCCACCATCTTCTCTGTCTGCTGGCTTTCTGAATAAAGTCACTATTCCTTGTTCCAGCAACTTGTCTCTTGACTTATTGGCCTATCGTGTGGGTAGCAGTATGAACTTGGACTTAGTAATATCACTTTGCTGAGGGAGAATCATGCCAGTGCTATACGTACATTCTCCTACCTGCTATGGGGACGGGAGGTGGATGCTTTAACCAGCTTAGATGGTCATCGGAGCATTCTTGGAGGACAGGAGACCTTCGACTTATCTTGAAAGATGAGAGAAATTCTGAAGAACTACCAGTGTGAGGTGGGAGTTCCAGGGAGAGAGCCCCAGAGGGAGCAAAGTCCCAGTTATATTGGTAATATTCGGAAAGATTTGGTTTCGATAAAGTAGAAAATGAAAGGTCTGGAGGAAGGATCTGGAGAAATTGGCAAGGCCGTTTATGAAGGCCTATCCCTGTCCATCTAAAACGTTTATACTCTAAAGTGTGGGCAGTAGAAGCCACTGAAGGATTTTACAAGGGAAGTGGCATGGGAAGACTTTCATCACAGATGGTTTACTCTTAGTCATTTAGAATTAGGATTTAAGAGAACTCTAGAAGGGAGAAAATGCTGAGCAGCCTTTTGTAATAGTTCAGAAGTGAGATGAGGCAACGAAGGAGGGCTGGGGAAGAGGGATGGGGCAGAAGATGCAAGTGGAAGAGATATTTGGCACTTGGAGCTTGACTGGTGATGGGGTAGGAGGGAGAGAGAATGGTCCAGGCGACAGCCAGACTCTGGATCTGAGAGACTGAGTGGGTGGTAGAGGCTTTAACGGAAAGCAGGAGCACAGAAGGAGGAGGGTGGAAATAAATGAATCTGTCTAGCACTTGTTGATTCCCAGGATCCTCTGTCCAGCGGGCTACTGGTTACATAAAGCAATTACTTAATATTCCCTGAAAGACAGGAATTAGGAGAGATTCCTTGTTTAACCTACAGTTTAAAAAAGACTCTTGTATAGCATTTCATTTCCATAGTAATATTTAAAGCAGGATAGAGAATGTGTAGAGGGAAGGGTAGGGTTGCGGGGGAAGCGGACAAAATTGCAGCCAGATTGTTCTCCACTTAAATGTGTTTTAATAACAGCCAAAGAAAATACTGACCTAATAGCCACAATAAAGTTATTATTAATCATAACTACTTGGTTCACTCTAATCTCTCCTTCTAATTATGGAATGGAGTTGTCATATTCAAATGTGAAACAGGCTGGAATTACCCACAGCAAATAATAAGCCCCCAAAATATGAATCATCCTGGAAGATCTGAGGTCCCCTGTGCAGTTGATCAAATGCAGCCGTCAGTCTCTCAGGCGAGGGCAAGATCACCTCTGATGGCAAGAAGGTCTCCTGGCACATGTACTCAAATGAGGAGCTCCTGGCTGCCGTGCACGGGTCCTGAATAGAGAAAAGCTATTTCTCCAGATCCTAGGGACCAAGATTCTGTTTCTTTTTGTAATAGTCAGGAGATTTATGGTCTTGCTTTCCCATTTGCTTTAAACTGGCCGTATGTCTGTGTGGCCGCTGTTCCCAGCACTTCTCAGTGAAATGTGAATGACTGTTTTGGACACGAGGGTGTTGATTCAGCAAAGCTGAGGAAATGCCACAGTGCGCCAGACCAGTGGGTTGCAAGGAAGATGCTTTAGCATTTAGAAGATGCTTTAGCATGCACCCCTCTCAGCCAGGGTTTTATGCTTTTCCCTAATTAAAAAAAAAAAAAATTTTACATCTATATTTTATATGACGTCTAATTTTTAAATTCATAGACTACTTGATAAGCTATATAGTGATTTTATCTGTGGAGGTGGAAGTGGGTGGTTCAGTGCTGGTGAAATAGTTCACTGAAAACTCCAACATGAATTTTCTATTATTTGCTGAGTTTGCTGTTTCTGACCTTACTTTTTAGACACCATGTTTTCCCCCAAAGAATTACTTTTATCCTGTTTCTCTTCAGGCACAAATCCTTGCTGAAATTGCTCCAAGGGAACCCTTATTTCCAACATTCACTGTCCTCTTAAAACGTAGGCGTTTTGTTCAGTCCTTTGATGTTTCAGCCCCCTCTGCCCTGACCATTTGGGGTTCACAGCCCTTAACTCTTCATTTAGTGCAATGGACCCAGGCTTGGGCTAGTCGAAGACTTTTGCCATCCATTCTGGTAGAGATCTAAATAAGGGGATGAGTCTTGGTTTTGCAGTTTCCATGAGCAGGAAGCTGCCAGGGAAGCCAAATATCACCAGGAATGTACCAAGCTGAAAAAATTATTATTACTTGTTTTTAACCTTTATATTAAAAGTGCCATAGTTTACTTATTTTAATGCAATTTGATTTTTTTCTTCCATACCATTGCTTATGTTGCTCCAGTTCACTGACTTTAGTGATTATATAGTATTCCATTAAATAACTCTACCATGATTTGTCTTATTGATGAACATTTAGATTGTTTCATGATTTTCAGGGATAAAAACAATACTGATTGTTTTAAGATTTGTCTTGAAATCTCCATTTCTTAACTTAATATGGCTGCACCAGCTTTATTTTGGTTAATATTTTCCTTTTCTTTCAATTTTTCTATGTCCTTATGTTTCAGTTGAAATTTCTGTAAAGAGAACATAGCTGGAGTTTATTTTCTTATTTTTACAATAATCTGATCTAATCTCTAATCTTTAACTGGAAAATTTATTCCATTTACAGTCATTGTGAATTTAGGGGTTTATTTCTACCAACTTACTTTGTTCTTTTTACTACTCCTTTCTCCCTGCTTTCCTATCTTCTTTTGGTTTGCTCATTTTTTCCCCAGTAGTTACCTCTAAAATATTAACATGTATGATAGAAAGTCTAAAATCAATTAATATCTCTATCTTCCTCCTGAGTGACATATGGACCTTAAGCATTTTATCTTGGGTAAACCTTTTTCCATCTTACATGTTATTATAGTGGTTTATTTCTACTTTGTTATTATACCACTCAAAAATGGGTAACATTATTGTTATCTTTTTAAATGGTCAATTTTTGTTGAATTTGAATTGTGAAGTTTCCTTGTTAACAATTCCTTTTTTTCCCCTATGAGACAATTTTTCTCTTTCTTGAAACATATCCAGTAGAGGGTCCTTCAGTGAGGGTGTGCTAGGGGTAAATGAATTTTTTTTCTAAACATTCTTTTATTCCACTTTTGATTTGTTATGCTGTTTGTGTTTTGAAATAATTATAGATTTACAGGAAGTGTGCTGTGCCCTCTCTTTGCCTCCCCCCACCTCTGTAAAGAGAATGTCTTGCAGAGCTGTAATATAGTATCCATACCAGGGAATTGGCTAGTAATACAAACCACAGAGCTTATTCAGATTTCTCCACTTCTGCATGCACTCATTTCTCACTCTCTCTGTTTTTATCAAGTGTATATCTTTGTGTAAGGACACAATAGTCAAGATATGTAGTGAACCATTACCACAGTTTCCCTCTAAATACCCTTTACAGACACGCTCACCCCTTACTCCCTCCATTTGTAACCCCTAGCAGCCATTGATCTGTTCTCCATCTCCATAATTTTGCTTTTCAACAATGTTATATAAATGGAATCATGTACTATGTAACTTTTGGGGACTGGCTTTTCATTATTCAGCATGATTCTCTGGAGATTCATCCAGGTTGTGTGTATCAATAGTACATTTCTTTTTGTTGCTGAGTAGTGTTCTGTGGCATAAGTATGCCAGTCTGTTTAACCATTCATACATTGAAAGGCATTTGTGTAGTTTCCGGTTTGGGGCTATTGTGAATTGCTCTGGACATTCGTGTATGTTTCCACATGGACATAAATTTCTCTGGGACAAATAAATGCCCACAAATGCAACTGCTGGGTCATATTCACCCTCAATTTTTTAAAAATATAGTTTAGCTGTTTGTAAAGTTTAAATTCTTTGCTGTGTTCTGACTTCATTGTCACTTTTCTTTTAATTACTTTTCTGCTTTAAGTTGATTCTCCACGCCCCCCCTCACCTGGCCACTTTTAAGATCTTATTTTTGCTTTGGTGGTCTCCAGACACACTTTTTCTGCTTGGAATCTTTTAATTCTATGAATCACAGGATTCATACATTTCATCCTTTTTGGAAAATCCTGTCATTAACTCTTCCAATTTTGCTTTTCCCCATTTCTTTTATTCTCCTCTAATTGACAAAGTTTGAGCTTCCTCATGCAATTTCCCAGGTCTTTTAATCCCTCTTCACATTTTTCATCTCTTTATTCTGGGTTATTTCTTTGGTTATATTTTCCTAGTTTACCAATTTTCTCTTTCTCTGTGTCCAAATTAGTGTTTAATCCTTTAGTTATATTTAAAATTTATTTTTCAAAACTGATATAGTTTTTGTTGCTTTCTCATATTTTTAATTTTGTAAATTCTTAAGGTAAATATCTTTCTTTTAATATTTGTTTTTAATAAATATTTTACCTGAATTTCTTAAGCATCTAATTCTTCTACTTGTTATTTTTGCTTATGGGGGATTACTTTTTCATTTCTTTGTTATTTTGCATTTGAGCTCATGCTTTTGGGGGTCTTTACCCATGGGAATCTTTTGCTGCCTGGGTTGAAGATGTATCCTTCCAGAAAGATTTTCTGTTTCTTTAAGCCAGGTACCCAGGGCATTACTAGTCAGGGACTGCTTCTAGATTGATTCTTTTGCTTGGGATTTCCCAGACCAATCAAGTAGCATGAATTCAAACCTGAAACCCATCTGAGGGCAGACATTTTATTAATTCTAGAAAAATATTTTTTGGTCTACTCGGGCTAAGAGAGATAGACTAAAACAGTATAATGTATGCTGTGATGTGGTCTACATTCCCAGGATATTGGCATTAATACAAACCAGAATTTATCAGATTTCTCTACTTATACCACCCCTTTTGGGTGGAAGGACTTGTTTCCCCAGCTGGGAGTTCTATCTGCTGACAACTGAGGCCAGGGAATTGTTATCAGCTAAAGGTCATGCTCCTTTCCCAGGGTCAGCCTGGATCCATTGAGGTACAAAATCTGGGTCTCCGTTATTCCAACTAAAGACAAGTTTGAAGAGCCATATAACTTCTGAACCCTCTGTGGGGCTACCTAAAGCCTTGTTGTGAGTACATGGCAGTTCAGCTTCTCTTTCTGTCCAATCCTGATTCTGTCTCTCCTCCCAGGGGCATTGATCCCTAGTAAACCACCCTGCATGCTAAGCTCTGTCTTGTAGTCTGATTCCCAGGGAGAGCAACCAGTGACAACAGGCCAGCCCTCTTCCACGACCATGCATTCATTTGGGGTCTTGGATTAATACAGGTGTCTCTGGTAACACTACCCACATCATGCAGCCACAAGTCCTCATCTTCTCCCCTGGCTTAATCAATAAAACTCCTGTCACACCAAGACTAATAACCACTCATTTTCCACTTCTTATTTTCCCTTGGGAAATTTCCTTATTGTTTTGTAAATTCAACTTTGCATTAAAGGAATGTTTTTATGTTGAATTCATTATTGCTACATGCTTTGTAGCAACAGGTTTTTTAAAAAGTCATATAGATCACCACAATGTTGGCACAGAAGATTGGCACAAGGGTTTCAGATGGGACTGCTCAATAAAATTGTTTTTGTGCCATTAATGATCATTGTTCTTTCTGTGAAAATAGTAATTTGCAGATTCTTTCTTTCTGTATTTCGTAGATGTTTTAAATCCTTGCCTCTATCTATTGCCTTTTTGTGGGTTGTTTTTCAATGCATCAGCCCCTCAGTCAGCAAAGCTCTTCCTGTCCAGAAGGTGAGGTATGGGGACTGCACTTCTTTCCCCAGGTCCCTGGGACTGGAGTATTTGCCCCCTTAACCCAGTTAGAATCAGGATAGTCAACCTTCCTCAACTTTTTCAAAGCAGAGAAAACACCATCAATATTTTTCTAAGGAATATTAGTACCCAAAGATGGAACACACAGACTTTTTTTTTTTTGGCTATGCCACGCGGCTTGCAGGATCTCATTTCCCTGACGAGGGATCAAACCTGGGCCCCCGCAGTGAAAGCACCAAGTCCTAAACACTGGACCATCGGGGAATTCCCAGAGTGCACAATTTTAAAATCAATTTTATTGAGATATAATAATTGCCACATAATAAAGTGCACTCGTTTTAATTGTACTTAATGTGCTTTGACAAACATACACACATGTAACCGTGACTGCATCAAGATATAGAATAATTTCATCACTCTTAAAAAGTTTCCTGTGCTTTTCCTAGTCAATGTCCCCAAACCTCCTGGCCACAGGCAACCACTGATATACTTTCTGTCAGCATGGATTCCATTATTTTCTCCTATCCATTCTGTAAGTGAAATTACACAGAACGCATGCTTTTGAGTCAGGCTTAGTGTTTTGTGATCTAACCGTGTTGTCTGTGTATCCGTGGTTCATTCCTCTATATTAACGAGTAGTGTTGGAGTCCATGGAAGCACCACAATTTGTTTATCTGTCCACCAGTTGATGGACATTTAGGTTGTTTCCAGTTTGGGCTATTACAAATAAAGCTGATATAAACATATAAAGACACACACCTTTAAATGTTCCTATAAACTCTCCTTTTCTCCATTCCAAAAGATTGGGGCTTCCAAAGCCCTTAACCACCAAGATATCATAAGGTATTTCTGAGATGAGATAAACTGGGCACCTGACATCACTGGGTACTTATTTTCTCTAAGAATAAATACCCTAGCCATGCTGTAGAAAACAAAAACGTGAGTTCTTGAGAAGGCCTGTGAACATATTATTTTGATTATCATCATTATTATGTTTTGCTAATTCTGTCATGTTTCTACATACTTGATTATGCATGTATATCTGTGATTGGTGCCTTCCTGCTTCTCACTGATTTTAGTCCTTCCATCAAAAATATAATAGTATCTTTCTTATTCTTGCATGTTCCCTCCTTTCTGCTATTTCCATGACTCTTCTTTCTCAACTGTATGTAGACGATTGGCTGGAAATTCGGGTTCCTTATTAGGAGATGGGTGAAGAGGGCCAGGTCTGGTGGGAGAACAGAGAACAGAATGGAAGAAGGAAAAAAGGAGTAGGGTAGGGCAATTGCAGACTGAGCAAAACAGAGCACAAATTATAGGACATGAAAAACGTTCTTACCTATTGAGGACAGTAGGCATTGGGAAAATCTTATTCAGGGAATATGCACAAGTAAAAAGAAGCAGAAAACTAACTCCAGTGTGTCATTTTCTTTTACTGTTAAAAAAAGCTGTATGAGGGCTTCCCTGGTGGCACAGTGCTTGAGAGTCCGCCTGCCGATGCAGGGGACACGGGTTCGTGCCCCGGTCCGGGAAAATCCCACATGCCACGGAGCGGCTGGGCCCGTGAGCCATGGCCACTCAGCCTGCGCGTCCGGAGCCTGTGCTCCGCAACGGGAGAGGCCACAACAGTGAGAGGCCCGCGTAGAGAAAAAAAAAAAAAAAAAAAAAAAAAAAAAAAAATCTATATGAAAACCTAATATACAAGCATAGGTACATTCATGAATTATAATTTAGTTATGGATATGATCATTCAGTTGGAAAGAGAAAATGAAGGAGGGTCTCCTGATATCATCCAACTTCTCTTTTAAATTCCCTTCTTGAGTCTCTGTATCGCCTCTGTCAATCCTGTGACTTCCTAAATCAGAATCTCTGCTCTCAGCTTTCCAGTTGCTACTTAGCCAGTGTGAGGCTTTTCCACATGCGAAACCTTCTGCTCACTCTTCTCATTGAGTTAATAGGATGTGAGGGGTCTTAGTACATATTGCACAGAAGAGGATTTCTACAGTTTAATTACCTAGGGACTCGCTGGGTTAAACAAAGTGAAAGAATGCTAGTCCTTTATTAGAGGTTTTCTCTTTTAACGTGTTATGGGGTACTCTTTGGAAAATGGCTGCTGGAGTGGTGATTTAATTATAGATTAAACCCTAATTCCTGTCCTGAAGCTTCTGTACCCACAGACTTTGCCTAGAGAAGGGCTGCCCTTCTTCTTCTGCTAGAGCAGCTCCTTTCCTAATGGCACTACCCACAAACACTGCTGGCCCAGCACAGTCCCCTGCTGGGCAGTTTTCTTTCTTCTTCATGCCAAACTCTGAACTTCAACTAGAATCCAATTTGTAAAGCTCCTTGTGGGTAAAGGCATACAAAATTTTCTTCTTTCTTTTTTGCCCTTTGTAGCATACAGGATACAATTGAGTTCAGAGTAGGATCACAGAAGGTCCAAATTTGAAAGTAATAATGGCAATCTTAATATACCTTAGGTCTCTAGAAAAATACTGATAAGTCACTGTTTCTTTAAAACACAAACAATTCTTAAAAAGGTGATTATTCAAAGAATGCTGGGAAAGGTAATGAAAGAGAGATTTGAGGAGAAATTGGAAAATGGAAATCAAGAACACGTAGGAAGGCCATCTGCCTCTCCCAAGACTTCCTCAGCCCCCCAGCCACTGGCAGGTGCCCCCCACCCTGTGAGTGTGGGGCTTTTCAGGGGAACCTTGAGCATCTTCTCCTGAGCACATTTACCACCTTCAAGCCCAGCTGCCTCCTGGCTGAGCGTGTTCTCCATTCTTGCCGGTATTCTTGAGAGCTCCAGACCTGACCACCATGGTTTCGACCCTGGGATTCCTGCACCTCTTGGCACTCTGAGATAATTGGACCCTTGAGCTATTTTTAATCTATCAAAAGTGAGTGATTCTCTGCAGCAGGGCTCTGATGACTAACCACAAAATCACCATTTTGGGCGGGAGGGAATCATTGTAAATCTGAGTATGATGTACTCATATAAGCTAGTTTGTGATGATTAAAAAGCTCCAATGGCAATTCTGCATGTTGTCAGTGAACACAAATGATGAAGTAAATTAATCAGCAAGCCATAAAGGTTGTGTGGTTTGTAGACAAAAATTTGTAAAATGTGTACCTTACTGAGGAAAGTAAGAAAGGTGGCCCTTGGTGGTGAAAGAAATTGGGGATTACTGCTGTAAATCTTTCCTGGACTGTCTTTAAGCAAATTCTTCCTCAACCTAACTACTCACTTTCTATTTTACTTATTTTTTCTCCCTTCAAAAAGATTATTCTGCCATCTATTTCTTCCCTGTCTTTCCTTCCTTACCCTATGTGCCCAGCAACAGATTTACAGCATTGTTCTGTGTTCTTTCTTAAAAAGGATGACATAAAGAGAATGGGTTCTTTTTTTGTCTTTTTTTTTTTTACATCTTTATTGGAGTATAATTGCTTTACAATGGTGTGTTAGTTTCTGCTTTATAACAAAGTGAATCAGTTATACATATACATATGTTCCCATATCTCTTCCCTCTTGTGTCTCCCTCCCTCCCACCCTCCCTACCCCACCCCTCCAGGCAGTCACAAAGCACCAAGCTGATCTCCCTGTGCTATGCGGCTGCTTCCCACTAGCTATCTATTTTACATTTGGTAGTGTATATATGTCCATGCCTCTCTCTCGCTTTGTCACAGATTACCCTTCCCCCTCCCCATATCCTCAAGTCCATTCTCTAGTAGGTCTGTGTCTTTATTCCTGTCTTACCTCTAGGTTCTTCGTGACTTTTTTTCCCCTTAAATTCCATATATATTTGTTAGCATACGGCATTTGTCTTTCTCTTTCTGACTTACTTCACTCTGTATGACAGACTCTAGGTCTATCCACCTCATTACAAATAGCTCAATTTCGTTTCTTTTTCTGGCTGAGTAATATTCCATTGTATATATGTGCCACATCTTCTTTACCCATTCATCCGATGATGGACACTTAGGTTGTTTCCATCTCCGGGCTATTGTAAATAGAGCTGCAATGAACATTTTGGTACATGACTCTTTTTGAATTATGGTTTTCTCAGGGTATATGCCCAGTAGTGGGATTGCTGGGTCATATGGTAGTTCTATTTGTAGTTTTTTAAGGAACCTCCATACTGTTCTCCATAGTGGCTGTACCAATTCACATTCCCACCAGCAGTGCAAGAGTGTTCCCTTTTCTCCACACCCTCTCCAGCATTTATTGTTTCTATATTTTTTGATGATGGCCATTCTGACTGGTGTGAGATGATATCTCATTGTAGTTTTGACTTGCATTTCTCTAATGATTAATGATGTTGAGCATTCTTTCATGTGTCTGTTGGCAGTCTGTATATCTTCTTTGGAGAAATGTCTATTTAGGTCTTCTGCCCAGTTTTGGACTGGGTTCTTTCATTTTTTGTTATTGAGCGGCATGAGCTGCTTATAAATTTTGGAGATTAATCCTTTGTCAGTTGCTTCATTTGCAAATATTTTCTCCCATTCTGAGGGTTGTCTTTTGGTCCTGTTTATGGTTTCCTTTGCTGTGCAAAAGCTTTGAAGTTTCATTAGGTCCCATTTGTTTATTTTTGTTTTTATTTCCATTTCTCTAGGAAGTGGGTCAAAAAGGATCTTGCTGTGATTTATGTCATAGAGTGTTCTGCCTATGTTTTCCTCTAAGAGTTGGATAGTTTCTGGCCTTACATTTAGGTCTTTAATCCATTTTGAGCTTATTTTTGTGTATGGTGTTAGGGAGTGATCTAATCTCATACTTTTACATGTACCTGTCCAGTTTTCCCAGCACCACTTATTGAAGAGGCTGTCCTTTCTCCACTGTACATTCCTGCCTCCTTTATCAAAGATAAGGTGACCATATGTGCGTGGGTTTATCTCTGGGCTTTCTATCCTGTTCCATTGATCTATCTTCCTGTTTTTGTGCCAGTACCATACTGTCTTGATTACTGTAGCTTTGTAGTATAGTCTGAAGTCAGGGAGCCTGATTCCTCCAGCTCTGTTTTTCGTTCTCAAGATTGCTTTGGCTATTCGGGGTCTTTTGTGTTTCCATACAAATTGTGAAAGTTTTTGTTCTAGTTCTGTGAAAAACGCCAGTGGTAGTTTGATAAGGATTTCCTTGAATCTGTAGATTGCTTTGGGTAGTAGAGTCATTTTCACAATGTTGATTCTTCCAATCCAAGAACATGGTATATCTCTCCATCTATTTGTATCATCTTTAATTTCTTTCATCAGTGTCTTATAATTTTCTGCATACAGGTCTTTTGTCTCCTTAGGTAGGTTTATTCCTAGATATTTTATTCTTTTTGTTGCAAGCGTAAATGGGAGTGTTTTCTTGATTTCACTTTCAGATTTTTCATCATTAGTGTATAGGAATGCCAGAGATTTCTGTGCATTAATTTTGTATCCTGCTACTTTACCAAATTCATTGATTAGCTCTAGTAGTTTTCTGGTAGCATCTTTAGGATTCTCTATGTATAGTATCATGTCATCTGCAAACAGTAACAGCTTTACTTCTTCTTTTCTGATTTGGATTCCTTTTATTTCCTTTTCTTCTCTGATTGCTGTGGCTAAAACTTCCAAAACCATGTTGAATAAGAGTGGTGAGAGTGGGCAACCTTGTCTTGTTCCTGATCTTAGTGGAAACGCTTTCAGTTTTTCACCATTGAGGACAATGTTGGCTGTGGGTTTGTCATATATGGCCTTTATTATGTTGAGGAAAGTTCCCTCTATGCCTATTTTCTGCAGGGTTTTCATCATAAATGGGTGTTGAATTTTGTAGAAAGCTTTCTCTGCATCTATTGAGATGATCATATGGTTTTTCTCCTTCAATTTGTTAATATGGTTTATCACATCGATTGATTTGCGTATATTGAAGAATCCTTGCATTCCTGGAATAAACTCCACTAGATCATGGTGTGTGATCCTTTTAATGTGCTGTTGGATTCTGTTTGCTAGTATTTTGTTGAGGATTTTTACATCTATGTTCATCAGTGATGTTGGCTTGTAGTTTTCTTTCTTTGTGATATCCTTCTCTGGTTTTGGTATCAGGGTGATGGTGGCCTCGTAGAATGAGTTTGGGAGTGTTCCTCCCTCTGCTATATTTTGGATGAGTTTGAGAAGGAAAGGTGTTAGCTCTTCTCTAAATGTTAGATAGAATTCGCCTGTGAAGCCATCTGGTCCTGGGCTTTTGTTTGTTGGAAGATTTTTAATCACAGTTTCAATTTCAGTGCTTGTGATTGGTCTGTTCATATTTTCTATTTCTTCCTGATTCAGTCTTGGCAGGTTGTGCATTTCTAAGAATGTGTCCATTTCTTCCAGGTTGTCCATTTTATTGGCATAGAGTTGCTTGTAGTAATCTCTCATGATCTTTTGTATTTCTGCAGTGTCAGTTGTTACTTCTCCTTTTTCCTCTCTAAGTCCATTGATTTGAGTCTTCTCCCGTTTTCTCTTGATGAGTCTGGCTAATGATTTATCAATTTTGTTTATCTTATCAAAGAACCAGCTTTTAGTTTTATTGATCTTTGCTATCGTTTCCTTCATTTCTTTTTCATTTATTTCTGATCTGATTTTTATGATTTCTTTCCTTCTGCTAACTTTGGGGTTTTTTTGTTCTTCTTTCTCTAATTGCTTTAGGTGTAAGATTAGGTTGTTTATTCGAGATGTTTCCTGTTTCTTAAGGTAGGATTGTATTGCTATAAACTTCCCTCTTAGAACTGCTTTTGCTGCATCCCATAGGCTTTGGGTCGTCGTATCTCCTTTGTCATTTGTTTCTAGGTATTTTTTTATTTCCTCTTTGATTTCTTCAGTTATCACTTCATTATTAAGTAGTGTTTTGTTTAGCCTCCATGTGTTTGTATTTTTTACAGATCTTTTCCTGCAATTGATATCTAGTCTCATAGCATTGTGGTCGGAAAAGATACTTGATACAATTTCAATTTTCTTAAATTTACCAAGGCTTGATTTGTGACCCAAGATATGATCTATCCTGGAGAATGTTCCATGAGCACTTGAGAAAAATGTGTATTCTGTTGTTTTTTGATGGAATGTCCTATAAATATCAATTAAGTCCATCTTGTTTTGTGTATCATTTAAAGCTTGTCTTTCCTTATTTATTTTCATTTTGGATGATCTGTCCATTGGTGAAAGTGGGGTGTTAAAGTCCCCTACTATGAATGTGTTACTGTCAATTTCCCCTTTTATGGCTGTTAGTATTTGCCTTATGTATTGAGGTGCTCCTATGTTGGGTGCATAAATATTTATATTTGTTATATCTTCTTCTTGGATCGATCCCTTGATCATTATGTAGTGTCCTTCTTTGTCTCTTGTAATAGTCTTTATTTTAAAGTCTATTTTGTCTGATATGAGAATTGCTACTCCAGCTTTCTTTTGGTTTCCATTTGCATGGAATATCTTTTTCCATCTCCTCACTTTCAGTCCGTATGTGTCTCTAGGTCTGAAGTGGGTCTCTTGTAGACAGCACATATATGGGTCTTGTTTTTGTATCCATTCAGCCAATCTGTGTCTTTTGGTGGGAGCATTTAGTCCATTTACATTTAAGGTAATTATCGATATGTATGTTCCTATTCCCATTTTCTTAATTGTTTTGGGTTTGTTATTGTAGGTCTTTTCCTTCTCTTGTGTTTCTTGCCTAGAGAAGTTCCTTTACAAGTTGTTGTAAAGCTGGTTTGGTGGTGCTGAACTCTCTCAGCTTTTGCTTGTCTGTAAAGGTTTTAATTTCTCCATCAAATCTGAATGAGATCCTTGCTGGGTAGAGTAATCTTGGTTGCAGGTTTTTCTCCTTCATCACTTTAAATATGTCCTGCCAGTCCCTTCTGGCTTGCAGAGTTTCTGCTGAAAGATCAGCTGTTAACCTTATGGGGATTCCCTTGTGTGTTATTTGCTGTTTTTCCCTTGCTGCTTTTAATATATTTTCTTTGTATTTAATTTTTGACAGTTTGATTAATATGTGTCTTGGCGTATTTCTCCTTGGATTTATCCTGTATGGGACTCTCTGTGCTTCCTGGACTTGATTAACTATTTCCTTTCCCATATTAGGGAAGTTTTCAACTATAATCTCTTCAAATATTTTCTCAGTCCCTTTCTTTTTCTCTTCTTCTTCTGGAACCCCTATAATTCGAATGTTGTTGTGTTTAATGTTGTCCCAGAGGTCTCTGAGACTGTCCTCAGTTCTTTTCATTCTTTTTTCTTTATTCTGCTCTGCAGTAGTTATTTCCACTAGTTTATCTTCCAGGTCACTTATCCGTTCTTCTGCCTCAGTTATTCTGCTATTGATCCCATCTAGAGTATTTTTAATTTCATTTATTGTGTTGTTCATCGTTGTTTGTTTCATCTTTAGTTCTTCTAGGTCCTTGTTAAATGTTTCTTGCATTTTGTCTATTCTATTTCCAAGATTTTGGATCATCTTTACTATCATTATTCTGAATTCTTTTTCAGGTAGACTGCCTATTTCCTCTTCATTTGTTAGGTCTGGTGGGTTTTTATCTTGCTCCTTCATCTGCTCTGTGTTTTTCTGTCTTCTCATTTTGCTTATATTCCTTTTTTTGGGGTCTCCTTTTTGCAGGTTGCAGGTTCGTAGTTCCCGTTGTTTTTGGTGTCTGTCCCCAGTGGCTAAGGTTGGTTCAGTGGGTTGTGTAGGCTTCCTGGTGGAGGGGACTAGTGCCTGTGTTCTGGTGGATGAGGCTGGATCTTGTCTTTCTGGTGGGCAGGTCCACGTCTGGTGGTGTGTTTTGGGGTGTCTGTGGACTTATTATGATTTTAGGCAGCCTCTCTGCTAATGGGTGGGGTTGTGTTCCTGTCTTGCTAGTTGTTTGGCATAGGGTGTCCAGCACTGTAGCTTGCTGGTCGTTGAGTGAAGCTGCGTGCTGGTGTTGAGATGGAGATCTCTGGGAGATTTCCGCCGTTTGATATTATGTGGAGCTGGGAGGTCTCTTGTGGACCAGTGTCCTGAAGTTGGCTCTCCCACCTCAGAGGCACAGCACTGACTCCTGGCTGCAGCACCAACAGCCTTTCATCCACATGGCTCAGAATAAAAGGGAGAAAAAGTAGAAAGAAAGAATTAGTAGAAGAAAGAAAGAAAGAAAGAAAGGAGGGAGGGAGGGAGGAAGGAAGGAAGGAGGGAAGGAAGGAAAAAAGAAAGCAAGAAAGAAGATAAAGTAAAATAAAATAAAGTAAGATAAAATATAATAAAGTAATTAAAATAAAAAAATAATTATTAAGAAAAAAATTAAAAAAAAAACAAAAAAACGGACAGATAGAACCCTAGGACAAATGGTGGAAGCAAAGCCATACAGACAAAATCTCACACAGAAGCATCCACATACACACTCACAAAAAGAGGAAAAGGGGAAAAAATCATAAATCTTGCTGTCAAAGTCCACCTCCTAAATCTGGCATGGTTCGTTGTCTATTCATGTATTCCACAGATGCAGGGTACATCAAGTTGATTGTGGAGCTTTAATCCGCTGCTTCTGAGGCTGCTGGGAGAGATTTCCCTTTCTCTTCTTTGTTCTCACAGCTCCCAGGGGCTCAGCTTTGGATTTGGCCCCGCCTCTGCGTGTAGGTCGCCGGAGGGCGTCTGTTCTTCGCTCAGACAGGACCGGGTTAAAGGAGCCGCTGATTCGGGGGCTCTGGCTCACTCAGGCCGGGGGGAGGGAGGGGCACGGCGTGCGGGGCGGGCCTGCGGCGGCAGAGGCCTGCGTGACGTTGCACCAGCCTGAGGCGCGCCGTGCGTTCTCCCGGGGGAGTTGTCCTTGGATCCCGGGACCCTGGCAGTGGCGGGCCGCACAGGCTCCCCGGAAGTGGGGTGTGGAGAGTGACCTGTGCTCGCACACAGGCTTCTTGGTGGCGGCAGCAGCAGCCTTAGCGTCTCCCGCCCGTCTCTGGGATCCACGCTTTCAGCCGCGGCTCGCGCCTGTCTCTGGAGCTCCTTTAAGCAGAGCTGTTAATCCCCTCTCCTCGCGCACCAGGAAACAAAGAGGGAAGAAAAAGTCTCTTGCCTCTTCGGCAGCTCCAGACTTTTCCCCGGACTCCCTCCCGGCTAGCCGTGGCGCACTAACCCCCTGCAGGCTGTATTCACGCCGCCAACCCCAGTCCTCTCCCGGCGCTGCGACCGAAGCCCGAGCCTCAGCTCCAGGCCCCGCCCGCCCCGGCGGGTCAGCAGACAAGCGTCTCGAGCAGGTGAGTGCCGGTCGGCCCTGATCCTCTGTGCGGGAATCTCTCCACTTTGCCCTCCCTGTTGCTGTGCTCTCCTCTGTGGCTCTGAAGCTTCCCCCCTCCGCCACCCGCAGTCTCCGCCCGCAAAGGGGCTTCCTAGTGTGTGGAGACCTTTCCTCCTTCACAGCTCCCTCCCACTGGTGCAGGTACGTGGGGGGTTTCTTGCCTTATGGGAGGTCTGAGGTCTTCTGCCAGCGTTCAGTAGGTGTTCTGTAGGAGTTGTTCCACGTGTAGATGTATTTCTGGTGGATCTGTGAGGAGGAAGGTGATCTCCGCGTTTTACTCTTCCGCCATCTTCCCCTCTCTTTGAGAATGGGTTCTTAAGGGACAAAAGTGACCCAGCCTGACACAGGCATAATGTGGGAAACAATGGATCTTGTACAACACAGCTCACCTCCTTTGAATCTTCTGTGACTACGGTCCCCACGCCCAACTTGAGTCTCCCTGGTTGATATTGCCAAGAACAGGGACCTTTTTCCTTTTATTTCTTTCAGGTCCCTTGCAGTTTTGGGTGCCATTCTGAACACGTGATAATAAAATATTCAAGAATTTCTTAAATTGATTTAAAGTTGTCAGTAGTTTAGAACTTCACATACCTTTAACTAAATCTGGGCAAAATTAATAAATGATGATGTTATGGCATGATACCCCTACACCCAGTCATGAAAGACTTGACATTTTTCTGGTGGGTTGAAAAGGCAGCAGAAGACAAATACCTTTGTTCTGGTATAAATTTGGGGCTAAGGTAATATGGTTATCTTTTCCTCAACTGCTCAAAAGCTTACAAATTCCTTGAGAGCTACCAGGTGGGACAGTATGAAGGAATGACCCAGGTAAGAAGGTTTGTTCAGTTATCTCTGTAGCCATGTTTGCAGGACTGATACTGTGGTGAGCTCATTGTATCGTCAGTGTATTTGTAGGTTTGAGGAAACTGAACTGCAAGTTCAGCTTACAGTGCTAACTGTAGCATGCAACTTGACATGATCAGACATTTCATTTATTTTCCTTGTCACACAAATAACATAATATGTTAATGAAAATTGAAATGAAAGAAAATCTTTGCCTGTGATTCACCACTGCAGTAAATGGCCATTTTCATCTCTTCGTGTTCTCTGTTCTCTTACCAGATGAATACATTTTTATGTGGTTATAACTGTGATGTAGACACAGTTCCATATTCTGTTTTACATTTAACATTTTATCACAACCATTTTTCTATGTCATTATTACAGTTCCAAGCTTTGTAGCCTGGAGCATATGTAGCACCCAGCTTTGTCGTTTCCCTGGAGGAGGTTCAGATAGAGCTGGGTGAGGTCTGTTCTGGGACTAGGCAGGCCCTTCCACTGCCTGTTCTGGCTGGGAGTTTGGTGGTGGCTTATTGGATTATGAGGCTAAGGGTTGGGGGAAGAGGAATTTTCAGATTGTGTGCAAAGATCAACTTTGCCATTTTCTTTCCAGAATAGGCCCTGGTAGGAGTTGGAGGAATTAAGGCCCATGGGTTTGGTGATGAAGTGAAGAAAAGGGAAGTCAGAATTTGGAATTACTCTGTTAATCACCCAGCATGGGCCTTGTAGTATAGTATCCTCATCCTAGGGCCAAGAAGAACCTTTTCTCCACTGGATATTCTGTGCAGCTGGGCCCAGGAGCATGTTTAGACCCAGACTAACTCTGGTCAGTAGAAAGCCTAGAGGACCTGGTGGGTGCTTAGGACTGACAGCACTGGTAATGCTTGGGAATCACTCACGTTGTTGCTTCTTTATACTAATTCCAGTTTAGGCCGCATAGGCCATTTGATTGATTTATTCTGGATTCTCACTCTGCCTTCTTCCATAAAAGATTTGAGATGTCTTGCCCAAGACATACAGATTCAGTAAATCTGGCTTGTCGTTAATATCTGTATCCCTTTTATTTAGACTTGCATGGTGTAGAGTGCAGAGAAAGAAGAAGAGAAGCTGGAGAAAGACAAACGAATCTCAAGGAGGGTTGTAAGATACACAGAAGGAAACAGGTGAGTTTGGCCATTATTTCGTAGACAGGACACACTAGGAATAAAAAAATACATGGCCTCCTATTCCTCGGAGGAAATGACGCATGAAATAAATGTTATTAGAGGCTCGGGGGATGTTTTTCCTTATTTGTTAATGTACCTCATGCTGAAAATATGCCAAGGGCTGTCAGCACTGGGCTGTAGAATTATAAGAAGCCTTTCCTCCTGAATCTTCTGGTGAGTGGAAGGCACATTCACTTTGTCTTCCAGAGCCTTCACCATAATGAATGTCTGCATTTCCTCAACTCTCTTTCCATCTCTTTTTATTTCTCTCTTTCCTGGCCAACATTTGACAACGGAACGCCTTTCCAGGATGAGTACAACAAACAGGAACACTTCCAGCTTATTCCTAGAGCATCTTTCTTGACCTGAATGGGAAGCATCATTCTCTTGATCTCTTAGTTGAGGTTACTTTGTAGGAAAATGTGATTGCAGCCCCGGCCACCAAAGCGGTGAAGAATGAAGCTTAGGATTCCCCATCTTTCTACTGTCCATATGGGAGCATCAGTACAATGTGTGTCTGTCAGTGACAGGAAGTAATACCACCCAAACACACTGAAAAGACTTGTAAGATATCTCCTCTTCTTAGTCTAACCGAGGGAGAAAGGGAGGAGGAAGAGGGGAGAAGTGCTGAGCACCTGGAGTTTGTTCACAGAGCTGACAGGTTGTAGCTCACCCATCTTCTCCACTCTGTATTATAACACTTTATATTTAAGACTCTCTAATTGGGCTTGCATGCCTCTCTTCTTTTCATCTCTCAAGGTTTGTGCCCAAATATGGCTTCATTTCAGCCTTTATTTTCCACTTCACTTCAGATGCTCAATCCTGTGGGGTGGGCAGAAAAGGCAGTTTGCCAAGTCTAGGGCAGGACTTGTGTCTAAGGGAGTCAAGAAACATCTCTCTGGTGTGTGTGTGTGTGTGTGTGTGTGTGTGTGTGTGTGTGTGTGTGTGTGAGAGAGAGAGAGAGAGAGAGAGAGAGAGAGAGAGAGAGAGAGAGAGAGAGGAGAGAGCCTTCAGTAAACACTTTGGAGCTTTCTTCTTCCAAATGGCGGGTGTGATACCTTCATATAGGTACGTGACTATTCTAGTAAACTTAGTGTCCAACCCAGGGTCACAAGATTGACCTTGGCATTCACTCATTCATCAATCCATTAATTCAACAGCTATTTAGTGATGACATCTGTTATGTGTGCAATGTGCTTGATTATCAGCTCTTTTCACTTGGATTTGCTCTGTTTCTGTCCAGGACTTGATAAAGTGCTACACTCATAGTGGATAATCATTAAGTGATGGTTGATTGTTCTTGAATCATCAGCCCCTTCCTTCACAGTCCAGAAAATACACAGTCATGATATTTCCTTGTCCTAAAGCAGGATTCTCATAAAGAACGTGCTCCAGCCTTCTACAATATGGCAAACTCTACTTACGTATAAACACTCATTTTGGGGTTCGCCAACTAGGATATGAATCCTGGATCTACCACATTTTGGGGTGTGACCTATGGACAAATTATTTGGCACCTCTGAGTGTCAGTTTGTACACCTATCATGGCTCAGTTCCTGTTATTGTTGTTTTTATACCACTACCTCTGGTAATTCCTTCACCTCCCTCTACATTTCTGATCACCAAACACTTCTCCACATACTTCGTTTGCCATTTGTAGAGTTATATATTCCTCATCCTCAGCCATGAGTGGGCAAAGAACCAGACAGTTAGTTACTCAGTAGATAATTATTCGTGCATCAAGTTTTGAATCTAATTTTCCAGAAGTTGATAAATATGGGATTCCTCCCCATCTCCTTCGCACATGTGGGTGGTTTCAGCGTCCAGAAATGGAGCAAGTGAAAGGTCTGTTAGAGCAGAGGTCCCCAACCTTTTTGGCACCAGGGACCCGTTTTGTTGAAGACAATTTTTCCACGGGGGGATGGTTCAGGCGGTAATGCGAGTGACGGGAAGTGATGGGGAGCGGCAGATGAAGCTTCGCTCGCTCGCCCACCGCTCACCTCCGGCTATGTGGCCTGGTTCCTGACAGGCCACAGACCGGTACTGGTTCATGGCCTGGGGGTTGGGGACCCCTGTGTTAGAGAATTAACAGGAGTTTTCCTGTGTGGTGGGGCTATGGAGAAAAAATATTGAGGAGTTTATTTTTTAATATAATAGGGAAATTTCTGACTTGTTGCAACTGGAATTCCAGTCCCCTTAAGTTATTTGTTTTCAAATTTATTAAAATATTTTGAGAAAATAAATTATTTTAGTTTAAAATTATTTTCTCAGGTTAAAAACTGTTCTTTTTTTAAAAAAAGAATGTATTTTTATGGAGAATGTGGAATATTGGAAAATTAAAATATCTTTCTGCTGGGTATAGGGTGTTAAGTATTATTTTGACATTTTCATTAATAATGTGGGTATTGTCTTTGGGTTCAATCTATAGGAAAATTCATGACCGTATGTGCTTTTGCAAGTAGCCAATTGTTTGTACTGAATACCTGCATCTGAATTTGAAAGAAATTCACTGGCTTAAGTATTTTTTCTGACCATCCTTTAACTACAACTTCTTTATTCATCTTTTTTTTTTTTTTCCTTAAAGGTGTCTTCCAGTTTTAGTGTGCATCCTTCCAATCTGTATTTTGTGCATTCTTCAATTTATTTTTTGTAGCATCCTTATGTATGAGGGGTTCCCAAAATCTAGCCTATCAGCTGATATTGTAAATAAAGTTTTATTGGTACATAGCCATGCCTGTTTGTTTACAAATGGTTTTTGGCTGCTTTTTAGAACAGCAGAGTTGAGTAATGGAGGTAGAGACCAATACGACCTACAAAGCTGAAAATATTTACTGTCTGGCCCTTTATAAACACAGTTTGCCAACTCCAGAAATATAACACAATCTCCTGTTGATGAATATTTAGGTTGTTTCCAGTATGGGGTCTGTATAAACAATGCTTCCTTGAACATTTGTTAAGCTGCTCACTGTTACATGTGTAACTTTATATGCTTAGGAGTGGATTCAAAGGGGTTGAAGAGTAGGAACATTTTAAACTCTGCTCATTTTTGCTGAATTGTATTCCAATCCTCTGTTAACTCTTTTCAAAATGTTATTAGTATTATATTCTGTGCAAGTTGCTTTTCTTTTTAAGTAATATTATCGTGAGGCATAAATTCTTGAATCATGCTTTCTCTCCCTGTGAACTTGTATGCCTTGTTCTGAATGCTTCAGTAGAGAGGTCTGAAGCTAATTTTTATTCTTATTTTTTAACACTTATGGGTGCTTGATTATTTTATGTATTTATTTAGCTTGAGTACACTAAAGAAAGATTCTTTTTTTCTTTTATTTGAGCCTAGGAACTCAATAATTTTGATCTATATCAATTGTTACTGGGTGAAGGTTCTCCTTTCAATATGAGTAATAATATAAGGCATGGGATGATAACATTTTTGTCCATTTTTCTGTTGCTTCTGCCAGAGGCCTGAAGGTACCAGCTATCCTGGGTCATGGTATTAGGATGAACAATGTTCCCCCAAATTCATGTACTTCCTGGAACCTCAGAATGTGACCTTATTAGGAAGTAAGTTCATTGCAGATGTAATGAGTTAAGATGAGGTCATACTGGAGTAGAGTAGACCCTTAATCCAATATGACTAGTGTCCTTGTGAGAAGATCAGAGACACAGAGACAAACACACGTAGAGGAGAAACCGTGTGAAGACAGAGGCAGAGACTGGAGTGATGCCTGTATAAGCCAAGGAACTCCAAGGATGACCAGCAACCACCAGAAGGTGTGAGAGAGGCAGGGAACAGAGCCTTCCCAGGTACTTTTAGAGAGAACCCATTCTGATGACACCTTCATCTTGGACTTTGAGCCTCCAGAACCATGAGACAATATGTTTATGTTGTTCATGCCACCCAGTCTGTGGTGCTTTGTTATAGCAGCCCGAGAAAATGAATACAGTCACGTTACTCCAAAAAATTTCAAAGGTTGGGACATCCCATGCTGCGCAGTGATTTTGAGACCATGCAAGAGCTGGCTTCCCATGGTCCCTCCACACTCCAGCCACAGCCCATCAGGCCCCAACCTTAAGTGCGTGGCCACTTACCAGGGCTCCCACCTTGGCAGGCTCTGCACAGCTGTTTTGCAGACTACTTTGGAGAAGTCCTTTTAGACGGATGGGAGCAGGCATCCTCTCTTGGTGTCCCCCTTCACTCCAGTGCAATTTTCCCTGCACTTGGCAGGTATTTTTAAAAAATACATATTTTGGCTTGGGTTCTAAGTTCTATTTTCATGGAAAACACAGTATTTCTTTTGGTCCCCCCAACACACCCTTGTTTTTGGGTTATAGAAAGGAAAAGAAAGAGGCAGTGTTATCTTTATTTTGTCATCTTATAATTGCCTCCCCATGACAGATTTTTAAGTGCAAAAGTGCTTAGTTCTACTCATACATCTATAGTTTCTCTGTTTTCTCTCTCTGTTCTAAAAACAGAACCATGGCCCAGTCCTCTAAATTGGAAAGTCAGAGGGTCAAAAACTAAATCTGAAAGAAGTTAAATAATATTTGGCAGGTAGGAAAGCAGAGCACTTGATCCTTGTCCTTTATGACGGATCCCATAAGTCCCCAGAAGTGTGGGAATGGAGGAAGAATGAGATGAAAACACAGGGCAAAGTTTCCATTGCTTAGCTTTGAACCCTTTCCCCTTTCTGCTGATGACTTGTACTTATTAATAGATAAGTCTTTTAAGTTTGCTAATTGAGGAGCTTTGAATTAATTGACCCATTTTGAAGGCACAGGTTGGGGAGATAATATTTCAGAATAGCTATTTTTACAATGAATCATGAATCATCCGTGGTACAGCTAAGGTATAGCAATTGTTTCCAATTATTCACTCCAGTTCTTGGAGTCAAGGCAGACCATGTTGAACTTATTATGTGTTAACATCTCTCCCCAAAACAGCATGTTCAGGCTTTCTTTTTTTTTTCTGGTTATTACTTGGGTCATCTTTTCAGGCTCTTCCTGAATTCTGCTGTGTCTTGTTTAAACTGATCTGGCTAAAACTGAACTTGGTTCTTAGAATAAAGGGGGACCTGTGCTTTTGCTCCATGTAATGGCATCCCTCTAACATCTCATATTCACTTTAAGGGATTTTTGGAAAGATTATTGAAAATGATTTCCAGTGTAGCATTACTTTTCCTTATCTAAGCTGAATTTCTCTCCCTGGCCATCTTTGTGACTTATTTCTGCCTGCCCCACAATTTCTGCTAGCCTTGACAGGCTGTGTAATTATTTTTTATCAGCACATTTTGCACTTCCAGGTTGTTAATAAATATATTGAAGAAAATTAGCACCAGAGGATTAAGTATGATCAGATTCTTAAGGCAGCAGCTATTAACTTTGTCTGAGCCTGAGAAATTACCATTGATTTCTGTCCTTTAGTTTCTGTCCTTTAACCAGTTCTAAAAACCCATGATGGTATTTCACATCTTGCTTTATGTGTTCACCAGGTTTCCCCCAAAAAAGTCACTAAAATCTTTGGAAGCCTGGATTTGTTTTGTGCACTCATTTTTCCTTTATCTACATTTAAAATAAGACCTTTCAGAACATTCTCTAAGCTAAACAGTAACACTCTCCCCTATACAGAAATAAGTATGTCTTTATTATAGAAAACTTCCTCTTGCAGGTGTATTAGTATATCATAGTTATTAGCCCTACATTCTTAGCTCCTCCCCAGTTGCTGGAGAAGTGAGGCAGAGGGAAGGCCTATCTTGTAATGGGCTTCCAAGGGGGTAGTTTACGTATTTCTAAGTGCTGAGCTAGGGAAGCAGAAGAGGGGATTAACAGACATCACACTTTCCCCAAAGATGTTGAGAGATAAACTCAGCCTAATGCATTTAGAAACTTGGATTTAGAAACTTTGGATATCTTAAAAAAGGGTTTCTGAAAAATTGTATCAATATAATTTTAAATTATGCAGCATCAGGTCTGTATTTCTTTAATCTTCATCACTTTTTATCTGAAGACATCCTAAACACGGGTCCCTGGGTTTAGAAAAAGATGCGTTTAGGCTGGAAGCAATCTTGGCATGGCTTTATAACAAGTAATATCTCTTTCTAGGCACCCAATGAATTTGAATTGGAGCCAAAAATACATTTCCAGTGAGAGATCAGCACAGGGACAGATACAAACGTGTGGCTTGCAGATCCTGGTAAACTTCAGGGATGGGAACATTGGTTCCGATGAAATAAGAAACCCCTCAGACATTCTCTCAAGGTGTTCCCTTGAATCCTGCTTCTCCCTAGTTTTGGAAAGAATTGAACAACAGGAGCTTTCCACACCTCTTATTTAGGAGCCTGCCAAGAAAACCCACCCATCCGGATTCCCATTTTCTCCAACCCACGGAGCCTGACAGCATCGCTTATAAAACCAGTTCTCTTCTTATTTGTCAGCTGAGTGTCGTGGCCCTGAATTCTTACCCTGGTTTCACTACAGAGCTTTAGAAAACTGACGTTTCAGGGCAGGTTTTCAGAACCTGCAGGTTTAGGGGCTGTGCGGGGCTTGAGCACACTGTACTCCGGTCTTAGCAGAAGGCACAGCAGGAACGACCAAAGCTGTGCTCTCCTCCCCCATCCATCTTCATTCCTCTGATCTATTAGAATCTCCCTCTAAAATTGCTCTGTATGTGCTCATGACTTTCTCTGAGACAAGACCATGAGAACCATTCATTTTACTTTATTAAGAAAATAAAGCAGGTTTAGGAAGATTGAGAGATTTATTCTACAAATCACTGCAGAAATGTAGTGAAGAGTAGGACCATGATTCTGAATTGAGGTCCATCATCTGTCACATGGGTCTCCTGGGGTTCCTCAAAAGTTCTCTGCTGTGTGCCCTATTCCATGACAGTTCTAGACCTAGAATGATCCAAAATCCATTACATGGTATTGAGGTTTCAGAGAAGTTACTGAAGACTAATGAAAATTGCTATGGACTGAAGGTTTGTGTCTCCCCAAAATTCATATGTTGAAGTCTAAATCCCCAATGTGATGGAAGTGGGGTCTATGAGAGGTCATTAGGTCATGGAGGCGGAGCCCTCACCAGTGGGATTAGTGCCCTTATAAGGGGGTTAAGAGGCCAGAGCTCTCTCCCTCTGCCATGTGAAAATACAATGAGAACACAGCTGTCTGCAAACTGGGAAGTGGGCTCTCATGAGACCCCAGATGTGCCAGTACCTTGATCTTGGACTTCCCAGCCTCCAGAACTGTGAGCTCTAAATGTTTGTTATTTAAGCCACCCAATCTGTGGTATTTTTTAAAAATAGCAGCATAAGCTAAGACAGAGACCTTTAGTGAAATCTGTACAAATTTCATTTCTGGAAAGTAGGTGGTAAGGTGCTAGTATCTACTTTATTTCCCTTCTTTTGTGTACAACTTCCACTAAAAAGATTTTTTTAGAAGTCCTTATTTGAGACTTAACAACTCATAACTCCCTTATGATTATATCATGGGCTCTGCATGTCCATTTTTAATAATCAGATATGTCCTTAGGGACTCGGGGATACATATCAGAGATTAGTAACTGTTGTTGCCTTGGCTTCAAGATCCCTAGATAAAAAGCTTGATCTCTCTTTCTCTCTCTCTGCAACTAAATGGACATCAATACAGTGTATATAGTTAATAAATACATTAAATTAATTCCAAGTATGACTAATCCTGTAAAGTATCTCCCCTCTTTTATGACACTTTTGTTCGGTACGCTTAGGAATTTGAAAAATAGAGATGATTTCTGTCATATAGTTGACAATAAATGTTTTTTAGCTTAATTAAAAAAACCATTCATTTTAGATTGCTTAATAAGCATATTTGGAATTTTCTGATCTCCTCTTTCCTGCTTATTCTCTATACCTTCCCGTGCCTAAAATGTCCTAAGTGGACCAGTGGAAGTATGCTCTTTTGTTTATGCTGATGGTAGGAAAGCTACCTTATAGTGAGGACTGTCTTAAGGGCAATAAAATTAATGTAAAGGACTTTACATTATTTCATTGGGTCAAAAATGGCAAAGTTTATGTTATTATTTACATTTTAAATATGAGGAAGCATGGTCAGTATTAGAGGTCACAGAAATGACATTCAGTCTAGATTGATCTCATCCCAGAGTCTGAGCTCTTCCTACTTTGTTGCATGCTCTCTGTTTGTCAAATCGCAACATCAGTGAGTGTGTTGATGATAGTGGTGAAAGAGAAGAGGGAATAGTTCTTCCTGCCATACTCTGATTTCATGGTTTTCCCATGACGTGGCCCGAGATGGAGGGGAGTTGACATGAAGCTCATTAAGTGTGCTGTGTCCTGTCTACACTACACTCCCCATCAATCATAACAGGGATGTCTTTAATATCTGTTAAGGTGCTTCTTCATGAACGATGGTCTGAGTAGACGTGTAAGCAATGATGTATATCTACTTTTAATTCTTCTCCTTGTCTGTCATATGGTACTTTAGCTCATGCATTGGTGTAGGGCTTTAAGCATTTACATTTAGAAAGTTTTTATTTGATGGTATTTCTCTCCCTGTGGTTATAGCAAGATCTGTCATGTCACGTCTTTCTAAGCCATTGGTGATTTACTGTGTCTGTACTGTTTGGAATTTTCTAAAAATGTTCAGACAACCTTACCAGGGTTGTGATGCTATTTCTGCCTCTTATTTTTTTGCTGTCACTCTTTTTTTCTCCAGGGGAAGGTACAGATTGGGTGTGTGACAGGATGAAGGTGGGGGAGGTTCACTTGGCCTCCATAAAGTTTCAGTTCATGAGGAGGGAGAATTGCTTTAATTAATGTGTCTCCTAGGAAATCTGAGATAGAGTGGGACAATCTCATCACAGTCAGAGCTGTCCCCTACCTAATTAGTGAAATATTAAAGCAGAATTGCTTAAGTCAACCAATCTTACTTTCATAATCAAATGTGCACCCTGAATTTGCATGCATTCTGATCTAGCCTTTCTACTCTTAATTTATTCCAGGGTCTGGGGTGAAAATTCCTTCAGAAAGAATTGTCCTCCTCAAGAAATATGCAAGTAGGCCTGGTGCCACATTAGTTAGCTGAGCAGCTTGTATTATTTTGGATGTTTTCTTTTTCCCAACGTCAGTCCAAGGTGCTTTCTGTCAAAATGCATTTGTTTGTTTTCTTAGTTTGGTCTTTACGGAAAGAGCTGGGGCCTCATAAATTCAATAAATAATGTTTAACATACAAATCTGACATAAGAAGATATGAATAATTCTTGTTCTTAAATTTTTCGTTTTTGCCCTTTGACATCATTTATTCAATGACTCCCGTTCACAGCAGAAATTGGTAATTTTGAGTAAAGCCTTAGCATTTTCCAAATATTTACCTGTTCAACATTCTTGATTTATTGTCACTCAGCTTGTAAATTAACCACAAATGTTTAGCAGCTCCTACCACCCCAATAGCATAAGTGGTCCTCCTCTCCGTTTCTACCAAAGGACCAACCAGGTCCCTCCCCTCGGTGCCTCCCCCACTCCTGAATGCTGAAGTCACCTTCCTTTACTTGAAGTCTGTGCCGTTCCTGGGAATCTACTCCCTTTGTCCCCAAATCCGTATCTTTCACAGAATTCTCACATATTTACAACTTAGGTCTGGACCCTAGAAGAGATCGGAGTTCACATAAAACCTATTCACCATTCATTCGCAGGAAGTCAACATTTCTGGTAAGTTTCTGCTTCCCTTGGATTTACTTATTCCCTCTAATTTTACGTCTGTTCCACTTATTTTTCTGTACATTTCTTATTAATTAATCACAATGATAAGCTCTTAATACCTCAGGGAATCTCTCTGTTCAGTTATTTATCTCAGACTGGTTTCCTGTCCCTGTGCAGACTGATGGTTTGCTGGGCCTGATGTGCAGCCGCCTCTTCAGGTGTCCTCGGACCTTCATCCAAGAAATTCCTTCTGCTTCCCCCACTGTCCACTGAAATCTATGTCTTCTTCTCTTTTGGATTATTTCTAGGTTCGAAGAAGCACAGCTTCTAGTAGCCTTCTGAGATCCTATGGATATATTTGTACCACCTGAAAATATTATTAGTCTGTACTCACACTCAATTATCAGTTTGGCTCAATTATAATTCTAGGTTAGAAATAATTTTCCATGGGACTTCGAAGGAATTTCTTCAATGTCTGCCAGCTTCCATTGTTACTTTTTAGAAGTCAGTTACTATTCATACTCCTGATCCCTTTGTATGAGGACTGCTTTTTCTTTTTGTTTCCTGGAAATTTCTAGTATCTTTTTCGTGGTGTATACTTTTTTTTTTTTTTTTTTTTTTTTTTTGCGGTACGCGGGCCTCTCACTGTTGTGGCCTCTCCCGTTGCGGAGCACAGGCTCCGGATGTTCAGGCTCAGCGGCCATGGCTCACGGGCCCAGCTGCTCCGCGGCATGTGGGATCTTCCCGGACCGGGGCACGAACCCGTGTCCCCTGCATCGGCAGGTGGACTCTCGACCACTGCGCCACCAGGGAAGCCCTCGTGGTGTATACTTTTAAATAATGTCAGAATGGTTTGAATTGGTAAGGATATTTTTATTTAAAGGGCTGGACACTTTATAGTATTTCTCAAGATAGAAACTAATATCCAAGAAATTTTATGATGTCTCCCCTGTTTTTTCTTTATCCTTTCTGAAATTCCTAAGGTTTGGATACTGGACCCTCTACATGGATCTTGTAATTTTATATCATTTTATGTTGGCCATCTCTTTGACTTTTTATTCTACTTTCTGGGAGATTTTCTAAGCTTGTATTTCATACCCTCTATCAATATGTTTTCTAAATTTCTACCATCATACTTTAATTTCTAAGGCCTCTTTCTTATTCACTGAGTATTATTTTTATAACTTACTGTTCTTATTTTATGGATTAATGTCTCTGCTTATCTCACTGAGAATATTTTTGAAGTATTTTTCCCACTCCTGGCTGCATTCATCGTGCCTACTGATGCAAAATCCCCTTCCAACTTGCTTGTTTTCATCTTTTTGTCTTTCTCTCATGGTGCAGCTTCCCTCACACGTCTGGTGAACCTGGTGTGTCCGTTCTTATGTAAAGACAAAGCACTGAAAATATGGGATTGCTAACTAGTGGCCTTCACTGTCCAGAGACAAGGTGGAGAACCAGCCTTTCTGTTAGGAGTGCCTTAAATGTTAGTTTCTGTCCCTTCCCCTGGGCTCATCAGATTCCTTGGAGAGGAATCCTCCACTTTTCTGCCCATGAAATATAAGCTTCTTCGTCAGTATCCTTGGAGCCATTGGGGAAGGGGCTGGGACCTCATTGTTGATGTACAGGTTCTCACTCAAACCCCACTTCTCTTTTTTTTAATTTAGTTTTTATTTTATATTGGAGTATATTTGATTTACAATGTTGTATTAGTTTCAGGTGTACAGCAAAGTGATTCAGTTATACATAAACATATATCCATTCTTTTTCAGATTCTTTTCCCATATAGGTAATTACAGAATATTGAGTAGAGTTCCCTGTGCTATACAGTCGGTCCTTGTTGATTATCTACTTTATATATAGTAGTGTGTATATGTTACTCCCAAACTCCTAATTTATCCCCCACCACCTTTCCCCTCTGGTAACTATAAGTTTGTTTTTGAAGTCTGTGGGTCTGTTTCTGTTTTGTAAATAAGTTCATTTGTATCATTTTTTTTTTTTTTTTTTTTTTTTTGCGGTACGCAGGCCTCTCACTGTTGTGGCCTCTCCCATTGTGGAGCACAGGCTCTGGACACTCAGGCTCAGCGGCCATGGCTCACGGGCCCAGCCGCTCCGCGGCATGTGGGATCTTCCCGGACCGGGGCACGAACCCGTGTGCCCTGCATCGGCAGGCGGACTCTCAACCGCTGCGCCACCAGGGAAGCCCTGTATCATTTTTTAAGATTCCACATATAAGAGATATAATGTGATATTTGTCTTTCTCTGTCTGACTTACTTCACTTAGTATGATCATCTCTAGGTCCATCCATGTTGCTGCAAATGGCATTATTTCATTCTTTTTAATGGCTGAGTAGTATTCCATTGTATATATGTATCAAACCTCATTTCTGAGATGGCCCCTAACCCTGGCCCAAGAGGTGCCTGGAGTCCCTGAGTCTAGAGAACACTCTGCTTTGACCTTTTCTAAGAGCATCTCTTCAGCCCTTTGTCAGGGTAAAGGGGTGACTGCCTGGGCATAGAATTTGATGTTAAATATAATTCCTTTTAGCACATTATCAGCTAAGCTTCATTACATTCTTGTACACAGTGTTCTGGATGGGACAACAGATACTGATCTAATTCCCATGTCTGTCACCTGCTTTTCTCCCCTGGAAGCTCTTGGAATGGTCTCTTCATTCCTGGTGTTATTAATGAGACCCTGTGTCGAATGTACTGACGTTCATCATGTTCGGTATTCCTCTGCGGATCTTTTCAACTCTTGACTTTCTGCAGCTCTGAGAAATCTTTATTATATCATTTCTTTATTATCCTTCCTTCTGCTTTCTGTGTTCTGCCTCGGAAATTCTTCTAGTCAGATACTTTACCTCCTGAAGTAATCGACTCTGTCACTTAACTTTTATTTCATATATTTTTAATTTCTCTTTGAATTTTCTTTGTGAGAGAAGTGTTTTATCTTCTAGATATTCTGTGAGATTCTTTGTTTGATCAAACTATTTTTCTTGCCAAGAAATCATTCTTGTTTTCCTATTATCTTTTTCTCTGTAATGCCACCCTGTTCTTGTTTTTAAAATCCGTTCTTCTTAATTTCTTTGAGGATATTAATGAGAGGCTATTGTTCCGTTAAAATTCCTTCATGTTGTGCTCTGTGGGGCTTATCTTGTCTTTCTCTTAAATACTCCATTCTTTCCTAAGTTACCTGTTCATGTATTATATTGAGCAGCTACAAAGTTTACTGCAAGTCTTGTCCTGTACATGGACTGGCAGCTTTACATGAAATAGGGAGGAGACGATAAACCTTTGAGACCATCGAAATGAGTGAATTGTGCTTTGCAACCAACACGCATGTGTTTCCTTTTTTTCTTAATTTAATAAACAGTCACAATTTTATAAAGGGGCGGTGACTTTCAATGCCTGGCTACCAGGCATACTACTTGCCAGAATAGGAGTGAAGGGTAAGAAAACTCATTGTTGGGTATTCTGACTCTCAACTCATCTTCCTGTGTTCAGCCGTCATGTCCGATTCCCAGCTTCTGTTCCTGGGATTTGGAATGCTGAGACTCTCCAGGTTTTTGCAAGGAGGCTGTCTCTGCTACTCTAGCCTACTTCTGTTTCTTCTTATTTTCCTAGAAATTTACTTTTAGTACTAAAGTGAATGGAATGCTTTTAAAAAAAGTCTCACTTTCTCATTTGGTATTAATCCTTATTGATCTTTGACAAAATCTTTCGAGTTTCTAGGCATACAATTATATAACTTATAAATTATATCCCCCACTATTCTAGCTTCTACATATTTGGTATTTTTGTTTGTTTGTTTCATTAGTTTAGCCAGCATTTCCAAAACAATAATGACTAGTAGATTAGAGTAGACACATTTTCTTATTCCTGATTTAAATTTAACTACTACTAGTGCTTCACTTATAGGCCTAATGTTGATTTCAAGCAAGTATTGTTTTTTTAGCTAGTATCTATATTGTACTCATAATGAGTTCTTGAGAAAACATTTTCTTGAGGAAAAATTACTATTGATTTAGTTATAGAGTCGGGAGAAAAAAAGCAGCTCAAGTTGAATTCTAGAAACTTACATTGACTCAAATGGAAGATTTGGAGAAGAGAAGAAAAGGAAACTCTTGTATTGAAGGACCACTTGGCATATATCAGTGGGGAGATAAGCATCTGGTAGAGACATGCTGACTTGTTGATTCATCTGTGGAATTCAAATTTTCACTGATCTCCTGGGGCTGAAAAGCATAACTTGAAAATTAGGGCACCATGTTTTGATCAGCTTCAGAATAAATAAGGAACTGAAATCAGTTGTTTGAAAGAAATATGACTACAGGGCTTGTGTTTGATCATCCATCTTCAAATTTTTAGCTGAATGCAAGGTATCTGCATAAAAGTCCTTGTTTGTTCTTTGTAAATTTTTTCTTAGTGACAATATTCTTTAAAACTAATTCTCAAGCCTTGGTTCATTAGCAGTTTAACCTCTGATTATCCACATAAATGAGTTGTTTCAAGGGGTTACTAGGGTCTCCTTCCTGGAGACCAGAAAAGTTTAAGAGACGGAGATGTTCTGTAGGTCAAACACAGCCTCCTTACATTTTGGTATTTCCAGACAGAGATATTGGATACAGAGATATTGGGTATCTAGGGTAAATAATCAAATATACTTTTCCCTCTCTTTCTTTAGCCTTTCTTGTGTTCTTCCTTGGTATCCTATGATGATACTTCTTTCTTTCTTCTGTCGTCATAGCCATGCAACACATTCTGACTGCCTTTATGGTCTAAATCATGCTCATATTGGACCCAATCTAGAAAGGGGAAGATAGTGGTGATGCTTAAATACAACATGTAAAGATATTATAGAAAAAGCTTAGTTCTCTGGGCTCTGGTGAAAATGTTTTTATTCGGTTTAACCAAACATTCTGGGATGGCCTAGATTTAAGTGTTTTCAGCCTGGGGAAAGAGGGAAGAAAACAAAACAAAACAAACCTTTTTTTTCTGAGATGAGTCCCAAATGGAGGCCAAAACCTCTAGGTGGACTTGAACTAGGCTGCGGATACATCATCTTTTGGGTCCTTAATATTTCCACAGGAATACAACTCTCCTTGCACCATTGTTTGCCAGATTCCTTCCCCACATGTTTTACTATGAGCATCTGGTTATTGGGAATTTCCGTGTGAATCGTCACACCTACATTCAGGTTCTGCTTACTTTCTGGGATTTCTTAACACATGTGCTGAAAGGGGAAGAGGCGTGTGAGGTTTCCTGGGAGTGGTCCGAGCGCCAGGCTATCGCCACAAAGCTTTTCCTTGGAGAAGCAGTAGGTAAAAAGAGCACTCGTTGTCACTCCCAATGCAGCCTCTCCCTCCGTCCTGCTCTACACAGAGACATAAAAGCCAAACACTAACTCTGCATGCCACTGGATTTTTCCCCCCTTATCACTTTCCTTGGGGGTATAAAATGCTGATGCAGTTGAGATCTCGAAATAAGTGATTTATAACCAAAATGGCCCTCTGCAGTGAAAGGTCTATGAGAGACGACAGAATTTATTTGCTGAGTTACTATGCAAATTTCACAATTAAATCTTAACTCAGCTCCTGAGGGAATATCAAGGATTACTGAAGAAAGGGGCTTTGACACGATTTTTAAAAAGGAAAGAGAGCAAAGAACTAGCAGAATACCGTACTGTTTCTCAGCTCTGTGCCTCCATGTCAATCTCTCAGTGGGAATCACGATGGAGAGAGTCAGGTAGAACAGGGAACAGGGAAGATGTAATCAGGGGAAAGGCAAAGAAACCCACTTTCTTATTTGTGAAACTGAATTAATGAATTTTTTAAAACATTCGTTGCCACAACTCGCTGCCCAGGGGGAAATACATTTGGAGACACGCACAGCCACTCATCTCTTCTTTTATTCCTTCCCTGTGCGCCCTAAGCCCCCTTCCTTCCTTCTGCACATTACCCAGACTCTGGTGGTGGAGACCTGACCCTCCCTCCCTCTCCCCCTCTGCTGCCTCCAGCCCCTCCTGAATACCCGTGCTTTCTCGGCTAAGGTAGTTTTAGCAAGAGACTTCTGTTTTGACAGGCAGTCTCTTGGGCCTCTTCACTGAAAAGGCCAAAGCTCCCTGTGCAGCTAAAATCTTTACCTTTAAACAGCTCACTTCCCTGAACTGCATGCAAATAGGAGGGCTCTCAGAGCTCCCCCCTGCTCCCTCAGGCTCCTGGGGACCATCTCGGCCCTGGAAAACCATCACTTTCGGGAAGCCTTTTGAAGGGCACTCATCCCTCAGACACTGGTCCGCTGGTGACCACCAAGCTGTCCTCAGAGCCCTGCTCCCAGGGCGTTTGTAGGCCTCCATCTTCTGCTTCTTGTAGGAGAAAGGCTCTCCCTCCTTTCTCCAGGTTCAGCTGTGCAGAGGCAGCTAGCCTGTCCATGCTGGACGATAATGAATAGTATCATGATGACACCTTAGCTCATTAGCTCAGTGCCATCTCTAAGAAGGAAGTGTACTTTCTCTTCCAGGAAAGAGTGCGTGTGGCTGCCAGCACCCCCCTCCCCCCACCACGTGCTGACCATTGAACAACTTGCAGACTAACGTAGGGTGGGTTGTCTGTATCTTAGGAAAGTGAGGTTGAAAATTCCCACTAGTCCCAAGTAGCCATTTCATTTAGTTCCGTTCTTTGTGCCCCTTCCCTGATAGAAATCCGCCGCTGTGAAATCACTTGGAAGTAGCCAAAGGGTTTGGGGTTTTTTTCTGTGCCTCTGCCTGGGCCAGGTGTAGTCCCTGGGAGAGCTGGCAGTGGACAGGAAAGACCATGAAAACAGCAAAGACAATGTAAAGTTGCAAAGCAGGTTTCTCCTTAATTACCTTGCAGGCAATTAATCAATTTCTGGCTTTCTTGGGGTGCAGGGCCTTCCTGATTTGGTTGCCTGTGCCTCTCCGTATTTTATCTATTATGCCTCCACAAAGTTTATTTCTATGGGGAAAATATGTGTATTTTTCCTTGGGATGGAGTTAAGTTTATAAATCTTGATAAAGTTTATCGAGAATGATACTAATATTTTATTGGTATTGATCTTATATCGAGGGCCATTACGTCTACTAAGATATTGTTTGTGATAAGAGCCACAAATTACCATCGCAAACTTTCCTCATTCCTGGGAACACAACAAGCTTTCTCTTTCAACAAATAATGAGTTTCTCTTTCCCAGCATAGCTTTGGTATGGAAAACATTCATAATTGTACTTTAATACCTTGTAAGGTGGAAAGCTCATTCTGTGGTATTATTGTACAGAAGTTGTACATTTCAAAAGATGTTAGACTCTGAGCACATTATATAGATGCCTTTTTGTTGCCATGTCTACTGAACGCGTTATTTTTCCAGAGTTCCTCCATAAATATTTGATGATTACCGTAGCCCTTTGAGGAAGGTGGGACAGGCAAGGTGATAAGCCGATTATTAGGAACTTATATGTGGTGGAGTGCATTTTTCATTATAACATAGCTTCTATTCTCTACTACTAAATAGTTATGAGAAAATGGATCTTGTACCAGCCCTTTCTGAGGAATGACTGCAAATGGTAAGAAATTCAACACTCATAGCAGGAATCATAGGCACTCATCACAGGAAGGAACCGCAGGTATTGTTCATTCTCAGGTGCCACAAATTCACCAGTCTTCTTGTTGCATCGCACATCTGTGGAGCGTCAGAGACCCCACAGACACTTCTGGTGACAGGGGGCTCTCTAGTCTCGAAAACACACTGGATCATTGAAATACAATTTCTGAGATTGAGATTTCTTGTAACTTTTGCCCACTGGTCCATAATGTTCCTCTATTTACTGCACAGGGAGAGACCAATCCCTTATTTCATTTATTCAGCAGATATTTAGTGAGCATCCACTGTATGCCAGGCATCATTCTAGGAGCTAGGGAGAGAGCGGTGTATAAAACAGACCCCAATCCCCATGTTCAGGGGACTTATATTCCAGTGGAAGGAGATGGGAAGCAAAACAAGAAACTTACGTAGATGGATAGATCTGATAATGCCATTGAGAAAAATAACGGGGAGGGCAGAGGCAGTATTAGGGGAGCGGGGTTCAGTTTAAACAATGTGCTGAGAAGGTGACATTTGATCACAGAACTGAAATAGGTGAATGGATGAGCTGGCCACCCACATACCTGGGTGAATCACATTTCAGGCAGGGTGTGCAGTGAGGAAGGTGTACCTGGCATGTCCTGAAGGAATGGCTATTGTCCTGGCAGTACAGCTGGGGCAGCATGAGCTGGAGGAAGAGCAGTAGGAGAAGATGCTGGGGAGGAAACTCCGCTAGTAGGGCAGGTGGGCGGTGCAGCTAGAGTTCTGTGTGCCTCTAGCTCCTACTCAGAGGGAGATGGGAAGCCACCGGAGGTCATGGAGAAGTGATGTGATCGGACTGTGAAAGGAGCACTTTGGCTCTTGGGTTTAGACTAGACTTGGGTGAGGGTTGTGAGTCAGGCAAAGTGGAGAAAGGAGATAAATTTAGAGGCTATTAGAGTCACCCAGTGACTTGGAAGCAGTGAGGATGTTGACAAGTGATACATTCTGAAGATCATGGCATCAGAATGTGGGGTAAGATGAAGAGAAGATTCAAGGATAACTCTTGGGTTTTTAGACTGGGCCAATGAAAGGACGGAGCCATCTCTTAATTCAGATGAGAGTGACTGTGGGTAAAACAGAATAAGGAGAAACAATCCTTATTGTTTCTCCTTATTGTCAACAATCCTTATAAAACAATCCTAAACAAAGTTTAGTTCTGGGTGTGTTAGATTTGAAATCCCTAACCCGTGATATTCCTAATGTTTAAAGACACTTGTCATGCCCATGCTAATCAAATATAGTCTGTTCTGCTGTAATGGACATATGTGTCTGTAAATAATCATCATGCCATGCAAAATTGCACAATAAAAACTGTAGGGCTTATGGGGAAAAATAAGGAGGGGGCATAACATTAAACATTTTCAGAGACACATCAAAAAAAAAACAACAGCACAGTTTCACATCTGTTAAATGCTTATGGAATACATAAACACTAAGATAAAAAACGGCACTTTGCCCTGAAAAAACTAGTTCACTTGGGAAAATGGGCTTTAGAAGGGTTGTAGCATGTGAGTTATTGTGAAGTGAAAGGTGGAGTATCTGAAATGCCATGGGAAGTACCAGAGTGGAGATGGGTGTGGCTTATTGTTCTTGGTTCAGCATTGGCATTAAACATCACAGTTAAGTGATCTTTCCCAGCCTTAAATTCTGGGCATATTTTTTGAGATGAAGGTCCTTCAAGGCATACATTTAGAGCAGATGCCTCTTTCATCAAAACCGAAAATTTGATGCAGTATATATCCTTCTTTAATTAACTTCTGTATAACCTGGAAACTCTCTTATGGAGTTGAAACTGTAGCAATGTTTGAAATCACTAAACTAGCCACTACTAACCTCAAAAGGAGCCACTTCTTCAGGATTTAGTGATTTGCACTGAAAGTCTTTGAATACAGACAGTTTTTTTTGTTGTTGTTTTTTAATTTTCTTACATGAACTACTTGGCATTTTAAACCAGGACAGATAGACAAGTTTGGGATGTTTCATTACTGTGTGTGCATGTGTGTGTATTCGTGTATGTGTGCATGTGTGTGTGTGTGTGTGTGTGCGTGTGTGTGTTTGGGTTTTGTCTCTTGTTTTGTGTTAATAGAAAAGTTCAAAAATACAGAAGGGTAACAAAACATTGCCTTGTGAAATAACACACTGTGTGAACCAGTGTGGCTGGTACATGTTTTGTAATAGGGAAGAGCATATCTGACTCCATGTTGGATCTGTTTCTTTTGCTTTAACCTTTGTGTTCTGTTGCTTTTGCTTCCAGTTAAGAAAGTTGCCTATAGCCTGAAATATACAGGATAGTCCATTCTCAGGGCTCTGACCTTTAAGGATATAACACTTTTTCATTCACATAGAGATAAAAAGTTGCAGAACAAACAAAGGATACAGACACGAAAAAGTTTGCAACAATAAACCATGCCCCTCCCTCACCTTGCCTTTAAAAATGCTTTGCTGCAACCCTTAGGGGCGGCTCAGGGTTTTTTGCATACGAGCCACCTGTCTCCTTGCATAGCCCTGCAATAAACCTTTCTCTGCTCCAAGCTCTGACGTTTTGGTATTGTTTGGCCTCATTGTGTGTTGGGCACACGAACTTGCATTTGGTAACAGTTTGAGGTGTGGTCCTGTGTATTCCCATGCAACTCAGTTCAGCTGGACGCAGTTCTCTGCTTCTCAGGGACAAAATCAAGCATCAGCAAATACAAAATTCATGTTATGCTCAAATTGTTCCCTAGTAGATCTGTTTATCAATTGCACTGGAACAAATACACAATTTCAGAACAAGTGTTATGGAAGAACTAATACTAACACAGGAAAAATTTTAAATACTAGAATTTTAAATTGTGTAGAAAATAAATGTAAGAGTGCTTTTCATCACTGGTGTAGACTTGATATAGAAGAGGGGCCTTCGTGGTCTAAAGTCAAATGGGACTTCAGTTTATGGAAAGAAATTTGTTGGGAAATGTGCACCAGACCTCACATGGTGGAAGGGTTTCAATAACTCCCAGTCTCTAACCTGCTCTGGGATTGGGTCTCAGGCAGCTCAGAAACCTCCCTCCCAGTGGGATCTCCCATGGCCTTCTGGCCCCAGCAGAGCTGAAGGTAAGGATTGCTTAGTAATTGCTTGACCTGTGCAGAACTTTACCTTGACCCTAGCCAGGCACATTAGATCAAGCCCAGAGGCCCAACACCTAAATGAAATGTAGCTCAACTCACAAGGAGCCCGAGTCTCAGCAAATAAGAACCACGTATAAAAATGAAAACTTGGTCCCATATGTCTTTAAACCCATGACGGTTACTGCTGATATGATACTGCAGGGGAAAATGACTTAGATTTTTGTTGGGTAGATGGATTTGGGGGGTCTTTCTGTACAATTTTCTTTAACATAGTGAGGTCTTTGTCACTGTAATGAAAACTGCCTTTAGCTAGAAGGAAAAAAGAAAGGAAGAGAGAGAAACAATAGCAGCCTAGAAGCAGAATTTTCCAAATAAATTAAGCACTTTTGAGACACAGGATTTATATTAGAAACACTGATACAACCTTATCCTTGAAGGTGTGAAAATCTAGGCTCTTAAAATTAATGTAAATAGCAGTTATTATTGCCTCAGGCATCCATGGAGATCTTTCAGTGTATGAAAAGCTATGTATAAAAACTAGGGGCAACAAAAGAAGGGGTCACATCCAATAAAGAGTGTTTGCAAAATCTTGGAGAAATTTGTGCAGCATTGAATTATAACACCTTTCACTCTTATTTTTCATCGATATTATATAAAATGAAGTAAAAAGAAAATAACAAAGGAATGGTTTTGCACGTGCCTCATTTCCATGAACAAATTTGGACTCGTCAGTGTATCTTCTATTCTGTGTGTGTGTGCAGAATTCTGTGGACCCACAGTCAGGAGGTCTGAGATCTATTCTTAGCCAGTCATGGATGTGACCTTCCTTTCATCTCCTTCCTATACATATAAAAACTGCTCACCTCTCAGGTTTATTGGTCAATTAGATAAGTTGATGCATATGAAAATATTTTTCAAGTAGTAATATGCTGATTGAAGATTCTTAAGGTGAGAATTATGGAAGGAAGAAAAATGGTCAAGACAAGAGGAAGACTGCTTTAGTTTATCCAGCTTCCACGGGAAATATGTGTTTTGCCGGTGGGGAAACTGGGGCAGCTGGGTATGTGAAAGACAGAGAAAGATAGTGCACACGTGTTCAGGTGTTTGTAACTGCAAGGGGGACAGCCCTTTATTAGGCAAGAGATATGCTGAGTTTCAGGTTTCCATTACCAGGAGACTTGGAAAAGTTGAAACTCAGCCTAACTAGGGCTGCCAATGGCCTCTAATGAAAATTTCCATTTGGAGAGACTAGATGTTGACTTGGCATGACACCAAACAAGCAGCCTGCTGCAAAATTTTACACCAATTGTATTTCTCCTAATTAAACCCTGTCTGACCTCAGCATTAAGAAACAATTTGTTTCAGGATATAACCAGCACACATAAGCAATTACATTCTGTTTGCCCCATTAGCATTATTTGGCTCCTTTGCTATCCAGGGTTGCTACTGCAGCAAAAGCTGCCCCAGAGCCAGAGCTATAAAAAGCCTGGAGTGTTCAGAGGCTTTTTCCCCCATACTAAGAACTAAGAATATCATCATATTTCAGCCAAGCCAAAGATTCTGGGAACAGTGTGCTTCTGTGTTTATTATAAGGGTGTGTCTATATATATATATATGAATATTTTTATGAGTTATAAAAGACTCTACTTATAAAAAACCTGAGGAAGCTATAATAATCTAAGTTTATAATAATCTTAAGCTTATCTGGTATGCTATTTTTCATTTTCCCTTTCAGCTATGACCCTCGTACTTTTACTTTTTTGTACCTGTCAGATATGGTGAATTTTGGATTTTAAACAGAAAAAATTGGGTCCTGCAAAGATTTCAGGGGCATTGGGGGGCAGATGCTCTTTTATAAAAGAAGCATCCTATCCGTATAACAGGGAGTGAAATAGACAAAGACCTTCAAATTTGAACTGTCAGCAGACGCACCTGTAAAGTTCATTGAACTGGCAGGAGCTCTGGGCCTGGGATCAGAGAGGGGGTTTTGTCCTCTTGGCCCTGCCCCTTTTACTCACTGGATCTCAAGCACATCCCTAACCCCTCTGAGTCTCTATTTTTCTTTATAAGATGGGACCAGAGAGCTATTTCTGAGCTATTTCTGTAAGGTAATTGCAGAGATTAGTTGAATCATAGTTTGTGTTTCTACTTGGTCATTGAAAGCTGAAGAGCTCTAAGTACATATTAGCACATTCTTCATTCTAATTTCGTTATGAATCTTTTAGCGTGGTCGGCTTCTATTCTTCTGCCATCCTTGGTTTGAGAGCTGTGGTGGGAAAGATAGGAAAGAGGGTGCAATGAATTCCACGTCAGAAGGAGACAGATGGAAATGAGGAAAGGAGTCTATGTATTCTGTTGGAGGAAGCAATAGGTGGGGATTTGTCTAATTTTTACCTCCAGTGCCTAGGAAAGGAATTTATTATTGGTTTCTCGACTCCAATTTTTCAACCCGTAAAATGGGAATACAACCTTCTTCCCCCATTTTATTTCAAAAAGGTACGGTGGGAATAAGCAAGTCTTGCTTGTTAAGAGCGTTGAGAGTCCCCAGGTGCAGCTGTTAGTGAATGGAACATGGTTTGTTTCTATGAATTGCAGAGAGGTGTACAGAGAGGCTCTGACACTCACTCTTCAGCACAGGACTTCTCTCTGTGAATCAAGAGCACCTTCTCTGGGCAACTAAGTCTCATGAGCCTTAAAAATAAAGGTGCATTTCAGCATTGAAGCAAACTTAAAATGGAGAATAAAGAATAAGTACTAATTGACCTTAATAAACCAAAAAGATGAATATCCACCCCTTTCTCCTGTCTCAACCCATTGTTATCCTGCATCGACACGTCGGTCTAAAAGTGTAACAGATCAACTCCTGTTTTGAGACTCAGGGTCTAGAATATAGCAGGTCACAGAGAAGCAAGAGCTTCCCTTTGAAATAGAAAACTTCCATGTAAGTCCCACCTCAGACGCTTCCCACCCATGTGGCTTGGGCAAGTTCCTGAACTTCACCCAGTACCACGTAATCATATTTAATTTTTATTAATTAATTAATAAAATTAATCATATTAATTAATAAAATTAATAATAAATTAATTTTATTTCTTTTTTATTTATCTATTTTATTTATTTAAATTAAATCATATTTAATTTTTATTAATTAATTAATAAAATTAATCATATTAATTAATAAAATTAATCATATTAATTTTAATTAATAATTTTTAATTATTCGCATTTTGCTTTTTCCTAAACATTTCTCACACGTCAAAGGCATTAACATAGTCATTTGTATTAAACAGTTGGTAGATCAGTGATTCAAAAATTTAGGAATCACCTCAAGCGTTTATGAAAGTTCGGATTCCCAGATTCCCTTAGAGGTGCTTGTAGCTCGTGTGGGGCCCAAGAACCTGCATTTTAAGAGGCAACCCTGGAGAATTTAATGCAGTTGGGCTGAGACTAAAATACACTTGATAAACCTACCTGGCACCCAGAACAGCATCTGACATGTAGTAGGCATTCAATAATATTTGTTGAATGAATGCAGAAGTGGTGGCCTAGCCTATCCACATCAAGAGAGGCTGCGGGCTTCCCTGGTGGCGCAGTGGTTGAGAGTCCACCTGCCGATGCAGGGGACACGGGTTCGTGCCCCGGTCCAGGAAGATCCCACATGCCGCGGAGTGGCTGGGCCCGTGAGCCATGGCCGGTGAGCCTGCGCGTCCGGAACCTGTGCTCCGCAACGGGAGACGCCACAAGAGTGAGAGGCCCGCGTACCGCAAAAAAAAAAAAAAAAAAAAAGAGAGAGGCTGCTTGCCCTGTGGGATGTATAGAAGCTTACTGGTTGGGGGAGCTCTCTATTGGAAATTAAGTGTCAATTTCCTGGTAGCAGGAGAGGGAAAGTGAGAAATAGTAAGAATCGGGGTAGGAAGCCCTGGAACTTTACAATTCCATGACAGCAAGACTCTTCTGGCTGGCTTTGGGCTGAACCACAGCTTCTCACTTTCTGATAAGCATTTTCTGCTCTCTCTGTTCCTTCACTGGCACTCGATTGTTGCTCAGTTCACAGCTCTGACACCAACATCTGCTCCTTCCTGCTCTAGGCGCTTCCAACCATAACTGCTCTTACTCTGCCCCTTTCTCGTTGCAATTCCCTCTCAGTCCACTGCCCTTTCAAACATTTCATTGATACTGATCTAGTTTCACCACAAGCTACCTAACGGCTAGTGAATTCACAAGTTCTCTGCATAGGGTTGACGGTAAAATACAGGACACCTAATTAAATTTGAATTCTGGATAAAACAGACTTACTTTTTCAGATAAATACAGTAATTCCTAAACATTGCGAGTATCCAGATGATCTTGCTTTGCACCTTTGGTTTTTGTTAATCTCTGCTTTTTGACTGTCAAAGTTACCCTAGCCTTCTGGTGATTTGAGTTGCCTTTTCATAGCTTTGTCTACCAAAAGTTTTTATCTTTCTATGTTTCTAGTCTTTCGGCTTGCATCTTTCTGGTTCTTATTGCCCATTTTGGTTTTAATCCATCATTTCTCTAACCAGTATTGCCTGGAGTGGAAATTGTTCTAGATTCCTGTCTCCAATTTCATCACAGTCTCCAAAATACACTAGGGTGCTCTGGTGTGTTCTCCCTATGACTCCTACTTGGTTCTAGTCCTGGAAAAAAAATAGGAGGAGGTTAGGAGAGGCAGTCAGGTTGCATAAGGGACTGAGCTGCAGTGGCCTAGCACTTAACTACTATTCTGCATCAGTTATGGCTGCTTCTGACTAGCGGAGGTTGTAAATAGAAACAGGGATACGCAACCTTCGGTTCTATTCCTGATTCCTTGGGAATCAGAAAAGGAGAATGTGGACATCAATGGAAGATCTTTTTCAAGATCTTGAAGATGACTCTTTTCTTCTTTTTCTCATTCCCCTGACCCTTCCTGTCTGTCATCGTTCCTTCATCTCATCACAGCCTAGTTACCATTTCATTCTTTTTGTTCACTTTCAGTGTGCCACGTGTGTGTGATCCATCCAAGACTTGCTAATTCCCTAAATACTTTCTTACTGTCAAAGACCATTCTGTTTTTACTTAATAATAGCCAACATTTACTCAGTATCTTCTAAGTGCAACCACCGTGCCAAGCATTATATTATATTCGTGACCTCATTTCAGTTTCATATCACTATCATTCTGATGACACAGAAAAGCAGATGCATAGAAGTTAAAATAACTGGTGCTGATTTACATTATTGGGTGAAGCCAAAATTTGAATCCAACTCTGATATCACAGTCCCACTTTAACATTATGCTGTACTTCCCTCCATGTGACTTGTACTCAGTTCTAAGAGGAATAAGAATTATCTACCATTCAAGCTATTTGCAGTACTCCTTCAAGTTCATAAAAGAATCAACTATAATTTGGGTTTGGAAATCCAGGCTAGAGAGACCCATAGTCTTCCGTGAGTCTCCTGTGCCTCGATTTCAGCCACAGACCTTTCCGTGCTGTACTTTTTCACTCCATGGTCTTGACCCAGCACCCTTCCCAGAGTCTCTCCCTTTGACAGTGTCAACCACTGTCTCCATCACTGGTGGATAGTTTTTATCATGTGTAACTGAAATGGGCCCCCTCCTTCCCCTCCGAAAAACATTTTTTTCCCCACCTACAGGATTTATAAGATTCTTGAGAATCAGATCTAAATTTGGAGCAGTGAGCCTGTTGAGAAAGTTCACTGAAGTCTGGAACGTTCCTGAAGTAATAAGATTCTGCTGTATTTTTACCACGATTCAAAGGAAAATACTTTTTGCCTTTTCACAAGCACTGCTTATGGAAGAAATTGACCCCAGATCTACCCTGGTAGAGAGCATGATGGCAGGGGTGGGCTAGAGTTCCATTTACCGTATTATCGCCCAAACCCAAATCTTTTTGCATTTGCCCTACCTCTCTGTTGGAGGGTCATCCTGCTTCCAAAAAGCAGTGTGATTTGTTGACTTTGCTTGAATCAAAGAAGAATGAGAAACATCTAAAGTCACAAGGCTATTTTATTTTTACTATTAAAAATTTCTCAGTGAAAACTACTATTATAGTCTTAAGATCTCACACAGTTTCCATAGAATACATTCCTCTCTGGGTCTCTCACTCTGAAAGTTGAGGGACTTAAGTTCTCATGGGACCGTGCAACATGGACCTTTTAAATCACCTTTGGACTTGGCTTTTCTATTTTTTTTTAATGGTCACAAAGTCTTTTTTAAAATAATTATTTGTTTATTTTCTTTTATTTTTTTGCTGCGTCAGGTCTTAGTTGTGGCACACGGGATCTTCGTTGAGGCATGTGGGATCGGTCATTGCAGTGCGCGGGCTCTTCATTGTGGCATGCAGGCTTCTCTCTAGTTGTGTGTGGGTTTTCTCTCTTTAGTTGTGGTGCACAGGCTCCAGAGCGTGTGGGGTCTGTAGTATGTGTCAGGCAGGCTCTCTTGTTGAGGCGTGAGAGCTCGGTAGTTGTGGCGTGCGGGCTTAGTTGCCCCGCAGAATGTGGGATCTTAGGTCCCCACCAGGGATTGAATCCATGTCCCCTGCATTGGAAAGTGGATTCTTTACCACTGGACCACCAGGGAAGTCCCTGGACTTGGCTTTTCTGGTTAGCTTTCAGATTGAGACTTCAAAGACCAACATGAAGGGCATGTGTGATTTGTGAAACCCAAGATGCAGAAAGCCTCTAGAAAGCAATAGTATCTGCCTACTAAAACACACATGTGCATGTGTAAACACACACACACACACACACACACATATGCATGCATGCACGCATGTTCTCCAGAGCTAGTATTCTGGGTTATCATGTGGGCAAGTCATCCGGAGGTCCAGTCTGTACTTTGAAGGCCAAGTTTCTAGTGGCTCCTCAGGCATTTGAGCCCACAATCTGCTTATCGCTGAAATGTGCGAGGATGTCCAAATTGCTGTGATGAGGTCCTCCTGCAAGACAGCAGAAGACGAAAGCTGGCCTTTGAGTGATGCATGGGAATGTCCATCACTTCTCAAGAGATGTTGCCCTCACCAAGAAGTTTTTACTGCTTTTCTAGTTCGTTGTTGGCAGAGTTCTTAGGGATGGAGCAGCTAGGCAAGAATTCATCTGAAAAAGGTCGTGCTCCAGTTAGGCAATTGGAAAAAAGAAAGAATACCCCCCACGCCTCCAGTTAGGATCCGGGAAGGAGGAAGGGCTTTGTGCCGAAGTCACTACATGGAACCTGACAAGTAGTAATTTGAGGCAGAAACCCCTGCCGGTTAAGAGCCCTGGCTGCCTGGATTTGAATTATGGTTCTGCCATTTATTATACATATGTCTAGACCCCACCCCTCTCAAGGCCTTTGTAGCCTGTAAAGGAAGGATATTTGTGTTGTCCAAGCAGTGGTTGGTGCCAGAATTAGGTGAGATAATTACGTGCAGTGCTCAGCAAAAGGCCTGGAACGTAAGAAGCGATGAAAATCATGGGGACGGTATTAGTTTTCTATTGCTGAGTAACAGCTGACCGCAAAGGTAACAGCTTAAAGCAAAACACTTTTATTGCTCACAGCTCTGTGGGTCATAAATCTGGCTTGGCTCAGATGGGGTCTCTGCTTAAGGTTTCACCAGGCTGAAATCAAGGTATTAGCTGGGCTGAGTTCTTTTCTGGATTATCTAGGGAAGAATCTGCTTTCAAGCTCATTCAGGTTGTTGGTCAAATTTAGTTCCCTGTGGTTGAAGGGGAGAGGTCCTCTGTTTGCTTGCCTGCTGTCAGGTGGAGGCCTCTCTGAGCTCAAGGCCACTTACATTCCTTCTCAAGTGAGCGACTTCATCTTCACGCCAGCAACAATGTGTTAAATCTCCCTGTGCTTTGAATCTCTCTGACTTCTTCTCCTGCTACTCGCCAGAGAAAACTCTCTGCTCTTAAAGGGCTCACCTGACTGGGTCAGGCCCACCCAGGCCATCTCTGTATTTTAAGGTCAACTGACTGAGAGTTTCAACTATCTGCAATATCTCTTCCAAGCAGTACCGTGATCCATGCTGGATTGGAAAACCAAAGGACAGGAATCTTGGGGAGGACGTCTTTAGAATTCCACCTGTCCTGGTGATGCTGAGGGTGATGTCAACTGATGACTCAACCTTTTGACTACTCTTTTTATGCAAAGGGAGCACTGAAGCTCAGTTTGGAGGCAGATGGTAGAAACTGCCTAACTGTTCTGAATCAGGAAGCAGAATTCATTTCTTTGCTCCTGAGAGAGCAGAGGAGATTGTAAAATGAGAACTGGTTGGAGAGGAGAGAGAGGAGTTAAGGTACATGGCAGTGAAACTGAGGAGCTTTAAGAATCAGGGTATTTCATATGGTTTTTATTTTTATTTTTTTTGCCAAGAATTTTACTTGCCTTTATTATTATTTTGTATAACTATGTTTATTGAAGTATAATTAATTTGCAATGTTGTGTTAGTTTCAGATGTACAGCAAAGTGATTTAGTTATACATACAGAAATATATATATTTATATATTCTTTTTCAGATTCTTTTCCATTATAGGTTATTACACGATATTGGATTGAGTTCCCTGTACTATACAGTAGGTCCTTGTTGGTTATCCATTTTATCTATAGTAGTGTGTCTATGTTAATCCTGAACTCCTAATTTATCTCTCCACCCTACCCCTGGTATCCCTTTTGGGAATCGTAAATTTGTTTTCTATGTCTGAGTCTATTTCTCTTTTGTACATAAGTTCATTAATATTACTTAACCATAAAAAAGAATGAAATAATGCCATCTGCAACAACATGGATGGACCTAGAGATCATAGTATTAAGTGAAGTAAGTCAGACAAAGACAAATATCATATGATATCACTTATATGTGGAATCCAAAAAATGATACAAATGAACTCATATGGTATTTCATATTATATTTGAGATTTTTCTTTTTGGTTGGTTTGTCTTCTCAGACCTCCCCACAGTGCTCAGTGTGTGTAGCTTTCTGGGAAAATTTGGGAAATTTGAATTCCAGGGTTGTGATTTTTCTACGTACGACACTGATCCAGTGGAAGAAGGAGCTCAGGGCTAGAGGTGGACCCAGCGGTCTGTGGCATCTTCAGATGGGCATTGTTTTCTCCAGAAATTTACAGTGAAAGTTTGTTGCAATTTTCCCTGATCTTAGGAGGCACTGCAGTAACAAAATAGTACTCCAGTTACATATAAAACATAGAGCTGGGCAGGACAGTGAGAGGTCATCAGGCAGAGAGCCCTGTGTTCTGGGATGAGACAGTGCAGGTATTTCTTCGTCTACTTAGCGTGTTCATCCATCCAGTCATTCAGTCATTTGACAAGCATCTCTGTAGTACCTAATATTCAATACAAGACACTGTTTTAGGTATTGAGGACTTAGCAGTGAACAAAACCAAGTTATTGTCCTCCTGGAGCTTATGCTCTGTTGGAGGAGATGAAAAATGGACAAAAATACAAAATAGTCTAAGTTTAGTTCGTTGTAAGTGCTAGAAAAAATAAAGCAAGGTGAGGGACTTGGTGCTGGTGGTGCACACTATTTTAAATGAAGTGGTCAGGGGAGGTCACTCTGAGATGAAAATGAACAAATCCTGAAAAACATCAGGAGTGATGGAGAATTTGGCCCTATACCCTTAACTGAGTGGCTCAAAGACAGTGACCTCAGGCGAAGCAAGAGCAGGATGAGGGCGCCAGAGAGTTCTGTGACTTGCATTATTTCCATCTTGCTAAGCCTGCTTCGAAATCGCTTAGGTAAATGCTTCAAGAGCTATTAATTATTAATATAACTGTGTTCTCAACAGTGTATGGAAAAAACCCACAATTGTCATGATATCCAAGTATCCTCAGTATTCCCTGGGAGATCAAAGGGGGCTGTGTCTGAGGCATGCTGGGAGCGATATTCTGAAAGGACTCTCGCCAAAATTGTTTGGGGTCTGAGTTTAGACTCCCTTCACTAATATTATAAAAAGGGGATTGATTGTATCAGTTAAGTCTAGCTATCCCCGCACCCCTGTTCCAACTCCCTCTCCTATTTCAGAACAAGCTAGAATGGGTTTTCGTTAACATAAACCAAATCTTAGCAACTAGTGTGTCCTATGAATGCCGCATTAGGGTGAAGAACCAGAAGAAACAACAGTGGGACAGAATGTGAACATCTGTGCTTATTTCTAGGTAGCACATGTCCATGGCATCGTGAAAAGAGGTACCCAGAGGTGAATAGAGGATGCTGTCTTTATTTAGAAAGGAATGAGTAATGTGAAACGTTTTAAACGTAGAGAAACGTAGAGAAAAGTAAATTCAGGGAAAGAGAGCACTTAGCACAGTTGTAATTCTCCTCCCTGGATGTTGAGTCCTATGAAGACAGGGGCACCATCATATCTCCCGCACCCAGCCCAGACCTGGCCTGTTGTAGGTGCCCAATAAATATTTGTTGAATGCACGAATAGTGAATAGCAATGAAAATGTGTTTTTCTAAGTGGCAGAAGTATTTTTGTGAGAATAGGAGTAAATAATTGTCTGTTGTTCTAAAAGATACACGGAAACAATGATAATCCTGGGAGCAGATGCTGGTCTATGAAAAGATAATTTTATAATAATTCAGATTGTTAAACAGAGGACACAGGAGAAGGTGAAATCCCAGGCACTGAAAGTATTCAAATGGAGGATGGATGACCTCTGTTCGTTGTGTCCTGGAGAATATTCCTCCATTGAACAGGAAGTTTTTCAGGAGACATTTAGGATCATTTTAACTATACAAGTCCCTGATCCTAGATGTGGGAGATGGGCAATATGTATTCTGGAAAGCGTGAAATTTCCCAAGACTGTGTCTGGGGACATTACCATGGCAGAGTTGAGAGGATACTCTAATTAAATGAGGGACATCAGGCAGCCATCTGACACCCATGTAATTCATGCTCCCCCCTGTGAATTCTTTTCCTGAATCCCTTGACGTCACTCTCTTAACATGATTTCTATTCTTGAGGTCCCAAAGTACAGCCCACAAAAAACAGAATGTGGCAGAATGTAATGTTTGGCAGTGGTTGGAACCCACCATCCCGTCGAATGATAGAAGGCTTTCCATCTTGCTTCCCTTTGCTCATGGTCTGTGAATAAAGAATCAATGAAATGAGTTTGGGGGCAGATAAATACCCATGAGGGGCTGTGGCCCAATCCTTCCCTTAAACCATTTGCTTTTAACTCTCTCTTGAGCAACTGTTCAGTAAAGTTAATAGCCACAAGCTCTTCGGGGGAAGGTTTGTTAAAATCATGTCCAAGAAAATAAATATAATGAATGAACAATCTCTGGAGAAAGCCTTGACATTTAAAAAAAATGTAAATTAGTCTCACAAGGATCTGCTATGAAATAGGCAAAGTGCATTTGTACAAATGAGATATTTTTACAGTGATTATAGGAGCCATCTCCTGGAGACCACACCTGAACTCTTAAAAGCTGAACCAAAACCCAGTTGTGTACCCAGGAATCTAGCGTGACAGATTTGAATGTATTCCACTAATAACTCTCCTCACCCCATGCCTGCATTTCAGTGCACGGTTCCCCTGTTGTTCAATGAGCTTTGATACAAGGATGCTGGAGCATGGCTTTGAACTCCTCTGAACCCAATTATATCCAGCTATTTGGAAGTGCCATGGTGGGATGATGGGAGAACAGTGTTCTCTGAACTAGCACACAGAGAGTTCAAGAAGGAGTTGACTACAGCAGGTCTGGCAGCCGATTCATACGTGGAACTGTGCCGCCAATGGCATTGCTGTCTGCCAGCCTGACACGAGGATGGAGAATAAAAGGGAGAGATTCAATTAGTTAACCAAAAACGGATGGAGCAAAGTGAAGGGGCAGCTGGTAGCAGCTTCTATTCTTTGATTTGCACGGGGACTGTCCTGCTCCAGCATGTGTTGTTTGCACTGGGGGAGTGTGTTAAAGGAGAGCTCTTCCCTGCGGTGAGGGGAGGCATCTCCCCTCCCCAAAGCATTTCCCAGCTCTTTAATCATAGTGGAAGTCAGTTCTCCAGGTGAGAATTCCAGCCTTTTTCTCTCCAAATCAGCTTGGGACCAATTAAGATGACCCCAGTAGAAAAAAGAGGAGCAGGCAGGCAGGCTACTGTTCTTCTCCCATAGGGTAGGAGGTGGACATGTTTTCCTTTCAGACAAAGGGCACGGCCCCAAAGAGTATAGTATCCAAGATAAAAAAAAAAAAAAAAAAAAAGAGGGCTTTTGTGACCAAGCTCTAAGAAAAGGAGCTGTATTTTATTTATATCATAAATCTGTTTTGTTTTATGGTCTGACCATAAAACCTTAAAATGACATTTTAAATCTGGACTCCCTAACATGGATCTGTTTTGGTTGATTGAAGCAGATCTGACCTGCAAACTCCCTGAAGTCGTGTGGCCATTCACACCTGTCCTCTTTAAAGTTTGGAGGGGTCACAAGGTGAGGGGTTAGAATGGTTAATTTCTCCATTTTTCTGGAGGTGAGAAATCACCAAACCTTTAAAATGCAGCATTCCATTTTGTTAGACTCCTACACGCTTCAGACAATGGATAAGGCAAAATGGTTCTCCTAATAACCCAAAGTTTCTCACGGAAGACGGTTTCTCCATCTTTAGATGAAATGAGACGAACAGGCAAGTGCTTCAGGGAAGTGAGCCCTCCCAGCGTCTGGCTGGGCAGGTGTGCTGATGCTTGGGACTTTGTAGCTGCCACAGGTGGTGGGACCTGCCCCCAGCCCAGCCTGGGGCTCTCATGGGAACCATGGATTGGACAAGCCCATCCCTTACGCTCTGCCATCCGGGGCTCCTCTGCCCCGTCAGCACTCCTTTCTGCCTGCTGCCTTGCCTCTCTCTGCTCACATCCCACCTGCTGGCTTTGGCAACACCCGTTTCCCCAACTTTGTGTCAACCCCAAAAGGAAACCCTTCTGATTTTGAGTTCTGGGAGGAGAACACAGGTGTCCATTCCTCCGAGAACCGGCAGCTTTGGCCCTAGCAGCACCTTGCTAGTCCTGGGGAGAGGGACCCCTTCTCTCACCTCTCCTTGGCCTTGTATTCCCTTCCACTCCAGTCCAAGCTTTCCTCAATAGAACCAAACTCCCCAAATCGCAGCCTGAGTGGGAAATTGTCTGATGGTATTTTCAATCTATGTTTTTAGCCCCGTGACAAAAAGCTGTTCACTACCTCCTGAGTTGAGAGAGCCCAGCCTTAGAACACGCAAAAATTCTTGGTATGGGAGTGGGGGAAATACGTCTCATTTACTTCTGCATGGTTTAATATATTAATAATTTTTTTTCTATACTGATACCAGTGTTTCTCTATTGCATGATCAAACATCCTTGACTCTTTCTTCCTCTTCTCTTCCAACACATGAGAAACAGCCACGTTTGTTCTTTTGCTTTTCCATGGCTCCTGCGTGTTTGCTGTAAGATGATAAAAACTTCCTTTCACCCAGCCTGCTTCTAGCTCTCTTTTCCTCTCCTTGTGCTCTGGCAAAAGCCTCCTCTCTGGGCTCCCTATCTGTGGTCCTTCTCCATTTCGTCATGTAATAATGGTCTTAGCTCCTATGTGCCAGGAACTGGAGTAAGCATTTTGCACAAATTATCTCAGTGTGCCTTTACTAGTGCCCTGAGGGTGAAGGATTGTTACTGTGCAGATAACTTACTGACTTTCTTTTAATTCTCTTGAATTTGCATTGGTGTTAATTTACCCATAAAGCCAAAATACCTTTAACATCCCCATGGTCTGACATCAACCAACTTTCTAGATTTATCTAACAGTTACTACCCCTAGTACTGAGCCACCTGAATGACAGAGACTCTTCTGACTACTCTATCCTTCCTTCCCTTTGGAGTACCTGTGCTTTTTGTTTTTAACCTTTCACTCTTTTCTTCAGCCATTCCATCCTCACTGTGTAAATCCTACTCATCGATTGGTAGACAGTGCTAGTTGCTCAACAAATAATCATTTTCTCTTCTTCTTTTTTTTTTAACCAATAAAGCCCCAACCCTGTGGTAGAAATGGACCTTGTCAAAAATAGTTCCGTCCTCGGAGTCCTGTGCTTCCTGGGTTGGTCATGTCATCCGGTTCAGGCCAATATAATAGGAGCAAAAGCTTTTGAGGGGCATTTGTGACAGTTTTGCTTAACTGATGTAATAGTTACTGCTCCTTCCTCCTGGTTGTTCCCTTCTTCCTGCCTGGAATGTGGCTGCCATGCCTGGAGGTGAGGCCACCATCTTGCAGCCAGAAGGATGAGAGGCACGCATTAAGAATAGTGAAATAGGAAACATAAAGGAGGATGTATTTTGGTGACTTCCTTGAGCAGATGCATTTGTTCTAGACTGTGTATCTTCAGACTTTTTATTTCATTAAGAAAAATAATTGAATTCCCTGTGTGGTTAAATCATTGCCATGGGGTTTCTACATTCAGATGAATACAATCTTGACACACCATCCTTCGAAGCTAAATTCAAATGCTACATCATTTCTGAAGGCAAACACCCAAGTCTAAATCGTGACCATCTCTAACATGGAATTAAGAAGCAACCTCTTAATCTCTCTTGCTTCAACTCTTCTCACCAACATTTCTGCTATTATACATTATCTACTCTGCAGCCAGAGTGATACTTTAAAAATATGTACAAGACCTTGACATTCTCCAGTCAGCAATCCAATCCCTCAATAACTTCTCATGATCATGCTTAAGCTAAAACCCAACATCCTTTGTAAGTATGACCATGCCCTCTATAAACTGAGTCTTGCTTATGTCACCCCCCCGGCACTCTCCCCACTCCCCACGTTCCGTGTAAGATCTACGTGTACTCTAACACCAGCTTCTTTGCACTTGTTCCCTCTTCCCAAATATTGGAATCTCTACTCTCTCAGTTCCTGCAGGTCTGTACTTAAAAATATAGATCCTTAGATAGACTTCCTTTAGACTTCCTTCTAAAATACCACACTGACCTATACCCTCTCTGGTTATACAATATTATTTTTTCACAGCACTTATCACTACTTACATTTATATATCTTTTTTCACTTACATTTATTATCTGTCTTCCTTACTGGAATGTAAATTCCACGGATGAGGGATTTTGTCTACTTCAACTACCATGATATCTCCGTCATTTAGAATGTGTCTAACACATGGTAGGTGGTCAAGAAATAATTATGAAATGAATCATTGGAAGAAAGGAAGGAGGCAAAGAAGGAAGGTCACAGATCTCTGGGAGGGACTGGAAATACTCATAGAGCTCCTTAAGAGAAAATGAAGGACTGATTTAGGAGCTGCAATTCCTCTGAGGATGTTTTCCCAAGAATAAGTGACAATTACTTGAGATAACATCTCTCCGGATTCCTCCCTATATTCGAAGATGGTAAAATCACTAAAGCCTGTTATGTCAACACCTTGCTCTTACAGTTGCTAGAGTGAGTGGTGTTAATGTTACCACAGCAACAGTACATCTTATGTAACATCTCCAGCTTGCTACAGATGTGGTAGCCGCTTTAAAAGTTTTCTTGGGGATTCAGAAATCTATGCTGCCTGCTAATTTTGCTTAACCAATTCCTTATGCTTAATAACAAACTATACATAGAGTGCTAAAACTGCTTTTGAACTTTGTAAATGGCACTCGGCCATTTACATAGAACCATGTTGCAAATGTAAATTCCTGTTGTAAGTTCTAGGCAAGATTTGTAACATACTAAATAAAAAATGCCTTTGTGTCTATCAACATGGTGCTCTCTTACCTTGGCTTCTTGTCGTCCCCATACATGGGATATCTTTCTGATATTGCTTCGCCCTCTTGGTGTCTTTAAACTTTCTGTTTCCTCTGCCCAGATACACCCAGATATTTTCACAGCTTACTCCTTCCCTTCCTTCATATTTTTGTGCAAATAACGCTTACTCAGGTGGTCCTCCCTGACCATCTGCCCTAAAAGCCTGGAAAATAACAACTGTCATCTACTCATATCCTTTTACATTCCATTTTATGGTCATCTCCATTTTTCTTTCTAATACTGTTTACAGTTGGTTGCTCTTCATATATATTTATTTGCTTACTAATTTATCTCCCTCGTGAGACTTTAAAGTCCATGATGATAGGGACACATTTTCTTTGACTGTTTATGAGTTATATTCCATTGTATAAATATATTACCATATATTTATCCATTCAAGAATGAACAGTTATTTGAGTTAATCTAGTCTGGGGTTCTGTTACAAAACTGCTAGGAACAGGGAGATCAGCTCGGTGTTTTGTGACCACCTAGAGGGGTGGGATAGGGAGGGTGGGAAGGAGATGCAAGAGGGAGGGGATATGGGGATATATGTACACGTATAGTTGATTCACTTTGTTATACAGCAGAAACTAACACACGATTGTAAAGCAATTATATTCCAATAAAAATGTTAAAAAAAAAACTGCTAGGTGTAGATACATGTTTATATTTCTTTTGGGTAAATACCCAAGAATGAAATTGTTCTGTCATAGAGTAAGACTACTTAAATTTATAAGAAACTACCGAACTGTTTTTCAAATTATGCTACTATTTTGCAAACCCACTAGCAATTTACAAAAGTTCAAGTTGCTCCACATCCTTGCCAACCCTTGGAATTTCAGACCTCTTAATTTTAACCATTATAATAGATGTGTAGCAGTATTTCACTGTGATTTTGATTTGCATTTCTTTGATGATTAGTGATGTTGAGCATCTCTTCATGTACTTATTGACTATATTCTTTATGAAATGTCTGCTCATTTTTTTGCCCATTTTTATCGAGTTGTTTGTCTTCTTATTCTCAATGTTTATTAAGACTTATTGTAAAGTGAACATGAGGGTGTAGTTGTGAATTCTCATAGTACTTTAAGGCACAATCACCACATTTCCCCAAGCGCATTTGGTAATAAAATCTTGCTAGATAACCACCACAGGTAGAATAAGAGAAAGTAGAAGGCAATGGTGGGAAGGCAGAAGGCCAGGATCCAGTCCTAGAATAACAGAATGTCCCTTCCCATCTTTTTTCTGGTCCTCTGCCCTTTCTATGCATTCCTTCTATTATTTTATTTTCTCTTTTTTCCCCTCTTTTGTAACTTCTTTCTAAATGTGTGTTCTTTTCTCTATGTTAATAGGCTATGTCTCAGTTTTTATGCATTGTTAAATGTGTATATATATGCATGTGTATATATATATATACATATATATATATATGGTATTGTATGTATATACCTTCACACATATACATCTATATTCAGTGGCCTTATCAAGAAAATTAAAAGTTCATTTTTTTTCCATTATGGTTTACTACAGGATATTGAATATAGTTCCCTCTGCTTTATAGTAGGACCTTGTTGTTTATCTATTTTATATGTAGTAGATTGTACAAAAGTTCCTTTTTAACTATAATATGGTATTTCCTGTAACTGGTATTTCTTAGGTCCTAAGAATCTCATTGCAATATTTGTTCCTTATTTCCAGAGTTGCAATCACCTAGTTGTTAAATAAGATAATTTAAAATTTCCCTTTAATGGATTGAATGTGATTCTACATTTCCAGTATCCTGATTATCTGCATTTAAAACTGGAATACAAATGCCATCTGATTTTTCTATCTGTAAAATTTCTTTGCAGATAATTTAAATTACAATTCCTGGCTTTTTGATTAATTATACCTTAATTCTTTGTTATTTGGCATCTGTGAATAAATTAGTTTTGAAAACCAAAAAAAAAAAAAAGACTTACTGTAAGAACAATTACATAAAAAACATTCCTGCACATTTCATAAAATTGCTGTTGAAATTATATTTCTTACATTCTTCAAACATGGTTTCCTGTATAAGGAAAATTTACCTCTTCCACATAGCTAATGTGAGCTTTTTCATCATGAAATGGGAATTGTATTCTCATAATATTTCCAGTTTTGCTTTGGACAGAGGAATTTCAGTGCTGAATTTAATGCTTAATCAGGGATATTATGTTATTCTAGGTTTTTGATATAAGTGATCACCCTCCCACATGATCTATTTTTCTATTAAGTGTTTATGGTTTTATTGTGTACAAACTTTTAATTAAGCAGCTCCAAATTTCTTTTGAAAGTATCTCACTATCTCACTTTCGTCATATTTGAGTATGAATAATGCTACTTCTGATCCAACACAAGGGAATACCAAAAATTTTCATTAGTTCCCTGACATTGTTTTTGGTCTTCTTGGACTGATACCACCCAAAATGGCCTTTATACAAAACGTGGGCACTCAAGTAATTATTTTCCTGTGTTTCTCTAAATAGTTACATTTTATCTTGAATATATACAATTATTTATATGTAGAGCAGCATTTCTAAATATGATATATAGCTTTTAGGCTATGGGATGAAAGTATGACATTGTTTTCTAAAACAGAGTACATAAACTTTTTCTTTTTGAATTTATATCTTTCCTTAGAGAGAAGGTTTTCGTGTCAGGAACCATATCTTATTAAACATCTTTATATTTCTCATAACCCTAAAAGAACTCCCTGTGCATAAAGTATCTAATAAATATTTGTTAAACAAGCATTAGATAAAGGAGTAGCAGTAACGACTGACGTCTGTATACCAGTCTTTCTCTTATTCAGAGGCTTATCTATCCATTCTAGAGAGTCTGTGGCTGCACTAAGCCAGCTCAACTCGGATACCAAGGGTTAATTCGCCATAGTAAAATCAGCATGAGCGTTGCCAAAGAGGCCTGAGCAGACCCTCAAGTAAGTAATTAATTCTGGCTGCTTTCCGCTCTCTAGCTTTCATCATTCTTAATGTTATCTAATTGTAAAATTAGTCTTCGAACCTTCCTAGTATAAAGGAAGAAAATGCCCAGATCTAACCCGCTCTACTTGAGGGCATGTGTGCCTCCTGCGTCTTGGGGGAAGTAGCCAAGATGCTGCTAATGAAGGGTGTGTGAACACTTGAAAACTTTTGATCAACTTTCATAAAACAGCCTACAAAAGACTTCTAGAAAAATCTTGGTGTGAGCACAGAGCTACCATTCTAGGGGAAACATGGGGTTGCCTCCACAGCTTCTCTGGCCTTCAGACCTTCACACTGACCTTTAGGGACCCTGGGTTGGGGGGTGCACATAAAAGACAAATGTGTAAGGAGGAGAGAGAAGTTCCTGGCCCGGCTTCTAGTTACTTCTGCTATTGGGGGTGATAAAGAAAATCTCGGGGACTCCTCCACTCTGTAATATGCCAAGGCTCCCATTGTCGTGGGTTTTTAATTCATGTCAGTACAGACAGATAACTAAAGTCTTCACCTTTAAAGGGCTGTATTTTATCCCTGTGTCTTCCTCCTTCAAACATGAAGGCCCCCCTGCAGACAAAGTCATTTCTCTATCCATGACCGTGGCAAGAGAGACCAAGCTGTCTTTTCCACTGTGATTACCTGCCGAGACTGTAGGCCTTGGGGTCCCTAGGTATCCTTGGCAACGTAAGTGCAATGCACTATTAAAATAATGACTATTTTTTTCAGTCTAGTTAAGAAATAGAAGGGACAGCCTTGGATGGCATACTGGTCAGGGGGGAAATAGCTCATGTGTCTCTGGGGTGAGATAGAAAACTAAGGGCTTGACCTCTTTTGGCCATTAAAGACCTCTCCTGTCTCTTTGTTTCCTATAAGAGTAGTGGTAGTATTAATTCTGCGGCTGGCTAAATTCTAACTGGGGTAATTATTCTGTCACCTTATACTCCCCTGGAGATTCAGTTAGAAAAGTTACTCTTTGATCATGCTCTTAAATCCAGCCGCGCTGGGCTTTGTAACATGGCAGGTGAAGAATGGCTATTGGATTCCGCATGCCTCCCTCTGCTGTGTGAGTGATGCTAATTCTATGTATGTATTCTGCTGAGTGCTTGGGGATCCTTCTGGGGCAAGCTGCTGCAGTGAGCATGAGCTATTATTAGTTGGGTCCCCAAAAAAGAAATGGTTGTTCTAGCCTATATTCTTTTGATAAATTTTAGTTAAAGCTCCCAACAAACAATTATCAAAAGAGTGGGGAAGATTGCTACAAGTTTAGGATTGTTAGGAGTTCAGGATATATATATATCATGGCAGATCTAAAAATAAGTTTTTTTCACATGCAACACTTTTTCTTCATAAATGTCCCAGGCAACCTATTGGATCATTGTTGTTTGTTATTGATTAATAGTCTCCCATGCTGATATGGCCAGTGAAATGGGGATACTGGGGGTGGTACCCGAGCTGGGCACCTTGCAGGTGGTTTGATTTAGAGCCAAAATTCATTACTGAAGATGCTTTAACATTTTGGTGAGGGAGTCATGGAGACAGTAGCTATAGACTTCAGTGAAACTTCCCAAACGCTAAATTATTAAATTCTTAAAAGGAACAGCCTAACTACAGTTTACAGAGTTTAAGGGCCTGACGAGCACTGAGGGCTTAAATAAAATGTGTGACTTAATGAGGAGCCCACTTCTGACTCCAGTGTAAATTCACGCCTACAGCGATAGACACCCACATATATAATTTTAGGGGCAAACCTAAACACAACACAGATGCTTATATTTTTTCAGTCTCTTCCTTTGTGTGCTTTTCTTTCCCTATATTTATTTTGGTAACTAAACTTATATAAATAAGTTAGCAGTTTTTATAACCTACATGGAATGTATAAATGTATAGTAATTAGGGGTTTGTTTTATAAATCGGAAAATGTAGCAAAAAATAATAACATAGAGCCCCATTTGTGCGCATGGAAAGATGGTAAGAAATCCAGTTACAAAATCATATTTTTATATAATTCCAATCTTTGTGAAAGTATATATTTCTGAGCATGTATGCTGCAAGAATTAAGTCTGGACATCTACACCAAACTTCGTGATTATCTCCCAGTGGTTTGGTCATTTTTATCTTTTTGAAATTTTGCTGAATCTGGTAAGTTATATTTTATAATGAATACCGAGTACTATGTAAAATGAATTAAAAAGAAGATCACAGAGAAACTATAATCCCAACCACTAGTACAAGAGCTTAGGAAAGAAGAATTCATTTTATTGGACTGTATCGGTTATCTGTTGTAAAAGTCAGTAAAGGATTGGTTTATTCTGAATATGGTGTTTTGTTGATTAGGGAAAAAAAGCTGCTGCAGAATTTCTCAGAGGTGATACTTGTCAAATGAGTTTAAATTCTAGGGTTCCAAGTAGAAATTTCAGCAAGACCCTCAAACCTGATTTAACCTTGGATGGTCATGTGACCAGTGTGTCTTGCAGAGCGGACCTAATTGTGCTGAAGCTGCAGGTGATCCATCCTCCTTGGGGTGATGGGGCCTGAGAAGGGGCTGGGCAAGTTGAAGCAGGGACCTCAGGGGCCATGTGAAGATGAGGCACTTGGGAATCCTGCAGCTCCTTGCACTGCTGGCAGTAAATAATAAATGAAACATCAAAGGAATGATACAATTTAATCACATATATGTTACTACATAGAATCTTATCTAACGTTCTACTGTGAGAGAGACCAAAAAAATTTTTTTAGATGTTGCCTTGCAGAAAGTCCCTTTAATCTTAGTCTGAAAATAAGTAAAAGAGACACATTTTTTAGTAAATGCTTATTATGTCAGGTGTTCTCCCAAGAGCTTCACATGCATTAACTCAACACTTACAATGAGGCTAGGAGGTAAACGCTGTTATTGTGTCTCAGACACACACACTGGGGTCCAAGGAAGGTAAGTAATTTGCCGAAACTTAGACAGCTAATATATAAACGCTGGAGTACAAATCCAAGCCTTTATCTTTCCCTTCCAAGCCCATGTATTCCTCCATCATTCTAGAAGTAGTTTCCAATGAGAATAGCCTTTGAAAATTTGAAAAGTTTTCTGAGATTCTGTATCTTCACATGTGAAACAAGTACACTAATGTTGGCTTAAGAATTGTGAAGGTCGTGTGAGCATTTGAAGTACTATTAGCTCTTAGTAGCTCTTAGATGGGTGGGCGCTTAGGCACTAGGCAGGCGATGGTTTCAGGCTGTAGAAACACCGTATCCAGATCTTGTTAGCTTCCTTCTGCAAAAATTAACTTGGGCATAAGTAATGGAATAGGCTTCCATTACTTCAATTGCTTCAATTTTCCCCATCTTTTCAAGCCATGGTTACCACCAATTCAATGACCATGCTTTTCAAATAATAACTAAACACATGATCTGATAAATTATTTTTTTCAAGTTTTTGAATTCATGTAATACATGTTTATAATTATAGAATGTTATAGAAGGGTGTAACAATTATTTTTTTCATACATAGAATGAATCCTTTATTGAAAATAATACTGCATGAAATTTCAAATTATACTGGAAAAACTCAAGCATATGATCACCAGACTTTGAACAGATACGATTCATTATGTAAGAGGGTTGGGGGATATACCAGTAGCTGGCGTCAGACTTCCTCTTAGAGAGTATCTTGGTTGGGAAACTACCTAGATGAAACCTGCTTGGGGAAGTGAGAACAAGTGGAGACATCAGAGGTGGGTTCCGTGCATGAGACCAGAGAAGATGCAGATTAATTTTTCATCTCAAACAGAGGGAAGAATATGAAGACTAGTCATGAGAATAAGGGAAGAAGATAGAGAAGCCACAAAAGACAAAGAGATTCTGAGACCGCTGCTGTGTAAAAACCCATCCTCCATCTTTCATTGCCTGGGAATCTTAATAAAGTCTATATTCTTACAGGTTGTGTGTGGTTTGAGATATTCGAAAAACTCATAGTGGCTGAATGAAACACTGGCATCAGTTGCAGCAGAACAAAGAACAGACATGAAAAAGCAGAGGCCCCGAAGGTAAAGGGATCCATGAACAGAGTTTAACTTCCCTCTCTCTTTGCTTGGGGATTCTTAGAAGTATGAGGGAAGACCTTAGGCCCTAAAACCAAAGTACATGCAAGGGTCGGGGACTGTGAACCAAAAGCACCTAGAACTCAAGGGTCAGGGAGGCCCATGTGATGTGTGAATACATTTATAAACACACTTTGAGTGGGTCTTTGCAACTTTTTACATTAAACGTGGGATCAAGAAGGAATAAAGATTCCTTGTTTATCCCATGGCCTGGAGTTTAACTTTGTAGGATATTAAGACTTTTGTATAAAATAAAACAGAGCATTCATAAGCAGAATTTTGGTCACAGTTGGAATGATTTTTTAGGTAATTGGAATTTTGCCTTATAAAAGACGCTGGTACCCAGCAATATGGCTTCCATATGTCCCCAACCTGACATTTAACGAGTTTCTAAACTGATTATTGTATATAATAGTCACCATGGATTCCAGCTGTAAATGACAAGCATATCAACCCACTAGTAATTTATATAATCCCTCTGACTTTGAAATAGTCCTTGCTTTTCTCTTTGAGAAGCTTCTCTGTCTCTGTCTCTTTCCCTCCTCTCTCTCATTAAACTACAGTTGCTTAGATTATTCCCAGTGATATCTTGTGACAGGGATATAACCAGTGTGAGAGCTTAATCCTCCAGCTATGGGATGCCTATGGGCACAAGACCTTTGTACTGCATCCCAAGCAGCCTGACATCTGGTGGATGGACAGGTGGGTAGGTCTATCTTGATGCTCACAGAGCCATGAGGGCAAGACTAACTTAGCCACTAGAGGCTGTAGGGGTCAGAGGATCTTAGAAGAAGTTTAAGCTGGATTGGTGCCTCCACTTCTTTATATCCCATTTATTCCTATGACTTATTTACTATCCCCAAGCACCCAACCACCAACTCCAAAGGGTATCGTTGGCCTCCTAATTACCAATCACAGATTTTCATCTTTATTTTACTTGACCTCAAATTTGACATTGATCTCTCTCTTTCTTGATTTTTATCCTGAGTTCCCCAGTGACACTATTCTCTTTTGGTTTCTATGTTTCTAACCATACACCTTAATCTCTTTTAATGGTTTCTTCTCTATTCTTTTATTTTCATGATCTGATGTATTTCCTAGGCTTTCGCTATCATTCCCAAAACACTGTCAATATTTTTAAAAATGCCCCCAGACTGATTATGTATAACTCTCTACTAAATGTCTACAATTAAACTATTTATTCTCAGTCTCTTTCTCCCCCTCCCAATCCCTCACATCAAACACATCACCAGGTTTTATTTATGCTACTCCAGTGACGGTTCTTGTCTTAATTTTATTCTTTATGCTTGAGTATAGTTCCTCTTTATCATCTTCCCGGAATATAATAATCGCTTTAAATCATGTCCTTTTTTTTTTTTTTAAACCCTCTCGTACCATCCTCTATACTGTGGGAAGGTATCTTTCTCACATGTGTAGCAAACCGTCACTATGGGGGGTTCTCAACAAATACGTCTCCCGGTATCCATGCCCTTGAGTAGTCATGACCTCCATTGGCTCTGGGATTGGCCATGTGACTTGCTGTGACCAATCATATATCATCACACACAATGCAATTGCAGGCTTAAGTGCTGGTACATCAGAGCTTGTCCTTTAGAAATCATCCCTCTTGGAATCCAGTCACCATGCAGTGAGGAGGATGGTCTAGAACTGGCTGTTGGAGGAAGAGTGGCCATGTTGTGGGCAATGAGGTGCTGCAGCCAGCAGTCAGCACGAGGCCCCCACACATGAGTGAGGTGTCTTGGATTTTCAGCCTCAGCTGAGTTCCCAGCTGAATGCAGCTGCATGGGAAACTCCAGCTGAACCTACATGGAGAACTGCCCCGCTGACCCATGGAATCATTACAAATGATAAATTTCTATTATTTTTACCCACTAAATTTTGAAGTGTTTGTTATGCAGTAATAGAAAACTGAAATACCACACGTGAGCTTAAAATCCTCTGTTGGTTTCTAATTTCCTGTGGGTGACATTAAAATTCATTTCCATGTCTTGTCAGCCTGTCAAATCAGGACATAACCTGATTTGCAGTCTCATCTCCCATCTTTCTTTGTACCGTTGCACAGGCTGTGTCCTCTGCATGAAGGACCGTCTTCCTCTTTCCCATGTGGTCAGGCTGTCACCCTTCAAAACTGTGTTCAGATATCACCTCCTTTTTTACTTTCTCCATGCGGTTAGCCACTGACTCCTCTATGTTGCTATAGCACTTAGTACACACATCTTCTTTATTGTCCGTGACATGCCTGTTTACATTTGTTTTGGTTATATATTTGTCTATCAGTTTGTTCTTCCAATTGAACATAGAGATTGAGTGGTCTGGTCCCCACTTACCTCTCTGGCCTTAGTTTTGCTCTCACACTCTGGCTGCTGTACCCACATTGAATCCTGTTCACTCTTCCTGGGTCACTCTTCCGTCCTCATCCTTCCACCATCCTTCATCCGCAATTCCATTTTTCACACCTCGATTCAACTGTTAGGTTCCCCCATAGACATCGCTTCCTCAGGACAGACTTTCCTGACTCTGCAAGTCTGTAGTAGATGCCCATTTGTGTACTTCTTTCATAGTGACTCTGCTCACCCCCAAAGCCAATTCTTATTTCACCTCTTTGCTTGTCTGCACCTCATAGGAGAACAAAAATGCTTAGAATCAGAGAATGATTCTTCCTTACACTTGAATCTAGAACAAAGCCAGCGTAGAGCTGCAACAAAGAAATAAACGAACAAATAAATGACGTTCTTCATATATACCAGCCACACATCCTGAATTTTTAAGGATAGTTATGTTTTCAAGCGTTCCATGCCAGAGTCTCTACAGGCATAATCGTACCTGCCAAATTTTGGTTTGGAAAAATAAGATCCAGGTACCTATAGGAGTAAAGTATAGTGGGGATATTGCCTTCTTTATTTGGACTATTCACTTAATGTAGCCTAAACTTACATTAACTTTTATTAGCAACCATATCATGCTGTTAGCTTAGAATGAAATTGTGGTCAAATAAAATCCCCAGGTCTCTTCCACATGAACAATTGTCAAAGTGTATAAACAAACTGGTTGAATTAATAGCTGGGGACAGCTAATAGGGAAATCCTATTGCTTAAAATGCAATTCTTTCTGGGCCAAATGTTCACCCATCTTAACAGTAATTGCACAATGCATTTGCAGCTAAGGCCTCATTAAAACTTCATGCTCACCTGTGCTTTAAGCAGCACCGAGGATGCACAGGGGTTAGGGCAATGGCCAGGTGATTGCCTCCTGGGCTTGCCCAATTGTGAATTTCAGTTAGAGCCACAAAAGCCTGTGCCTTTGTGTCATGATTTATTATAGGGAGCTTGTGTCCCAGGGGAATTTAAGCAAGTCAGAAGCAGCGGGAAGAGACAGTGAGGCAGGTGAGCAAAGAATTGAGCGACTGTTAAAGGTATTGTGACACCTTGTTAATTATTAACTCTGGCAGCAGGCTGTCAAGGTAGCCGGAAGGGGAGGGTAGACCTAATTAATTATCCAAACAGCATTTCTAAGGAGCAGATATAGTCCAGAAGCAGGCAGTTTCCATGGAGTTGGGCATAAAAAAGTCATACACTTTGAGTCTTAGTGAACCTGGATGTATTCCAGAAACACTTGCAGGTAAGTTCTGTGTACCTGCACTGTTTTCCAGTTGGATTCATGGCACAGGCCTCAAGCTGCCTCCATTAAAGAGACACTATAGGTTTGATGGCCAATTTTTAACCCGAGGTAAGAGGAATGGTACATAGAAGAGAAGGAAGGGAGGAATATTTGGGCTACATTAGGGCAGTTGTTTAAATTACCTTTCTGTTCAGTGCAAAGTCACTGAGAGGGAACCCTATGACATGACTGATTTTGTAAGAACTCGAATATAAAATGACTCTTTTCTGTGGGATACTTTGGAGAAATTATACATATAAGATAGAGGGTCTCACCAGATCAAGGGGATAAAAATCTAGAGGTTGGGTGAATAGAAAAATGCAACTCGGAGGAGGAGGCAGAGAAGAAGGGTTTCTCATGAGAGAAACGAAGGCCTCCCGGGGCAGGTCTGCTTTCTGCTCTCGGGGTGCTGGGGCTCCTTCATACCTCTTCCTCCTCAGGCCAGCTGCCTCACCACGTCACCTGAGATCCACACGCGTAAAATAAAAGATGGCGTCTACTTCCCAGACTTATCGTGACAATTCAATGAAATAGCACACATTAATTTCCCAGGACAACCATTCTCTCCATTGCAGGAGATTGATAAACAGAAGGCACCTTATCCACACCTGCCATTAGGCCGCGTAGGAACTAGCGAATAGGAGGACTTTTCAAGGAGGAGTGGCTTCAGACGTCTGCGGGCCACTTCCTGAAGTAGAGAACTTTATATTGTCTGTCATGCTCGGCCAGGCACCATGCTACTTTCCAATGCTGTCGCCAATGCTGTCTCTGGGTTGCCACAGGTGTGCCCTTTACAACTGGAGTGGGCCCTTCACATAGACTTGGATGTGAAGGGTTCCTTCTAAAATTGTGCAACATGCAGAACTGAACGTATACATGGTCCCTCATAAAGTACTTTAAGTGTTTGTAGATTTTTTTTTTCCATGAAAGTGAAACGTACACATTACAGAAAACTCAGGAAGTACAGAAAAACCAAGTGACAAAACTATTCAACTGCTCAGAAACAATCCCTCCTACAGCTTTAACGTGTTGGTCCATTTCGTTCCAGACTTTTTTCTTTACATATTTACCCCTGGCTATTTACTAGCTGTATATTCTGTTCTCCCTCTGACTGGGACTGACCCTTAAATCATTAATGTTAAGAATGAAAGAGAATCTTTTGTGACTCCCCCTGTAGGATGATAAATTCAGAAAACTTTTTTTCTGACATAATCTAAAGTATTAGAGTTAATTGCTGATACGTTTTTACATTATATATCTTCTTTTTAAGGTTTATTATTTTGATATCTGTAAGTCATAAAATAAAATTAAAATCTTAAAAAAAAGGAGACAGAAACAAAAGAACCACTACCGTGATAGCTTTAGAACCCACAAGAAGAGTCAGGCAGAACTGATAACTTCGAAGACCTACGTGTCTCTGTTAGATGCTGTGGTATTCAAAATTATTCAATTTGAAATAATACTTGAGATTTACATTTGCCTCATGTTGTTAACCCTTCTTTCTCATTCAGGATCACCAAGAGTTACTGACTAGATGGTGCCTAGTGGGGCTCAGCTATAAATATTCTTAAAAAAAGAAATTGTTAGAGTGCTTTACAGTTTACAACGTATATTTACTTAATGCATTATGTTGAACCTCCATAATGACATTTAGGAATCATTGTGTTCATTTTTACATATGAGGTCACCGAGACCCAGAATGACTTAGTTATTTTTCTCGGGTAACCCAACTGGTAAGTGGCAGAAATCCATGTCTGAGAGCCTTCTCCAAACCTGGAGACTTCCAGGGCAAGCAACCTGCCTAAAAGAACAAGAATGTCAGTGGGCTACAGTTTGGGGTCAAGGTTGTGAGCTGTTTTGTGTATGTAGGAAGAGTCATGGTCTTTCATTGAAGAGATCACACACTTTATTCACTATAGGTTCCAAGTCTCATTCTCCTCTTAAAAAAAAAGAGTCAATAAGTTTATATAATTAGTGTCTACAGAATAAATTTATATTTTTTTCTCTCAAGTGTTACTTTTGAACTGCACTGAGCACATCGACACACAAATTCACTCTTTGCAGAAAAATAGCACATTAATTGCTGTATTAATACATTTTGATTTTTTCTATTTAAATTGTTAAATCAGAAGAATAAATAGGATGAATCATTTCTTAAATTTATAGAGTGGGGCCCTACAAGAGTACATTTACCTCAAAGTTTGGTATGATGCTAAAGGGTTTAAAAAATAACTTAAAAAATACCCAGTTCTGTCACCATAATTTTCTTCCCTTCATCCTCTATGTAGAATATATAGATATGTGATAAATTTGAATCTATATTTATAATTATATAAATTATATTATAATATAATACAATATTATATTATAATATAAGTTATATAATATTATAAATATATATAGAAATATAGAATACGCAATATATCTTCTGCTGTGACTAAAATGGGTTGCCTCACCCAGATTAACGCTGATGTGATTTATCAGGGCCTTTAGTCTTCTGCATATACAGTGATGATATTGTTATTCTCTTCTTTCTATGTCCTTAAGAATCTTGATCTAAGTCTCTTATAAAGGGTAAGAAAGAGAAACTTCAGAAATGAGTATTTTCCTAACAAACTATCCCTTTATTAAAAAATTAGGATCAAAAGAAAATAACTTATTCTCTACTGAAAGGATATAGGTAATGATAATCCAGTTTAAAGTAAGAAATTTTAAAACACCACAGAGGTAATTTTGAGAAATCTGTTATCACCTTCTATAAGGTTCTTTATAACTAGTAATTTACCTTAATTTAGGATTACAGCCCAAGTTTAATCTTTCTGTTATATTCATTGATTTCCAGATCTATTTCCAATTGATGCTGTCATTGTGGTTTGTCTAACCTGAGAAACAGGAAGTGGAAATTTAGGTCTTTGTGCCTTTCCAGAATATTTTTTGATCTTCTGATATTACAGGTCATGAAAGTCAGCTAGCATCCTTGCTTTTTCAGTAGGAGGTAGAATTTAATGTGTAATGGAAGTATTTACTGAAGCTGAAGATTTTGTTAGGTGAGGAAATGGTTGTTGCTGAGAATAGTTACGTTTTAAAGGAACTATACTATTATAAAATACTGTACTTTCAAATCGATTTGGAATACAAAATAGTAAGTTTTTCAGATAAACCACTGTGCTTGTTTTACTGTTACCTACATAATCTATAACTGGAACTTTATGAGTTATTTGACAGTAAAAATATTTATATGTTTCCTTTGTATTATGTGTTATTAACATGAGTTATATCAGCAGGTCACCACCTTATATTCCCATCGCCTTGTGAGATATAAGAATTTTTTCAGAGTTACTGTAAATCTGCTAAAATTCCTTTTCTAACTTGATTTCTTCAAGGATTGATTTTGGATTTACCCAAAGGGATATCCACCTTTGTTACGTCTCTACTACCTGTCAGGCAATGAACTAAGGGCTTTTATAAATTACTCCATGTAAATTCTACCATTTCTGTGTAAAGCAGATCTATTGCCTGTTTTGCTGATGAAAAGACCGAGCCTCAGACCGGTTCAATAATGGACGTCAAATCATGCACCTTAGAACATAGCAGAGCTGGCCTTGGAATCCGGGTTGTCTGGCCTCCAAAATCTGCCTTCATGTCTTTTTTCTGTGTCTTACTTCTTCTGTATTCCCCAAGAGTTGGGTTAACTTTATGCAAGTCTTTAGTTTCCGCAAGTTGGCTGAGTAAGTAGGATCTTTACTTATCATTCCCCTCCTGGAAGTTCTTATCCCTCAATGTATTGGCATTGAAACACTTGGTGCTAGGACTCCTCAGACTCCAAGTGTGCAGGGAGCCCTGGGGAGAAATCAGAGGGTGTTAGCGTGCACTTAACAGAAGTATCACATTTACATAGCAACTGATTACATTTACATTTCCTCACCTGTCAATTCCAGCCTCTACCCAATCAGGTGGCAAGTATAGAAAACACCTAAGAAGAGAAGAAGACATAAGAATTCACCCAATTTCTTTTAACATAGCCATATCCTCTCTTGTGATTTGCAAAAAAGAGAAAGTCATTTATTTCTTACTTTGAATTCTGTGGGGTTACATATTTACATTTTGTGAGTAACAAAACTCTCATTTTGTCTGTGTTAGTCAACAAAGGTGAATGGCCAGAAATAGGCTATGCTTTTGGTATGTGCTCAAGTAATATGAACTAGGGCCATGCCACACTAAATGGAACCCTTTTTCTCTTTTAAGGGGACTGGGATGGGTACTCAAGTGCAGTGAATAGGCACATAGGGTCGTGACAGGTCTGGGTTAGAATCACATCCTGACCTCTTTGTGTAGGTTATGGATCTGTTGATAGCCTCAGTTTTTTATCTGTAAAAGAACGATTGTAATGCCCCAGAGAGTGGGCAAAGATTAAGAGTGTAATGCATCCAGCACAGAGATTATAGTGGCAAAAAATGCCAGTTACCCCAGGGGAGCAGAGTTCTTTCCTGCCAAGGTGTGCTGTGACACTACATGGCTTTCATGTCCTTGATCTCACGGTGCCCTCATTTTCTGATGATTGGAATCAGGCTCTTTAGTATTTATCTCCTTGTTAATTGAATGACTAGTTCTGGATAATGGATAATTCTCAATTTTCTATTTTTAGAAAGTGTATAAATAGCTAAATTAGATTTAGGCAAAGTGAGCTGCAGTATTTGATATGCTGAGGACATAATTAGGTTGCTCCGTTTACCTACACAGTCGCAAGCAAACGTTAACTAATTAATCTGTAACAGACTTTGATGAACCTTTGAACTAGATAAAAATATGCCAGTCATGGCAAAGTTCTACTCTATTCTTTGAGAACTTTCAAAGGACTGAAAGTGACTAATATATTTGGCTTTATAATATCATCTGCAAGCCCTGATTTCACCACCCTGAAATCTTCAGAGGTTTCTCACTGCGTCAGAGTCAAATAAAAGACATTAGGGTAAGCTAAAAAATAAACCCTTGTGCCAGGAATCAGAAGACCCACGCTCTGGTTCTGGCTCCTCTCTTTACCCTTGGTAATCTTGGACAAGATTTGCAGCCTTCTGGACGTCAATTTCCTCATCTGTGACGTAAGAATAATAATCACGGGGTCGGACAGAGGTTTGCAGGCCACGGTGTCTGTGAAAATACATCTGAGAGTCCTAAGTGCAGGCCTGGTTGTTAGGCATGGCGATGAAAGCCTTGGGGTGTTTCCCCCTCTACTTCCCGGGGCCCTCTCCACCTTCCAGAGCCCTCTATTTTCCATTCTTTGGACCCTCCCTGCAGTGATTTACTCTCTCAGGGCCTTTATTAACATTTGTTCTGGTACCAGAATGCCCCATCCCCAGAAACTCACCCATCAAGGCCCGGCTGCAACACTAAAACTTCCATAAGTCCATCACCCATGCTGTGTGCCACTTGGAGAGTTTGCTCGGCTGGCTCCCAAGGCACTGTTCGTTCTGTTTATTAGACTCACCACATGCTGCCTTGTTTTATATTATCACATACAACACCAACCTATTCACCTTACGTATCATTACCGTTCTTCTCTGGGTTTTCACCTACGCCTCTTTTCCTCCTGGTTCCGGGAACTAAACCCACTGTTTGCCTCCAGTACTGTTCCTTCTCACCTCCTCTGGGTAGTTACTCAATCATGTGGGCTCCCTTCCCTTTCCTTCCTCTCAATGGAGCTCATGCCCTGAGCCCACAAACATGCCTAGATGTCCCCAAGCCTAACACAATTTCCCATTGCCTTCCTTTCCCGGTCAAGGTTATGAAAAAGCAGAGTGCAATGCTGCCTTAATTTCCTCTCCTCCTCACTTTTCCGCCCTTAAATCAGGGCCTCATACCCATAATCCTCTAAAGAAACGTTTCTTTGCTCTTTCGGCAGCTAAGCCTTCTCTTTGCTTGATTGCTCTTTCTCCAATTCATCCTAAATTCCTCCGCTAAGTACTTCTTTTTCAAATGCAGTTCTTACTGTGTTACTTCCCTCCCTCACAGAAAACCTCTGTCTACAAAAGAATAGGAATTCTCAAAAAAGAAAAAAAAAATGGCCAATAAACATGAGAAAAATATTCAACCTTAACTAGAAAGAAAAATATCTTATAGTTTGATCCATTTTTTTCACCTTTGTTATTGATCAAGTTAAAAAAATATACAAAATAATTGAACTTAGGGCTAAAAAACACATTTTAGGAACAGCGGTTTCAGTGTAACTTGGTACAGTCTTTCAGAAATCCTCATAAATCACACATGCATAATTTCAACCAATTAAATTCTATAAGCTATAGTAATTTCTTACTGCATTATTGTTTATAATAGCTAAAACTTGGTAACAATTACGTGACAATGGAAAGCACATATCCCTACAATAAAACACTAGGCAGCCACTAAAGAGATTGTGTACAAATACATTTATAGACATGAAAGTATTTTATAATATATATTATGCAAAAAATTTTTTTAAACGGCATGTAAAAAACTTTTAGTTTCAGAAATATTTACTCAGGAACTATTTATTGAGTACCTGCTCTGTTCCAGGGTATTATTCTAGGTGCTGGGAATATGAGTATGTATAGCAAGTTTGGAAGAATATATACAAAATATTAATGATAGTGAAGGTTTCTAGGTGGTAAAATAATTTTTAGGTTTTCTACAATGTATATGTACTATTGTGCTATGTATATGTACTATGTACTAGTTCTACAGTAACTCTACAATTTTGTAAATACCAGTTTCTTTAGAATAAACATCAGACTCTTCAATGTCGTAGTCATACTTCTTCCAGCCCTACTTTCCATAAGTCTGTCCACTTGACATCTACTATATATTTCTGTTTGTTTTATCTGTCCCCTGAATTTCTTATTATATCTGTCACATGGGATGTTCTTGCTCCATCTTGTCCTGGCCAAATCTTATATAACCTCCTTTGTAGGCGCCCAACAGGAAACAATCTTCCTCATCTCACATATTCCCCTGTCTCTGGTCTCTCATAGCATCTCTATCTCTCTTCCTCCCATGACCAGACTTCACGATCTTTGAAAGCAGAGCCCATAGTCTTTTCTTTATTCCCAAAGGTGTGCTCACTGAACAACTTGACAAATGCATGCCTCCCTCTCTAGATTATACATTCCTTGAGAGCAGGGGATCTTATTCTTCATTGAGTCTTCTACACCAGTATTCACACGGGGCACCATTCTCTTGAGCATGAATACAGGCATGAAAACTTACAAGGAATCAAAGTCTAGATCCTCAGCTTCCACGTGTACTCAGTCCCCAGACTGAGAATGCAGGCTTGGGATTGAGGTACCATTCTGGTGCTCCTGTACCATCTCCTTTTTTTAATCACCTTCTCCCACTTTACTGAACAAATAAACGTTGCCCTAATATATAAATGTCTCCTGGGCACCAAAGTAAAGAACAGTTGGAATTTTTTCATGTAATCACATGATTTTTTCCATCCCCATCACCTACAAAGTTCCGTGAGAGTGGTGGCTTCTTATTCTGTCCAAGTGACAAATTCTTAGCTAGGCTCTTTGCTCTATCTATCGACCTACCTATCAGTGATTTTATCTTTCTCTATTTTACAATTAGAATACAATAGGGAGAAGGTTGTCATGGAATACATATTAAGACATTCCTTTGAACCGAAAAGTGAAATCACACATTTTCAGGGAGGGGGGAGTCCGACTGGACTGGTAGATTTGACAAAGAGGAATTGTTTGCCATTTAGTTTATATGGTGGACATTCTTTTCAATTCAATGAGCTAAGCCTGAATCTTCGAATGTTGACAAAAATATATTTAAAGCATGAAATGAGCTAAAAATATTTTATTGTAGTAGCAAAGAACTTTTGAAATGAAACACTTTGTTTTAAATAAATCTTTCTCAGTATATTGTGTATAAAATATTAGCATGCTTAGTGGAACATACCTTCAAGTAAAAGAGTAACTGATATAATTAATAGTCATTTGATATGTCTTCATAATTCCTTTAAGTTTCTTTCCTGGAAACTGAAGAAGAATGTGTTCAGTATCTGGGTAAAGGTAAAAAAAAAAAAAAAATCCTTTTGCAAGTCATGTGTTTTCTAATATTTTGCTTTCCACAAAATTGAAGGAGATCCTCAACAAGTTTTCAGCTCATCGTGAAAATGTTTGATCATAGATCACTTAGTGGTATTTGCAAATAACTTAGAGTTTGTGGATTTGAGTGACAGTGCTATAGCAAAATTTTCATTCTTACCTGCTTATTTATGTCAACAAATGTTTTCAGCACTACAGCTATGAAAATGACATTGAAAATGGATTTAATGCCGATACTATATAATTCTAGCAATAATGAAGCATTTATAAAATTTAACTTTTATTTTTTAATAATGTCTCATCAAGACTTATAATGATAATGATGAGTCAGTGTGGAAGAATATTTTAGTACCTAGACCCTGATGGCCAAGTGAAATAAGTAAATGCATTTTCATTTATATACCTATTTTAGTGGCAGAAGTGAATGATTAATTATAATGAAAACATCAGTTTAAGAAGAAAAAGGAACAATGTAAAAGTACTGACTCTTGAAGAGCTTGTTAATATTTTTTAATTGATGGTGGTGGATAACAAATTGCTCTGGTATTTATTTATTTATTTATTCTTATTCAGATTATTTTCTCATATAAGTTATTAAAGAATACTGAGTAGAGAACCCTGTGCTATACAGTAGGTCCTTGTTAATTATCTATTTTATCTGTAGTAGTGTGTATATGTTAATCCCGACCTCCTTATTTATTCCTCCTCCCACAACTTTCCCCTTTGGTAGCCATAAGTTTGTTTTCTAAGTCTGTGAGTCTGTTTCTCTTTTGAAAATAAGTTCATTTGTATCATTTTTTTAGATTCCACATATAAGTGATGTCATATGATATTTGTCATTCTCTGTCTGACTTAATTCACTTACTATGATCATCTCTAGGTCCACCCATGTTGCTGCAGATGGCATCATTTCACTCTGTTTTTATGGCTGAGTAATTTTCTATTGTATGTATGTACCACATCTTCTTTACCCATTCCTCTGTTGATGGACATTTAGGTTGTTTCCTTGTCTTGGGTATTGTAAATAGTGCTGCAGTGAACCCTGGGGTGCATGTGTCTTTTCAAATTACAGTTTTCTCTGGATATATTGCCCAGGAGTGGGATTGCAGGATCATATGGCAAGTCTATTTTTAGTTCTTTGAGGAACCTCCATATAGTTCTCCATAGTGGCTGCACAAGTTTACATTCCCACCATCAGTGCAGGAGGGCTCCCTTTCTTCAAATCCTCTCCAACCATTTGTTATTTGCAGACTTTTTAATGATGGCCATTCTGACTGGTGTGAGGTGATACCTCATTGTAGTTTTGATTTGCATTTCTCTAATGATTAGTGATGTTGAGCATTCTTTCGTGTGTTTTTTGGCAATCTTTATATCTTCTTTGGAGAAATGTCTATTTAGGTCTTCTGCCCATTTTTGGATTGGGTTGTCTGTTTTTTTGATATTGAGCTGCATGAGCTGTTTGTATACTTTGGAGATTAATCCCTTGTCAGTAGCATCGTTTGCAAATATTTTCTCCCATTCTGTAGGTTGTCGTTTTGTTTTGCTTATGGTTTCCTTTGGTGTGTAAAAGCTTTTAACTTTAATTAGGTCCCATTTGTTTATTTTTGTTTTTGTTTTCATTACTTTAGGAGGTGGATCGAAAAAGATCTTGCTGCAATTTATGTCAGAGTGTTCTGCCTATGCTTTCCTCTAAGAGTTTTATAGTGTCCAGCCTTACATTTAGATCTTTAATTCCTTTTGAGTTTATTTTTGTGTATGGTGTTAGAGAATGTTCTAATTTCATTCTTTTACTTGTAGCTGTCCAGTTTTCCCAGCACCACTTATTGGAGAGACTGTCTTTTCTCCATTGTATATTCTTGCCTCCTTTGTCATAGATGAATTGACCATAGGTGAGTGCTCTGGTATTTATACTCAACTTGACGCATTTCCAAGAGGGATGTAATTATTTTATTTTAAAATGTCAATAGTTGCAATAACCAGAAATTAAACCCTTTTCAACAATTTGAATTTGTGATAAAAATTCAGGTATTGACCCAAAAATGTGTGAGAGTATACCTGGGTTTTCAAAATTCTTTGGGGAAACATGAGCAGAGATAGTCAAAAATAATTTACCCTATAAGACAGAGTGCTTTGCACTTCACTGGTGCTCAATAAATGTTTGAGATGGATTAAATCTAAATCAATGATTAATAGAAGGTATAAAACACTTATGTTATCTTTTCAAAATCCTGTACAGATGGAGTGTAATTCTTGGCTAATTTCCTCCCAGTAAAGAGTTTGGTCCACTGGTCATGGTGAAGAGAACAAAAGTGATGGCCCAGTTTTCACCTCCTGCATGGCTCATATGCTTCTCTGGGTTTAATTTAAAAATATGAAAATAAAGTCCCTCGAAAGTTATCATCTTCTTGACTATAAATAACAACATTAGCCAATTAACCTCTATATTGGAAGCTTACATTGACTTTAAAATATTTTCAAATGTTGTAACTAGAACAAAAGTAACTGAGGTTGTGCCAGAGAGACAGGCTTTGACATTGGATATTAGCCAGGGAGTTCAGGCTCACTTTGACATTGGATATTAGCCAGGGAGTTCAGGCTCACTTTGACATTGGATATTAGCCAGGGAGTTCAGGCTCACTTGTGGCTCACTTGTGTCTCACAGCCCCACACTTTTACAGTTGTGAAGACCCAACTTTACTCTTTGTAGTAAAGGACATATCATCGCATTTTGAGCAGAAGTGATCTGATCATGGCATTCTCTATTTAATTTTGGTAACCAGGTAGTATTATTAACAACTTTGTCAGAAAAAAAAAAAAAATGTTGAGCCCACCTTAAAGGTGTTTCAACATTTCCAGAAGATTGAGATGAATGTTTAAGTAATGTTTGCATGTGAGTGACTCAATCTCACCTGAGTCTTTGTCCTTTCACTTTCACCCTTGCTCATGGCCACTCCACCCACACTCACCTCATGCCGCTCTTCAAACATGCTCTGTCCTCTGGCTGCATAATGTCCCCATAATAATGGGCTTACTCCTTCTTCTTACATTCAGGCCTTTGCCCAAAAGTCACCTTTTGCGAGAGAGCTCCCCTGACTACCTGCCTAAAATAACACACTTCCCATGACTCTACTGTAGTACTCTCCTCCTAATAATTATGTTGGGATGAGAGTCTTAAACTGGAACTGTCCCAGACAAAGGGGCATATGGTCATCTACTCACAGCACATATCACTAGTTGACTTTGCTGTCTATGAAAGTTCCTTGAAAAAAAGAGCTTTGCTCACTGGAGAATTGCCTGGCACATGGTGGGCCTAGATATTTGTTGAATAATAGTAAAATTAGCATCATATACCAAGAATTGTTCCATGACATTATTCTTTGACAATATAAATTTTAAGGATTATTCATACATATTGCCAAATTGATTCCAGAAAGATTTTTATCTTTCAGCAACAGTTTATGATCATTCTTTTCTAACATCAATCAATCACTAATATCTTAATATTGTTACTAATTTGATAGACAGTTCCAATGTGCATACCTACAATTACTGGGAAGAATGAATGTGTGGTTTGTTTTTTTTTTTTTTACGTTTATTAGCTATTTGTATTTCATCTGTGATAATCTTTCTATTATTTTTATTAATTTTCCTAACCAATATTTATTGCACCCCCATTACATGCTTTGCAAGATAGGAGGTAAAGATATCTGTGGTCTCTACACCCCAGAATTTTATTTAGTCAGTGAAAAGTGTATATCATACGGGGAATAATAAGTATGAGAAAAATTTAGAAAATGACCTCACTGAGAAATAATTAAGGAAAAAATATTCAAAAATTTTAGAAAAGCAAGTTTGGAAAGCATCTGCATAAAGTCCTAATTCAGCAAGGTTTAGTTTCTGAGATACACAGATTTAAAAAATACATCCACTGTTTCCTAATTGATTTTGCTACATCTGCATAGTGGATGGGAAAGAAGCAGAGATTTTAAAAGAGGAATCTTTCCACTCCCACTGATCATAAAAAGGGAATGGTACAGAAAGGAGCTAGCTACAACCTGTCTAATTCTTACTGGAAATAATGGAATGAGTTAAAATCAGCGATACCACTTGGTGCTATGTTCATTGGATTGCAATTAAACTGATGTCATGTGTTATTTGGCAAAGGAACTCAGAAATAACTGAGTTCTGCCCTGTCATAGATACCTCTTGGGGTGAGCTTTCTAGGGAAGTATAATCACGAGAGAAAGACTGACCAAGACTGACAGAACTCGCCATTGTTTTGCTTCAACTCTGGCCTTCATCCTTAACAGGCTCCAGCCAGTCAGCTGTTCCTGGACCCTTCTTCCTCTCTGAGCCACATGGCTTATACCCTAAACCCGATCCTTATTCTTTAAAGTTACCAATCTTGTTGGTGGAGCTAACGTAGACCTCCCAAGCTGGGAGGAAATATAAGTAAAGAGAGGTAGAGAGAAAGGGAGGGAAGGGGGAAGGTGTCTGTCTCAATGCAAAGTCTCCTGCTCCAAGCTTTATCAAACCTGGACCCTTGACCCTAGAGCTGCTCTTTGAGACAGGAGAGAGTCCAAAGTGGGAGACAGAGAGAGCTAAAGATAAAGAGAGATGCTTGGGATTTCTCTGAGGGGAAATAGCTTTGGTCCTCATTACCATTCTATCTGCCATGTAAGAAACAGAGACCAGAGAGGAAAAATTCACATTCAGGTGCTGTCACCTTCATCTCTCTGATAGATGCGCCGGTACAAAGTCCTAGGGTTTCAGCCATTCAGATCACAACTCTTTTTCCTCGGGGTTAGGGCATATGACCCTGATTCATTCTTGGGCATGGGCGAGTAGGGGTATGGAGAAGAAAGCAGAGATGCTCAATGAGCTTCTTCTGGAGGTCAACGCTCACCATTTTGTTGAGAGATAAAGATGGCATAGGAGGAACAGGCCAATAAAGAGGGAGCTTTGCTCGCATCTTAAATGAGGCGAGAATACTCAGCAAAATTAGGTCTAAAGCTCAGAGAGATGTTCTTTGCTGCAAAAGGGTAACACTTGAAATAGAGCCATCTGGGGATTGATTAGCCTGAAATTTTCAAGAACATCAAAGGAAACTGAAAGTTAACTGGGGAAACGTCAATTCTCCTTAGAGTTAAGAAATTTAGGGAAATAAGAACTATACATCAGAAAGAAGAAATATTTTACATACAGATTTTTTTAAACTCATTTGTTTTCCTTTGTTTAAAAGTATATTTAACCTCAAATGAAAATGGAATTTTTGGAATCAGAAATTGGAAACTAGAATGAACATTTAACAACTATCCCGATCCTCTCACATTATAGATAAGGAGGCTGAAACATGGACATCACTAAGCTAGAATAAATCCAAGTTTCCAGGCTCATATGCAGAGTCTTTTTTCACTATTACAGTGGATGATTACGTCTTGCAAGAGAGCAGCTTTGTTTAAAAATGATAATTAAAGGCCATGAATGAACCTAGATGTATCTAAATTTTAAAAACCGGTTCTGTGTCTCTGATAAGTGAAGGATTGCATCACCAAACTAACCAAAAGCACAGTTTACTGATAGCTTAAACAATCTGCAGATATGTGATCCATCATGCTCTCACAAAGAAAACCTTTTTTTTTTTTTTAGTGCTGATGCTAATCAATAAAGCACATATAAATGTATGAAGCAATATAACATAATATAATAGTATTTTCTGTATGATGGGCTTTGTTATAAGCATTTTACCTGCTTTATTACATTTTATCCTTGTAACAACCCAATGAACAAAGTGTTTTTATCATCTGCATTTTACAGATGAGGAAACTAAATGACAGAGATCGAGTCACTCGTTCAAGTTCACAGTTTGCTAATGATGGAGCCAGCATAAGCTGGGGGAATAGTGTTGACAGAAAACTGCTTGTAAAATCTGAAGGAGGGATCAACTACCACTTCCTGTAGTAGAATTTTATTCAAAATATACCACAGTGATCCCCATCAGAATCTGGGCAAATGTGATATTTGCAGAAGATAATTTAAAGAATGTGTTGTTTCGCTGTTCACTCAGTTATTCTTGATTTTAGTTTTAACCAGACTTGATCAGCAGAAGGCTACACAAGTGAAATATACCATGACCACTCATGGAATTGTCTTTACAGACTTTCAAGATCATGGCTTTGCCTTTCTTGAAGGGTATTGCAAGTTCAGTCTCTTCTTATATTTTGTTTAAGAATGTTGTTGAGGCATTGTCTAGTATACTATTTGGTGCCTGTTACCTGGAGCTCATTGTGAAAAAATTACTTTAGAAATTTGTGCCGGAGAAACTTTGCTTCTCCTATGATAATTTTTGTATTTGAGACTGTTGCTCTCTTCGTTTTGGATGCCAGGGAGCTTAGAATCAAGTTAGAAAATGATCTATTACAATTATGTATAACCATTATGGTGGAGGCATCTATTTTCACTTGCTTCTAGGTTTGACTCCTCCCTTTATTTATTTTTCTCTTGGACACAATTCTGTATCATCATATTCTCCCCCCCAAGCCCTCCTTCTTCTCCCTCTCCCTTTCCTTCTCCTTTTACTTCTTCTTTACCATTCTGGGGATATATTCTTGTTGTAAACCACCTCAAATCCATTGTGTAATCATGTTAGATACAAATAGACGAATTCCCACAATTCTACATTGAGTGTAGGGAAAAAATCAATGTCTAAAACCACTTTGAACCAGAACCTTTGAGATCATTTTCGTTCAACAACAGTAAACCACGAAAACTTTTATTAAATGACTTATTACACAACATAACATGGAAAAAAACCACATAAGTGTGAAGATTAGGGTTACGAAGATCTTAGAAATAATTTTGCAGATGATGATGCTAATGCTTCAGGAGGCTAAATGGTTTGCCTCGTGTTACTCAGCTGGTTAGTGGCAAAGAAAAGAAACTAGAGAACAATCATTATTTATATACTCAGTACATAAAACTGAGTCCAAGATTATGGTTTTTAAAAGTCAAATATGGTTGACTTACAATGTTGTATTTTGTATGCTGTACAGTTTCAGGTATACAGTAAAGTGATTCAGTTATACATCCATGCATATATATATGAATATAAGAATACATATATATCTTCTTTTACAAATTCTTTTCCACTATAGGTTATTACAAGATATTGAATATAGTTCCCTGTGCTATGCGGTAGGCCCTTGTTGATTATCTGTTTTATATATAGTAGTGTGTATCTGTTAATCCCAAACTCCTAATTTATCCCTCCCCTCTCCAATATTATGTTTTACATCTCTTCTAATATGCTAAGAAAGAAGACTAATTTTTTAGTATATAAGGCAAATCAATAGTCTAAAAACTAAAATTTGATTTTCACTTTTTTTCAGCAAAAACAGAATGTGGTTAGAGTCTAACAAGGAAGCCACAGGAGTATGGTCAAGTCTGTAACAGAAGGATGCATGGGGAAATAAGGGAAGACAGAGGATGGACACTTAGCTTAGGCAAGAAAGGCCAGAGACAGCTTCATGGATGAAGGACCATTGAACTGAGCCTTAAAAAGAAAGTGGGAATTAATCAGATGCTGGAGACATTTGGAAAGATGGGAAAAAGAAAACAAAAATAAGCAGCAATTAGAACACAACCAAGCCTCTTCCTGAAGCGTATGGCAGTTCTTGAGGATCTTCTGCAAGAAGGGTCCATGTTCTTGCTTTGGAGTAATCTCTACAGAATTACTCCAGGATTGGAGAAGAGGTGATAGTAGGGGCAGGAAAACCGGGCAGCAGGTGATTGTGAACATTCAGGTGAAAAGTAAGAAGGATCTGAACAACACGGTGGCACTGAGGACAGGGAAGAAAAAATACTTTTGAAAAATAGTAAATGGACATGAAACTCTGCAGGACCTGTGATCCAATCAGGTTGGCGGGGGGTGGAGGAGAGCAATGAAGGATGGGGGGAAACATCCTGACCCTCAGGCTGGCAGCTTGGGTGACTGTGTATTAGGGGCACCACTTCACAAGAAAGGAGAAGTGGCCAAAAAAAGTGAGTTTGCAAGGAAGTCCATTGTTGAACATACTTATGTGCTGTTATTAGATGTTCTAGTAGAGATATCCAATTAGCTTTGTGTGTCTGGTACTGGATTGCCATGGAGTAATCTGCAGGGTAAGATGAGAATTAGGAATTTTTACAAGTGATTACTCTCAGTAATTTTTGAAAACTTGCATATATTAGTTTGCAGGAAAAAAAAAAATCTCCAGAATTGTGATATTTGTTTAGGGCTCTGTGGTGTGTAGGTAGAGTCTGTAACATAAGATGAAACTGCATAGAGAAAGTGTATAGAGTGAAAGAGATCTGAAATATTGACATCCCCTCCCCATGTTTAAATGTTGGATGGAGAAAGACACCCCCAAAAGCAATTGAGAAGAAGTAGTCAGAGAGGCAGGAAGAAAACCAGAGGGCTTTATGTCAGAGAAACCAAGAACAACAATGTTAACTATTACAAAAATTCAACCAAAGAAAAGTCATGTATTACAAAACAAAGGTCAATGACAAATAATTTTAAAAAATAAAATAGAAACTGTCCCTTTTATTTTGGCAATTAGAAACTCATTGATAATATTATTAAGATCAGTTTTATGTAATATTTCACACAATGCAAGGACCAAACTGGATATACAGTAGATTGTCAATACTGCTTACTGAACCAATGAGGGGATTTTCACTTCAGGTTAGCAAAGAGAGTTTGGGGTGTTGTATAGGAATTCTGGGTAAGAAAAATGCATAAATTCTCATGTGATTAGCATATACCTGTAAAATCAAGATGGCCGTTGGGTGTTTTACATCAAGCAAATCATTTAAGCCTAAAAGTGGGTTAACTTTTAAAATAGGGTAAAAAAGTTCAGTGCAATGCTTTTCTCAGTCCAATTATTTTACATAGACTTAAACAATGAAACGAAGATTCAAACTGGGGAGGGAAGCATGGACGTTGGAGGGTTACATGGGAAATTTTATATTGAATCACCTAGTGTGATTCTCAGTGTGTAGAAGATGCTCACGAAACGATCACCATCAGTATCATTACAATATTTCCGGAATTAAAATGTTCTCTAGGCTTCCCTGGTGACGCAGCGGTTGAGAGTCCGCCTGCCGATGCAGGGGACACGGGTTCGTGCCCCGGTCCGGGAAGATCCCACATGCCGCGGAGCGGCTGGGCCTGTGAGCCATGGCCGCTGAGCCTGCGCGTCCAGAGCCTGTGCTCCACAACGGGAGAGGCCACAACAGTGAGAGGCCCGCGTAACACACACACACACACACACACACACACACACACACACACACAAATATTCTCTAGTCAAAGGCAAGTTGTAGCATCTAATGGTTCCTGCATGATGTGCCTAAGTGGAATTACTTGGGGATTAATCTCAAGATATTAGTTTTTTTTCTATTGAAATTATGTTCATAGTAACTGGTGTGAATGGTAATAGAGTTGAATTATTGCCATGATAGCACTCTATTTCCTTGAATTCCTGCTATTCTGGAGACATTGTCAAAATTATCCTCTTAGGCATTTCATTCTTTCGTAAATATTGCAGTTCCCAAACTCAGTTGTACATACGTAACTATTCTTGCAGGGAGAAGGGTAGAATCAAGAAAGAGAGGGAGTTGGGAACCACTGCTGTTATTCTTTATGTCAGCAAGCATTACAGGCATTTTTTAGCAGCCTGTTTTGGTCTATTGCTTGTTAAAGCAATATAAAAAGCTATGTAATTATATTCCACGAATAATTGATATAAAGAATGAATCACAATCATACCTTGTATTTTTTTCTCTCTCCTTTCAAGCCTTGCTCTTTTTACAGTAGCTGCATGTTGGTTCTAGGCTGAGTGCCAGTTGTATCAATTAAACAGTAACTAATTCAAGTACATTTGCAATCTGTGTTTGAAATGCCAGCCCATACAGTAGTTACCAATTAAGCATGAGGCAGATTAATGGATGCATTGTTCTCCTGGGCTAACTCCACCACATTGTCATTAAGCAGTAAGCCCTAGTGAACCAAAGACTTCGATTTAAAGGGAAAGGGAAACACATGCTTACAAAAAAAAAGTTGTGTGTTTATAGCAAGCAGAATTATTTAACAGGAAAGGTGGCGGATAACCTTTTGAAGGGAGAAGAAATTATGGCTGTTTAGTGTTTTTCTCAGTCCCTTTATTTTGCATAGATTTGATCAATGCAGAAATATAAAGTGGCAAAATGGGAAGGGAAATAATGGGAACGGATCAGACAGACAAATGGCACCTGTAAGTTCACAGTTCTTAAAACAGATGTTCTTTTCAGCTGGCTATAGTATATCATTATCTCCAGGAACCCTGAAGAGAAAGTACAAAGATTCACTAGGGATAGTGGAAATGCAGTGTATTTACTGTGCAAAATACTTGGCTCTGTACCCCTCTACCCACCCCACCCCCTATTGCCCGTTTTAGGAGACAAATATCTGGGGCATTTTCAATTTATAGGCTTATGATTTTTAGAACCTAGTGTAATCATTGCAAAATAAAACTGGTTTTGGCAGTCACTAAACATTTAATGATTGTAGTTCATATAGAACAAATGGAAAGAGGTTGAGAATTTAAAAAGGAGTAATTTATTTCTGTCCTCCAGCATGCCTGAATTCCTGTGGAAAATTCCTTTTCCTTCTTTCTTGTTTCTTTCTTTCTTCTTTTTTATCTTTTTGATCATCTTAGCCAACCACAAAAAATTTGGTGCCTGAAAAGACATTTGGTTCTTTCTTGTTAAGGAAAAAGGGTTCTATTTTTGTTCTGTGTCATTTTTCCAGTGGGCTCGATGGAGTTAAACAAAAGGTTGATCCAACCCTCAAGTTGATCAGTTTCCCAAATCTTTAAAAATGACACAACCGATTGTATTAGTTTGATATGCAATATTTAAATTTTATCTAAAGAGCACAACTGCTTTTTAAATGCATCCACTCAGCAAACTCTCCTCTATTTCAGAGTTTTCCACCTCAGTCCACCCTACTGCAATCCAGAACCTCACCCCGCCCCAGCTGGACATCTCCGCCAGGAGTAACAGTTCAAAGATAACATTCAAAAGTGAACTCACCACCTTCCAACCCCATTTTTTTGTCTTTCCCCTCTCTTGGCAAATGACTCTTTGTCTGCTCTCAGGAAGACACTGCCCACCCTTCTATGTGGGCAGTGAGGAGGGATGAAAGCAGAATCCACTAAATCCGTGAGGAAGGTTGTCACTGTGTGATTCATCTTCTTAGATACGTGCAATGTCTCTGATTGCAGAAGGGGTGTGTGTGTGTGTGTGTGTGTGTGTGTCTTTCTGTCTATCTCTTTATTTATGGCAATGGAAAGAATCCCTTGTTACAGCTGTCTTCAACTAACTTTAATCATTATAGAGACCTTCCCATTTGGCTGTCATTTCTGCTTCCAGCGCATTTAAGATGTATTTAGGTTTCCCAGATAACTGGAGTGTGTGGCTTTCCTACTAATGAAAGTATCGAGGGGCTTTCACTTCCTATTCCCCTCCCGTCCTCCTTCTTCTGGCTCTTCTTCCTTCACCCTCCTCACACCCTTCTTCCCCCTCCCCCCATTATTGACTCATTGGTAGAGGAACGGAAATGTTGAAATCAATATGAGAATAAATTGCCCCCTCGTCTTTATTGCGGAGGCAAGGTTTCTACAGAAAATCCTTGTAATCAGAAAACAGGGAAGATGAGATTAAACTGATTAAACTGAGAAAGTCAAAAAAGGACAACTTGAAAGATTAGCTCTACAAGCCAAAAAGCGTAATCCTCCCTGCATGCTGAGTAGAGCTGTCCTCTTCGCTATCAGCCCCGTCATCGGGTGACCTTCTGTTGCATTAGCACAGAGCGACTTGATCCAAGGCAAATACTGGAAATTGAAAAGCCAGAATGCCAGTGATTACAGCAGGTATCAATATTATTGTAATGATGCTCCGTTATCATTAGGGAACTTAATTACTTAGGGAGAGTGAGAAGGCCAGAAAGGAAAGCACCGAGCCCCCGCTGAAGTCAGCATCTAGATCGGGCTGATACCTGAGAACTGCCTCAAGTTTAGATTCAAAGGTAGTCAGAAAGTGAGAGCAAGGAGCTGGGTTTAAGAAGACGGCCACGAGCACCGCAGGCTTGCGTAGAGAATGGTTGGCCACTAAGATGCAAGACAGGGTTATTAGCTCTTGGAATGCCTATCACCATGTCTGCTACATAGTACATACTCCATAAATAAGAGTGAAAGAGTACATGAATAAACCAACCAAATCAATCAATGGAACTTACTCTGGTGCATGTAAAAGCGATTCATTCCTAAGAAAAAGATGCCAAAATAGCAAATTCTGAGTATTGGTTTAAGCAACTCGGCTCCTTTTTAATGCAAAGCTAATCTTAGATCCCAACCTCTTTTTAACTGCCTTTCAAATTCAATCTCTCTCTTCCCCTCACTCCTGCCTCTCTTTTTACCATAGCAGTTTATAGTTCTTAGCTTGGTTGTGGTGATGTTGTGATTCTCACAGGCAGAGGTCAAGCTGGGCACATGTTTTCTTTTAACTCTGACCCCCAAATAGAAACGTGGAGCATTTCTGAACACTTTAGGGCCCTGGTTGTGCTGAGACAAGCCAGAATTAGCCCCAATTATTGATCTCCAAATAGACCTGCCGGACTTGCCTCCATCAGGGTGCTGCAGAAAATTCACATTTCCAAATTGATTGAATCAAATGTATTTATTTTTGAGAAGGCACGAAAGCCAAAGTAAACTTCAAACTGCCTTTGAATGAACTCACATCCAGCCATACCATCAGCAAACTTTGTCCCACTGAAGTCACCACCAAGGCCAGTTATTTCTCTGGCCCATTGGAGGATTAAAAAGAAAGGAAGGGAAAAAAAAATTCTGAAAAGGGAAAAGTATGTTTGGATAAAGGAACATGGAAAAGTTAAGGTCAGCATGGAGTGTTTTGAGGGCACGTTAATTCAGAAGTCAGTCGTATTGCAGGGCAAGGGTTGTGTTCATTCTTGGCCCCTGACTCCTATTTACTCTTTGGCAACTCTCTGGCCTTGGGGTAAGGAAGTAAATGGTGATCTAAAGCAAGCTGAGATTATTTATGATTGTCTCTATGGAAAAGCAGGTGGCTAGTCCTGATTAAAACCATCTTCTTTGGATAAGAGATGGGAAGAACAGAGTGTGAGGACTTTTCACACTACCCAGGGTGCTACTTTCAGAATGCACAGCCCAAATCTAACTGCAGGGTTTCTCTACCATATTGTTCTGCCAGTCCACTCTCCACGTTGGGATGTTCAGGCATCTCGGTGCCTGGGAGTTGAGGCTGACTCTTATGGCTCTCAAGGACAAGAGGAAAATCTTGCCTTAAGCCAAGGTTTGCCTCCTTAAATCATCATTTCTTGTTCCGGATGAACTTATTCCAATGTTGATGGAATGTAGCTACACTCCTTCCCCTCAAGGGAAAGACCCACCCTCTAGAGACTCTAGACCCGAGAAAATTTTGATCCCATTGGTTGAAATACACTTAAAAAAATCCTAGCCACCAATGTTCCTGAGTTGCCTTTAACTCTGTGCTGCACATGAGAATCACCTGAGAAGCTTTTGATAAGTATCCCGCCCCCACCCCTCCATGTGCCAATTAGGTTGACTTGGAATGGTTTTTTGTTTTTGCTTTTATTCTTATCTTGACCGTTTATTCTTATCTTGACCATTATAAATCATAGGGTGATGCGGTCATTTGACTCATGCTTCCTCCACATTGCTAAACTTTTATTTATTTGTTTGTTCATTTATTTATTGATAAAACACCAGCTTTTTAATTTTCTGTTTGGTTCCTGTTTTTGATGGCGTAATGTCCAGAGAAGTAGTGTTTCTCCTGGAATTTGTTAGCTCTAAGTGTACAGTCTATCCTCAACTCTGGTTGCACATTAAAACACCCTGGTGAGGTTTTAAAAATATGTGAATGCTGGGCCCACTCCAAGATATTTAATTGGTTTTGAGTGGAGCTTAGGAATCAGGATTTTTTGTTGTTTTTTAAAAATGAAATCCTCAAGGACCATAAACACAAACTGTTAAGTGAATTTGAAAGCCACAGATAGCCTGAAGGCTTTGCCAATTCTGTTTGTTTGTTGTTTTATGTTTTGTTTTAAAAGCAGAAAAAGCATGGGATGCATACTATTTATTTTTCTTGAGACATGTTTGATGGGTAATATTTTCCAGCAATCAGGAAGTCACTTGTTGAGTCTAAAAACTACACTGACATTTGCTGGTTTCAGAATCATACTATTTTTACCATGATCTGCACCAGCAAAAAGACTTTCTACAACATTTGAAGCCATGGTTCAGACCTAACACCTCAGTTGTAGCTGCTGTAGAAAAGCCTAATGCCTTCATAACTGTTTATCTGCCGAAATGGCAAAAATATTGATTCCACATTTTAAATCTAATGTGTGCGCATCACATCCAGGGTCCTCACTACTACAAGGGAGAAAATACAGTTTCTATCATTCTTGCCTTTGTACTTAATTAACAAGAGTTCAGCAAGATTACTAGATATATGATCAACATACAAAGGTCAATTGTAATTCTAACAATAACAATGATAATTAGAAAATGTAATTTTACAAAAGTGATAGCATGTACAATGGCATAAAGAATAAGCAGTAACTGGGAATGAATCCTATAAAATGCATGCATAGCCTTTTTGGAGGAAAGGATAGCAATTTTTAAAAATATAATAAACATGCCAAAATAAATGGAGCAATATGTCATATTCATTAATAGTAAGTGTTAGTATCCTAAATATATCTTTTTATCCCATATTTTTCTATAAATTTGATAGAATTCCATGTAGACTCAGAACTATTTTGCAGAGAATTTGACAGAATTATTCTAAAATTTATATGGAAAAATCAAAGGTTTGAGAATATTCCAAAAATGTTGAAGAAGAACCAGGTAGAGGGGCTTTCTCTACCAGATACCAAAATACATTATAAAACTATTATAAGACCATGTGCTATTGCCATAAGGAGAGACAAATACCTCAACCAATGGAACAGAGAACATAGATATAAGTACATATATATAGAAACTTGATTTGTGGCAGAGTTGATGCTCGAGATGAGTGGGGAAAGAATGAGCAATGAAATAGGTGGATCTGGGATTACTGGTTTTTAATGTGATGAAAAAAGTCACTAAAATGAGTATCACATATCACTCCTGAAAAAGAATCAATTCCAGGTTGCATAAATGCTTAAATGTGAAAAGCAAATTCTGAAAGTTTTGAAAGAAAATATATGACAATATCTTTATTACTCCAGGTGTGAGAGCATTTCTTATTTATTTTTTTTATGTTTTTTGGCTGCGTTGGGTCTTTGTTGCTGCACGCAGGCTTTCTCTAGTTGTGGCGAACGGGATTTACTCTTCGTTGCTGTTCATGGGCTTCTCACTGAGGTGGCTTCTCTTGTTGCGGAGCACGGGCTCTAGGCACGTGGGCTTCAATAGTTGCGACACATGGACTCAGTAGTTTTGGCTCGTGGGCTCTAGAGTACAGGCTCAGTAGTTGTGGCACACGGGCTTAGTTGCTCCGTGGCATGTGGGATCTTCCCGGACCAGGGATTAAACCCGTGTCCCCTGCCTTGGCAGGCGGATTCTTAACCACTGTGCCGCCAGGGAAGTCTGTGAGAGCATTTCTTAACAAGATGCCAAAAGCACAAACCATAAAGAAGGAAATTTGGTAAATTTGACAACATCAAATCTAAAAACTTCTTTGTATCCAAAGATCCATAAATAGAGGAGGATTATAAACTGGGATAAGATATCTGCAGCAAATGTGACAAAAATTTTACTGCTGAGAGTAAATCAAATTCCACAAAGTGATAAGAAATAAAAAAGCAAAGTAAGTTAGAAGAAAATAAGCCAAACAAATAAATAGGTATTTCACATAAGCAACAGGGAGAGGCAAAACATACTTGAAAAATGTTTAAACTCACTATGGTTAGGGAAAGGCACATGAAAACCCTGAGATGCAATTTCAAACTCATCAAATTAACAAAGATTAATATGTCTAAAATTAATAGGTATTGACAAAGATATGGAGAAAGGAACATTTCTAACACTGATGTGTAGGTATAAATGAAGGCAACCACCTTGGAAAACAAACAGGAGACTTCTTGAAAAGTAGAACATGGTCATACTTCTGGACGTATACACTAGGGAAACTCTCCCACGTGCCTACAAGGAGGCATGGGCAAAAATGCTCCTAGTACGATGGTTTGTAGTGTAAAACTTTGAGAACAACTTACATACCCACCAACAGAAAAATAAATGAATTATAGAATGTTCATATACTGTAAAGTTATACAGCAATACTTCCCAACATTTTTCACATCATGGCACACATAAGAAATAACATTTGTATGGCATGCTGGTATACCTAAGGGGGATTTAGGGTCACTTACATGTAATATGACCACGCCTCCTGGTTTGTCCAGGACAATACTGTTTTTTCCAAGACTCTCCTAGTTCAAACAATTGCAATTGTTAACAGTGCCCGTTGCACTTTCAAAATATTCTAATTTGAACAAAGGTTATAGGGTCACCCTTTGTTTATGGGGCTTAGTGAAACAAACTCCATTATATTTTCATTTTATCTTATAAACATGATAAAGATAAAATACAAATATTATGGAAGTCTTTAAATATTAAATATTGAATTGTTAAAAGATAAACTTAGACATATTTTTTTAAAATTAAGAGTTTATTTGGGGAAAATTCACTTCTAATCAGGCAGCACCAAGTGATTAGGAGCTCTCTACCCACAGGAGCCAAGGGAAGACTTTTAAAGAGAAGAAGGGGGAGCAAAGCAAAGCAATTGTTTGATTGGCTGTAGCTTAAGCAGTTGCATATTTGGGAAAACCTGGTTGGCCGTTTGTGATTGACTGTCTTTAGGTTTTGACTTCTTGACCTTGAGGCATTTACAGGCTTAGGTTTGGTTGCTTACATGGGAGGCTAAGGCATTAAAACCACCTCAATCTAATGGCCTCCTTGTTTAATTACTTTAACAGAATACATGTAAAATAATTTTAAAAATATTAATGAGAAACTGGAACATATTCATATTGTTAAAGGATTTTATTTCTAGAAAAGGTAAAATTGTGACTCCCATGAAATTATAAAATGAATACGTGTCAAAGATTTTATCTAATTTATTAATTAATGAGGGATTCAGTAAGATGTTAACACAAGTTCAAAAGAGAATCCAAATAGACTCATACCTAGGCAATCAGTAATGCTGAAATGAATCTACTAATAGAAGCAAACTGATTCAAAAGCCTAGCACAATAACATGTAACGTTTGGAATCATTTCTTCCACGTAGGAAGAACTCAGTTACACTCCAAGAAACAAAGCTCATTTGCATCCCTATGAATAGGACCATTTGCATTACCTTTAACCAGAAACATCTTCATCACCATCAGCCCCCTTACAAGGTAAGTTTTATCTCTACAGAGTTATAAAAAGTACAGACTCCCATAGAATCAGACAACCCAAAAGTGTCTGCTAGACAACACCAAGCATTCTTCAAAGGACATCCAGAAACTTGCTACTCAATTTTTTTCATATGGAGCTAGTCTAGATTATATTAATTTTTCAGTTCACCATTTTGATAACGCTAATCTTTACAGGTAGAAACATTCAGTGAAGAAACATTGGCTCTCAAGGTTTCCAAAATATTTTGAAACAAAGCCCTTGTGTTTTCCTGTTTTTCAGCTGTACCATCAATACAAAATATACACAGTATTTGTTTAATACCTTGTTTCAAAGAATTCATTTATCATTTTCAATATTTCACACTCAATAGTTTGTTTTGGTATGTCTTTGCGGAACTAATAATGTTCTGTAAAGCGTTTCTCTTGAGGACTTCTAATTAGTACTATTAACTGAGCCCACTTAATAACATCTGCAGATTCATCCATCTGCAATAAAGCCATTTTGCTTTTATAATTTTCTGGATCAAAGTTGTCCCAAGTTATATAGTATGTTGACAATGAACCTATAATGGTAAATTCCATAATGGCACCTTTTCTTTCCTATGCTTCGTCGGTTAAAAACATAGTACGTATTGATAACTTCCATACAGGATGGTAAAAGAAGTGACTAAAACTGTCTGAGGCATTCTGTGATCTTTAGCTACTAACTGACCTATCTTGCACTAGTTCTTCTCAAATAAAGCCTTTTACTGATTTGGAGCATGAAGACACGTGTAAAAGTCTAATCCTTTTGTATGCATGAGAGGAATGTTTTCTAGTTAAATGCTAGTGTCATTTATTGTCATCATTGCTTCATTTCATAATTTTTCCATGTAAATAAGACATTTAGGCTGAGGAAGAAAAGGATTGACAGGATACAGGACTCCAAATTTGAGTGTCTGATATATATATATAAAAGAGGCTTTTCCTATGAATCTGAACCTTTATAACTTTAATGAGAAAGTTACCCATCATAAAGGAAAGAAATCTATTTGAATGTAAATTTCTTAAAGGAAGCCTAGGGTTTTACAAATTCAGGAAATTGAAATTTCAGAATATATATTTAATGTTATTTGCACTCTTGAGACTATTTTAAACATTTCATTAACAAATTTAAAAAATAAAGATGTGGTAAGTAAAAGCTCATTGCAGATGACTGTTTGCTTCTCTATCCTCACGTGGCAAAAAGCAGAGAGGAAGCAAGCTCTCTCCAGACCCTTATAAGGACACTAATCCCATTCATAGGGGCTCTACCTTGTTGAATCCTAATCACTTCCCAAAGGCCCCACCTCCTAATACCATCACTTTGGAGGGTAGGGCTTCAACATATGCATTTAGGGGAGACATGGACATTGTCCATAACATATATCAATTCCCCCGATTTACTCCTTTTTCTTTAATATTTTAAGTTTAAATTATTGTATTTTTTTCTGTAAGTTTATTCTTAAATCTGATCGTTTTATAGTCTCTTGTGCTTTACTGACATTTTCAATTTCTTATTTCTTTAAGGATATTGAACATGTCCATATTACGTTCTGTGTCTGATAATTCCATTATTCTTTCTTAATATTTTTGTGTTTGACTCTAATTTCTGTTTTTCCTGATTTTCTCTTTTGGTGCCTTGTTTTGTGTCATATGTTTCCTTCAGTTTTTGTTGCTTATTTTTATTTTTTACTCTGTGCCCAAATATCTGGACTTTAAGAATATAATTTCTTTGAGGTTTGTGTTGAAATGAGTTCCTCCAAAATGATCTGTATTTTTGTCACACAACCTGGGAATCCTACTAGCCTGGAATCACTTTATACTATATCCAAGTATTACGAATTCACGTTGCAAACTCCCACAGGGCTAGCTGTTTACAAATTCTCAGGGCAGATATTCTCCCCCTGAATTCTAAATGCGATGTTTGAGGCAATTTTCCTGAAAGTTCTTATGGTGTGGAGGTCAGTTTATTTCTAATGTATGTTAACATTAAGGATATTGACTTTTGGAGGCACAGATTTAGGTTGGAAGATTCCTAATAGACGCCTCACTTTAGGCAGGTCCTGGACTTTATCTCTTCTCTCCTGAGCCATAGAAACCATTGAAACCAAAGGGACCATATAAACATAGTTCCTTCAACAGGTGCCCTAAAACAAAAACAGGATTTAGTGTTCACTTACCTTTCTTGATTTTTGTTATCACTTGGTATGTTTGTCAGGGTTCTCCAGAGAAACAGAACCAACAGGATGTGTATGTATAGGGAGTGAGATTTATTTTAAAGAATTGGCTCACATGATTATGGAGGCTTTTCAAGTCCCAAATCTGCAGCGTAAGCCATCAGACGTGAGACTCAGAAAAGAGTTGCTGTTCCAGTCCAATGGCTTTCTGCTAGCAGCATTACCTCTTCTTTAAGGCAGGTCTATCTTTTTCTATTAAGACCTTCTACTGATTGGATGAGGCCCACCCACATTATAGAGAGTAAGCTGCTTTACTCAAAATCTACTTTTTAAAATGTTAATCTCATCTGAAAAATACCTTCGCAGAAACATGTAGAATAATCTTTCACCAAATATTTGGATCCCCTGGCCTTATCAATTTGCCATTTAAAATTAACCATCACAGTTGCTTTTGAAGTTCGTTTGTTTGTATATTCACCATTTGCTTCCCAGTTCCTCATTACATTAAGAAACTACTTTTTAAAAAAAGTCATCTAGTGTTGTTCTGTTGAGGTATATTTTATATACAATAAAACTGCACAGAAATAAAATGTTCTATTTGATTAGTTTTGACAAATGTGTACCTCCATGCAACCTTCACACAAAATAAGATATAAATCATTTCCAATAGAGAAAGTTCCCGTTTGCTTTTTTCTAGTCAAGTCCAACCCACTATCCAAAGGCAAACATTTCTGATTAATAGCAACATAGATTCATTTTGCCTGTTTTTGGCTTGAAAGTAAATAAATTCACATAGCATCTTTTGTGTCTTCTGTTTTTGATAAGTCATATTGTTTATCAGTATCAGTAGTGTATCAGTAGTTCACTGCTTTCATTGTTTAGAAGGATTCCATTGGATGGATAAACCATAAATTGTTTATCCACTTTCTTATTGATTGATATTTAGATTGTATCCAGTTTGGCTGTTATAGTAAAATCAGTAAGTATTTTTGTAGAGCTATTTCTTGTGAAAACTATGGTTTCATTTTTCTTGGATAATATTTAAGGTGGAAGTGCTCTTTTATAGGGTAATATATATTTAACTTTATAAGAAACTGTCAGTTTTTCTCTAAAGGGATTATGTCATTGTACACAACCATGAGCAACGTATCGAAGTTCCAGTTGCTCCATATCCTCCACATCTACAAAAGTTAATTATATTTCTGTATACCATCGAAAAATGGAAAATAAAATAAATACTATTAATAATACCATTTACAGTAGCATAAAGATATCAGTTACTTAAGAATAAAATGAGTGAAAGACTTGCAAAACAACTACAATGAAAACGACAGAGTATTTTTTAGAGAAATCACAGGTCTAAATAAATGAAGAGAGATACCATGTTCATAGATTAAAAGTAATGTTGACCTGGAGAATGTTTAGAATGGCTCATGACAAATAGTTGAACATGAATTCCTGATTGCCCATTTAATGACATCATGTTAGCCGGTTGATATCAACCATGATGGAAATATTTACACTCTATAAATTAGCAAATACTCTGAATCAGTGGTCTACTCCCTCCCACAGAGTCCATTGTTAAACATTTACCAGCACACCACTGATTGGAAGATTCAATATTTTTAAGGTAACTGTTCTCCACATTGATCTGTAGATCCGTCATAATCCCAATCAAAGCTTATCGGAATTTTTCAAAGAAATTGCAAAGCTAATTCTAACATTTATATGGATCTCAAAGGAACCAAACATTCCAAAACAGCCAAAACATTCTTGAAAAGGAAAAATAATATTGAAAATCTCATATTCATTGACTTCAAGACATTATTTTAACAGTATTTTTATAACATTTTTAATTTATGTAAGGTGGGTAGTAATGCTTCCTATTTCTTTTCTGATCCAAGTGATTTGAGTCTTCTCTTTTTTTTCTTGTCAAGATAGCTAAAGGTTTGTCAATTTTGTTAATTTTTTCAAAGAAGCAGATTTTTGGTTCCATTGATTTTCTCTATTTTTCTAATTTCTATTTTGGTTTTTAGATCCATCAGAGAATTGAGGTCACAGGGAAAACTACTGCCTCAACATGGAGAAACAGGCAAATACAGAGTCACAGCTTACTGGAGCAGAAGCCTAGCCTACAGCTAGAGCCAGTAGTATACATCATATCTAGCTTTCAACAAAAAAATTACAAGGCATTCTAAAAGACAAAGACACATCTTGGAGAGACAGAGCAAATATTAGAACCACATTCAGATATGGCATATATTTAGGAATGATCAAAACCAGAATTTAAAATACCCATGATTAATATACTAAAAACTTTAATGGAAAAAATGCAAAGAATGTGCAAGTAGAAATGAGCAATGTATGCAGAGAAATGCAAACTCTAAAAAATAATCAAAGGAAAATGTTAAAAACCAAAAAAAAAAAAAAAACTGTAACAGAAATAAGGATTGACTTTGATGGGCTTATGAATAGCCTGGACACAGGGTAATAAAAAAAATAGTGAACTTTGAAGGTATGTCAATAGAAACTTCAAAAACTGAAATGGAAAGAGAAGAAAAGAAAAATATGGAACAAAATACCAAGACAATTAAAAAGGTGTGACATACATGTAATGGGAGTACCAGAAGGAGAAGAAAGAAAGGAACAGAGTAAAAATATTTAAAGTAATAATGACTGATAATTTTGCAAAATTAATGACAGACACAAAATCACATATGCAGGAAGCTCAGATAATACCAAGCAAGTTAAATACCCCAAATTCTACACTTAGTTATATCATATTCAAACTGAAGATATCAAAAACAGAAAGAAAAGTTTGAAAGAAGACTGAGGGTGAGAAAAGAACACCTTACCTATTGAGAGCAAGGATAAAAGTTATATTGGGCATCTTTTTAGAAATCATGTAAGAAGAAGAAAATGGACTAAAATATTAAAGTACTGAAAGAAAAAGACCCGCCAACCTAAAATTCTGTATCTAGTGAAATTACCTTTCAAAACTGAAAGAGAAATAAAAGCACTCTTGGATAAACAAAAGTAAAGGAACTCCATTAAATTAACATCTGGCTTCTCAGAATAAACAATGGAGACCAGAATGTAGTGGGTGACATATTCAAATGCTCAGAGAAAAACCGTCACTGAGAATCTTATACCCAGTAAAGCTCTCTTTCAAAAATGAAGGTGAAACAAGGACTTTCATAAATAAACAAAAACCGAGAGAATTTGTGGATAGCTGACCTGCCTTACAAGAAACACTAAAGGAAGTTCTTCAGAGTGAAAGCAAGTGATCCCAGGTGGTAATTAAAATCCACATAAAAAAACAAAAAGTACCAGTAAAGGTAATTGTGTAATTATAAAAGACAGTAGCAATTAATACATTTTCTCTTTGCTTCTTTTGACCTATTTGAGAAGCAGTTGCCTAAAGTAATATGTATATTATATAATTTTGGGCCTATATCATATAGAAATACAATATATGTGTGATATATCTGCCAATTACAGCACAAGTTTATAGCAAGCAGTAGGGAGGAAATAAAAATTAGAGCAGAAATTCATGAAACAAAGAATATAAAAACACAGGAAATCAATGAAACCCAAACCAGGTTTTATGAAAAGATTAACAGAATTGACAAATCTTTATCTAAATGGGACAAGAAAATATAAGTAAAGACTCAAATTTACTAGCAGCAGAAAAGGAGGAAAGGGCATTACTACTAATCTTACAGAAATAAATAACATTATAAAAAAGTATTGATACTATGAACAATTGTATGCCAACAAAGAAGATAACTTAGATGAAATGCGTGAATTCCTAGATAGGAAGTGAAGTCTAAAATTCACATGGAATTGAAGAGACCCTGAATAGCTAAAAATTTTGTGAAAAAAGATAAAGTGGAAGGAATCACATTTCCCAATTTCAAAATTTACTACAAAATAATAGTAATGAAGTTATAGTGTGAAAATGTGATAGCACACAAAGATAGACATATAAGTCAATGGAATGTAATTGAGAACCCGGAAACAGGCCTGTACATCTATGATCAATTGATTTTCAACAAGGGTGAGAAGACCATTCTATGGAAAGAATAATTTATTTTAAGAAATGATAATAGGACATTTGGATAACCACATGAAAAAGAATGAAGTTGAACCCAGATCTTATACTATATGCAAAAATTAACTCAAAATAAATCAAAGATCTAAATGTAATAACTAAACTATTAAACTAGGAGAAATATTCAAGACCTTGAATTTGGCAAAAGATTCTTAGATATCACCAAAACATGAGTAACAACAACAAAAAATTGATGAATTGCATTTTATCATGGTTAAAAACTTTTGTGCTTCAAAGGACATCATCAAGGAAGTAAAAGACAACCTAAAGAATGGGAAAAATATTTGCAAATAATATATCTCATTAGGGCCTTTATCTAAAATATATAAACAACCCTCACAACTCAGTAATAAAAAGACGAATTACCCAATTTTAAAAATTGGCAAATAAATAGACATTTCTGAATAGACATTTCTCCAAAGAAGACATAAAGATGGCCACATCTTTAGATAGAAAGATAGTAAGATCAGTAGAATTAGGAAAGTGCAAATCAAAATCACAGTGAAATATAATTTCATACCTATTAGGATGGCTAGAATCAAAAAATCAGATAATACCAAGTGTTGATGAAGATGAGAAATTGAGACCTTCATACACTGCTGGTGGGAATGCAGCTACTTTGGAAAATAGTATGGCAATTCTCAGAAGATTAAACATAGAGTTACCATAAAACCCAGAACTTTCACACATAGGTATATATCTAAGAAATATTAAAACATGTCCACACAAAAACTTATACATGAATCCCCATAGCAGAATTATTCACAATAGCAAAGGGGTAAAAACAACTCAAACGTCCATTAACAGATTAATGGATAAACAAATGTGGTATATCCATACAAAGAAATATTATTTAGCCATTAAAAGAAATAAAGTACTGATAGACAACATGGATAAAACTTGAAAACATTAAAGAATGAAAGAAGACAGTTATGAAATACCACATATATAATTCCATGTATATGAAAGTATGGAATAGGGAAATCTGCAGAGACAGAAAATGTATTACGGTTGCGTCATCTAGTGGGGGATTGAGTGGGGAATAAGGGAGTGATAGCTAAAGAATATGGGGCCATATATACATACATATATAGTTATATAGTTATATAATATATATAGCTATATAACTATATATATAAGTGAGACACAATTTCACATATACTATACAGTATTATCATTATAGTCACCAGGCTGTACATTATATCCCCAGGACTTGTTTATTTTATAACTGGAAGTTTGTATCTTTCAATCAACTTCACCCATTTTGTCCCATCCCCACCCCCATCTCTGGCAACCACCAATCTGTTCTATCTATGGTGGCTTCTTTTTGAGATAATGAAAAAATATTCTAAGATTGACTATGATGATGAGCATACATATCTGTAAATGTTCTAAACCCCATCAAATTGTATATTTTAAATGGGTGAATTGTATGATATGTGCATTGTATCTCAATAAAGCTCTTTCAGAATAAAAGAAAAGAATACGCTATCCTCATAGAATGTTAGGGAGTGCTCCTCTTTCTCTGTTTTCTGAGTTTTTCTAATCCTTCCTTGCTCCCTTTTATCATTGCTGATAGCCTGCCTTTTTTAATAAAAATAAATATGATTTATTTTTACCATCTGTTTACCCTACTTATTTAGTTTTTTTCCTTTTCCTACCCTCTTTTAATTCTCTTTTCAGATTTTGCTTTGTTTTTTTCCTCATTCTATTTTTTTCTCTCCCAAATACGATGATAGACTCTATTTAATTTTAACATATTTAGTTAACTAAATGCTAAAGTAAAACTGCACAATATCCTCCTTCTCTAGAAATGAACAGTTCTTAGAATGTTTATCACTAGTCCTGTCCTGAAGATATGTATGAAATTGTTTGGTGTTTAAATGCTATATTTTATCCGATTTTTAAACCACACCTATTTAAGTTACTATTTCTTGTTTCATGGCATCAATGTTTACATTTACAGGTATGTTTTCATTAATTTCATTCACAGTGCCATCTTGTATCTCTGGTCTGCTCTCTGCTTTCACTTTGCCTCTTCTTGAAGTATGTCCTTTAAAAGTTTCTTTGGTAAAGGTGTTTTGGTGGTGAACTCTCTGTTCTTGCTGATCTGAAAAAATGTATCTCATCCTTGCTCTTAAAAAGTTTTTCTGAATATAAAATTCTAGATCGATAGTTATTGTCTGTCTGCACTTTGAAGATATTGATTTCCTCTATTAACTTCCAGTGTTACTGTTAAGTCACCTGTTTTTCAGTTTAATAATTTCATTTTTGAGTGTGAATTTTCAAAAAATATAGCTGCTTTCAATATCATCTCTTTATCTTTGGTAGTCTATATTTTCACTTTAGTATACATGGAGAGATCTATTTCTTTTTATTTATCCTATTTGAAATTCATTAAATTTCCTGAAATTGAGGATTTATCTTTGAATAATTTTTGAAAACTATTAGCTATGATACATTTTAACATTATTTCTCCCTCCCATTCTTTCAAATTCTCTTTTTCTTTGAAATGCCCATTAAGTGATTGCTGGACATTTTTTTTTTTTTTTTTTTTTGCTGGACATTTTTACCTTCCAGGTCTGTTAAACACTTTTTTCATGCTTTCCATCTCTGTCTCTCTGCTTCATTCTGGATAATTTCTTCATACATGTAATATAATTCACTAATTCTCTTCAGCTCTATGCAATCTGCTATTAAACCTTTCCTCTGGATTTTATTTTTTAATGCTTATACATTTTTTAATTCTAATAGTTTCTTTTCTTAGTGTCGCTATCAGTTTTAAGAGCATCTATTTTATAGTTACTATTACTGTCACTGTGGATACTCACCCAGTCATTTTCCCCCTTGCATCAGCACAACTTTATAAACAATAGCACACATTGCACTGGAAACTCCCAGTCCCCTTAGCCTACCTCTCATTGTCTCTGGCCTTTGTGCGATTCCTGGTTGAGCTGCTTAGAGAAAGCTGTCTCTGGAAACTTCTAAGCTTGGACAAAGAGGCCATACGACCAGGAAAATCTAATTTAGAGACAAGGCTGCTGGACTCAACAGTCCTCTGGGAAAGTCTGTAAACTTTAGCAAATGCATGAGCAGACACCAGAAAGAAGTGCTTGTTTCAGTCTGATAGATAAATCCTGTATTGGGCTGAAAGATCCATCTCTTACCCTTGTGGGAAGCTAGGGAAGTAAAAACATAGCAGGGCAGTATAACAGGATCCCTTAAACCAAAGCTTATGTGCCTGGTGTGTGGAGGCACCTGAGAACTGGAAGCTCAGAAGGTTCCCAGGATAAATCACATCTTTATCCATGTATAGCATACATTCTTTCATTAGATATTACTGATTATTTTTTATGGAGTTTCAGAATACTTGGTCCATCATATTGGTCAAATACCAAACTCTTAAACACCTTTTGTAGGCACGATTCAGACACCAATCCACTGTGTCTTTCAAATCACAAGAGGATAAAAATCCAGCCTGCAAAGTGATCTTCTTGAAACTTCTCTCGTTCAGCTTCAAGTGAAAGGGAAGCAAGTCCTATATCTTCCCCATGGAGGTAGGGAGAAAAAATAACACAGCAGCCCCAAAACTTTTCCTCTTGCCTTGTCTTTAACCTTTTAATAACCTTGAGCCTAAGGATTGCACAACTACTTGGCAATTCTGCATATGTGAATATGAGAATATTTGCCCTCTCTCTCTCCCCCCCCCCCATATATATATGTATATATTTTTTTGGTTTGGGTTTCTTTATTTCTTTTAAAAAAATCTTTTTTTTTTCTGCCTCAGCCAAAACTGAGGCAGAAACAGTCTCGTTTTTAAAAATCTATGGCCTCTGAATGTTTATATTTCAATCATATACCTGTAATTTTCAAACAGTGTATTCCCTACATTAAAAACTTTAACTATATTATTTCATTTGAAACATAATAAATGTACAAAAAATAGAGCTTTAAAAGAATGATACAAAACAAATATGAATAGAAATTCTCATTTTTCTTTCTCTATGCCGATTTATTATTTTGTGCCTCTTACTTTGGAGATCAGAACTCTGAAAAATAATAAGGGTTTGACTCAGTTTATACATTACCAAAGCTACAAAAATTTTGAAAAAATTTAAAAACTGCCATGGGCTTTTTCAAATTATAATTGATAACAAGAATTAACTTTCTCCATTGAGATTCCAAAGAGAGTACATAAAATCAAATCCCCGTAGTGACACAGCTGTGGGCTTATTTGGAATCCCACCCAAGATGTACTTTCTAGTTATCCACCACCTCTTCAACAGACTCTCAAAGGAATTGTTAAATATGATTGTTTTTCATGGTTTGAGATTTTTTAAAAATGACACAGCATGGGCTGATAGATGTTTCAGTATTTCTTGCTGGTATATTTCTGAGCTCTGTGATAACAGCTTCATGCTCCAGAAGTTATATCAATGAAAAAAATTGCACTCTTATGATCATATATGGGAACTGCCATCATGGCTGCCTAAAACCATAAAATGGCTTTTCTTAAGAAAGGATTCTGGTCCAGAGAGAAATTTGAAAATAAAGATTGTTCACTGTTTCTTGTTTAGCCAAAGCTATGTGGTTACAGATACTGTCAAAGTTGCTAATTTTATAGACCAGGAGAGATTATCAACAATTGATTTGTGCTGAAATGTCCTGTTTCATATAGATACCCGTCTTAGTCCGTTCAAGCTGCTATAACAAAATGCCACAGACTGAGTAGTTTATGAACAACTGAAATTTATTTCTCACAGTTCTGGAGCTGGAAGTCTCAGATCAGGGTGCCAGCCAGGTCAGGTGAGGGCCCTCTTCCGGGTTGCAAACTCGCGACTTCTCTCTGTGTCCTCACATGGCAGAAGGGTCTAGGGAGCTCTCTGGGGACCCTTTTATAAAGGTACTAATCCCATACGTGTGGGCCCTACCCTCATGACCTAAGCACTTCCCAAAGCCCCTACCTCCAAATACCACCACACTGGGCATGTAAATTTCAACATATAAATTCTGGGGGAACAAAAACATTCACACCACAGCAGTATCCTTTTTGGGAAAAGTAGACTTGAGACTTAAAAGGAAATGTCTGGGGTTAGATCAGTTTCATAGGCCCTTCCCTTTATTTTTTTGCTTTCTCTTTTTAAAGGATAGCAGAGTAAACTTTATCTAAATGAAACCAGTGAATGGCCCGAGGGCCAAAATATTCCTCTTTCCTACTATTTTTATGTCATTTAAATTTTACACAAAAAACTTAGTTATGGAAATCAATGGTCCTTCCTCTCAGGCTTCTAATTTGATCTGAAGTTTCCACTGTGTGTTAAGTTTTAGTTTAGTCTTAAAGTATTTATTTTTGCCATCTCTAGTGGGGTTAAGAGCTAAAAGTTGTGCACTTGCTCTATGGGCCTTAAATAATATTTGGCTGAATGCCTATAGATTCCAGTAGAATATTTCCAGTAGATTTCAGCAACTTAAGGCACACTTTACTGTTAAGTAATAATGACTTCTTTGCCATGAAGTGTTTGACTAATACTAGTTAAGACTGGATAAATCATCTATCACCTTGTGAGAAAGATCATTATCTTCATGTTTTAAATAAGAAAACTGAGGTAGAGGATTTAGGGGATTTGCCAAAAGTAGCATTCTAAGTTAAAAATAGAATCTCAACATTTTCCAGTCCACTGCTTTAAATCACTGGTTTCCTTTAGAGTCGTTTTTATAATTCTGTGTATTATTTCCTCCCCACCTCCTTTTTCTTAAGGAGAAAGACATATGTTTTTAAAGGAACACACTATATTCTTAAATTTTTCATACCTTGGAATGCATAGGTGATTTAGTCACTGAGGGTTGAAGATTTTGAAATTAACCTAATCACTCTGGAATAAAAGCCATCAGTTATGATTCAACTCAGATAGAGACAATGGACATTTGATTTTAAAGCCTTACTCCTTTGCAGCTACTTTCTCATTTCTCCCTTTAGAGTGATTTGTGCAAAAAGGCAGGGAAAATCATCATTATCATTACATTGTTTATGCCCTAATTCCTTTTGAGAAAACTTCCTTCATCCCCACCTACCTCTCTATGGGTCATTTGAGGCATGTCCAAATTGGAGGAGTTGCACACAATTTTCCATAGTAGGTAATTCGGCTGAAGGGTGGGCTGAGTCCATCCCATGGGGCTCACTTTCTTTCTGGTTCAGCCAAGTCCCAGCTGAGCACCTGTACCTCTCAGCAGATAGTGCTTTTTTCGTGGATGAGAGCTCAGGAAGACACAGCTCAGGGCTATAGACTCAGCTGATCATAAAAAAGATCAAGAACAAAGGGACTGAATTGGATAAATCCAGGAAAGGAAAGAATTTAAACTGAAACGTAAAAAATAAACCATATTACTATAGGAAAGAAAGTAGGAGTTTACTTCTTCAGCCTTTTATCACTATTGTGAATATATGCTTTTCACTCTATTTTTGTAACCTAGTACAGAAAGTTTGCTGAAAATGAAAGTCTCCTTTTTGTTTTTTTTTAAATCAGTTACTTATTTTGAGGAAGGGTGCAAAAATAGAGGAGAAAAGTATTGATACACTGTGGCGAATGTTTGGACACTTATACACTTTACACATTGCTATATGTAGTTCTGAGTTAGACGTCATGGGTGATACATGGAATTGTAGCAAATGGTTCCTGTTCTGAAAGAGCTGGAGAAAACAAAATATATACATACATAGATTATGTAAGATTTAAACAAAGTCTGTGGTCACCCTTTGAATTGCTAGAGTACAAAGTAAAAGGCTTTGGGAAAATTTGGTATTTGAAACTTCATTATAGAAATGTTATTAAAAGTATTGTCTTAATATCCAGGTCTGTTGATAAATCATTTAATTCCTGATCAAACGCTGTTTTGTATATTTCCACTAAGTACATAAGAAACAAGATGCAATGAAATCAGCTGTCTTTTAAGCATTGTGACAATATTTTTAAAAAGCAAAACATTTAAAACAGACATACTATCTAGACATCAGACCCACAAGGCAAACCAGTTCTTTCTGACCTCCTCCCGCTGCCATTTCTGAAGAGGCATAGATTAATCCAGTCTTAACTGACATCAGTCAAGCATTTCATGCCGTGAAAAAGGGCTCACTATTATTTAATTTTAAAAGCATATTCAGAAATTGCTTAATTCCAGTGGAAATATATTACCAATATCTACAGGCATTTGATTAAGTATTATGTAGTGAATACATGTGTTTTTGGCATTTAATCCCCTCTACCAATGGCAAAAAGTAATCACCTTAAGAGTAAACTAAAACTGGTTCACGAAATCGATAGAGCCAGGTTGCCACTCTTCCATTGAGAAATGAATCAACATGGGTAGCAGGAGAACCTGTGTTCCCTGCAGCAGTTTGAACAGAAAGGGAAGAATGAAACAAAGAGACATGAACAAAATTCCATTCTCACAGAACAGACTGTAAAGGATGGAGACCTCTTAGATGGAGTCTTGATAGAGGTAAACCTAGAGGCACAGAGAGAAGTTTGCACAGGGCTGCTCCACAGGACCAGCACACTAGTTTACCCCTCTGCTGTATCCTTTCAACAGACTATTTTAAATGCTGCAGCAGCATCTGCCTCCTGACTCTCTTTAGCATATTCTCACCTCTTCAGTCTTTTATTGGCTGCTGATGGGTAGATGCCAAGATGGCAGTTAAGCACATACAATTTGTAGCGGTCAGTCAGGTACAGGATGCTGGAGAAACGCTGTGAAGCGGAGTCGAGCAAGACTCAACAGTTAAAGCACACTCCCAAGACATAGACCCAGGCAGTAACTTTCTTCGCAGCAACAAGCAGACCATGAATATAACGTTAGCACTTTGCTGTAGATCTCAAGGCTTCCCTGTAAGTACCACTGTGGGTTTATCAGATGGTCCTTATAGCTCTACTACAGTCCTTACAACTGTAGTCTTTTCATTAATATTTTTGGTTCATATTTTTAAAAATCATGTTTTCAAGGTAGTTCATTGTTTTAGAATACACCCCAAAGAATCTTTGTGAATGAGTATCTACAATATTTCTAAGTGTGGTCCTACTCTCCAAACCACAAGAAGCTGTTATTAGATCCATTTCTATAAGTCAAATATATTAGAATATGGCATATCTGACACCTTGCAACAGTCTCTCTATCAGATGGTCAGGCCAAGTTGGCTTTAATATTTGAAGTATATTGACTTAAGTCTTAATTTCTTGTTTTGACCAATATTTTCTCTACTGCTGAGCCATGACTCAATTAGAAGGAAGTCAAATTTGGGGTCAGGTCTACAAAGGATCAAAATGATAAGCAAACTTTCTTCTTTTGTTGCTTCTTCAGGTCAGAAAAGGAACTACATCATGTACAGTTGTCTCCTGTGGGAAAAAAAGAACAAGCTTGGGTGACCTTCTCCCTCAGTCTCCCTCCCTCGTTTCCCCTACAGCTCTCATGGTTCCTGCTCCCCTACCCACTTTCTGAAGGTGAGTCTACCTCTGTCTTAACTTGGGCTACCATAACAAAGTACCATAGGCTGGTGGCTTCACCAACAGAAATTTGTTTCTCAGAGTTTTGGAGGGTGGGAAGTTCAAGATCAAGGTGCTGGCAAAGTGGGTTTCATTCTAAAGTCTCTCCTCTTGGCTGGCAGGCTGCTGCCACCTCACTGTGTGACCACATGACTGCAGCTTTGTGCATGTGCACCAGGCAGGTGTGGGAGAGCGGGGCAAGCTCTCTGGTTCTCTGGTATTTCTTCTTATAAGGGCACTAATCCCATCAGAGTAGCACCCCCCATGACCCCATCTAACCCTAATTTCTTCCCACAGGTCCCATCCCCAAATACCATCACATTAGGAGTTAGGGCTGCAACATACAGATTTGGGGGAGACACAGACATTCATTTCCTATTGGCCTCTTAATAGAAGAACCAGTGAATTTTTTTTCCTCACTGGTTAAAGGCAATTATTTCCTATGAGTTTGTGCCATTCAACAGTACATACAAATGAAACCTCAAACACTATTTGTTTATTGCTAGTAAACTAATTAAATGAAGAAAATCTTCTATAACCTCTTAAACTATACTGACCACACGGCCCATCACAAGTAGAATTGGAAATAATGTGCAGGTGACATAAAGATGGATAACAACTCTACCGGGTGAAAAAAAGAACTAAAAGAGTATATATGTTCTAAAATCAGAAAATAAGTACTACCCTTTGTGTATCACCTTCCTTTGAAGTAGGCAATTGGTACCAGGTCTTCTTGTGTCTGCCATACTTCCAAATACTTCAGGGTATGTTAGAGATGTCTCAGTGTGCCATCAGTATTCTTAGAGTAGATCATCAAATTTTCCATGTAAGAAACTTTCGATTTTATTAATTATTGTAATTTGTTACACACATAATATGGGCTATTATAGGATTATTTGAAAATATCAATAAGAACCACAAGCCGACTAGCCAAAGATATCCATCCATTATTACCATTTTACCATTTATGCATATCCTCTCTCTCTCTCCACACAGAGACACACATATGTAGACACATACATATGTGTATATTATGTAATTTGCACACACATATTTAAGAGAAATATAATAATACGCTACATACAGTGCTATAACCTGTTACTCTCACTTATTAATATGTCATAGTCTTTCAAATCAAGAAATAAACATTTTTATTATAACTATGTAACACTGCAGGACATTTAGACTGTTGTGACTCATCTTTAATTAACAAAGTTGTGATGAACATACTTCTTCATGTATATTTGCACAATTAAACAACTATTCTTAGAATAAATACCTAGGAGCCAACTTGCTGGGATAGAAGAAATAAACAAAAATTGGTTTGATAAATATTGCAAAATTCCTCTGAAACAAATTTAAGGTTTGTATTCCTATAGCAATGCATGCAAATTTGTATTTTCCCACATGCATAACAATACATATTATGTAAAATTTACTTTTTTTGTTTGCCAATCAAGAGAAAAAGAGTTATGAAATTTATGTTATTTTGATTACTAGTGAGGGTTAATATTTATATGTTCATTGATTATTTCAGTTTCTCATTCTCTAGAATTATCTTTTCATGCCTTTTATTTCCATTTTTCTCTTGGAATAGTTGTTTTATTGGTTTATGTGATATATTAGTATGTTATTGATTTTATTCTTTTGTCATTAAAAAATGTTTTATTACAGAAGTCTTGAAACAAATACAAAAGTGAAAGGAATACTTGGTTAGTGAGAAATCATAGAGTTTGCAAATATTTCCCCCCATTTTGAGTTTATTTATGAATTTGTTTTAAAATTTAATTTAATTTAATTTTTTTTGTGTTAGAGCCCTATTTAGTATTTGATGACTTTTATTTTCCTTATGCTACTTTTGGAGTCTATGGTGTACCATCAGCTCTTTGGAGAATATTAACATGTGATATTCAATTTTTAAAAGGAAATCTGTTTATCATTTTACATTAGCGCTAAGTAATGGAGACAGTGCTGACTCACCTGAATTCTCTAAACTCGCTACACTATTTGTCAGTGCTACAGAGGTTTCTTTCTTCCTTTTGGAAAATGTTTCTTTTTAAATACTGAATTGACCTGTGTTTCGATATAAGCATCTAATCCCTTTCTCTGAGTCGGATACATAAGAAGTACTTAAAATTATACAACCCTACTTAGGGCATTCTAAAATATACTGAGAGAAGAGATCTTTGTTATCTAAAGTTATAAAAACAGTATCTAAGCAAAGTGAGGCTCAGCAGGCAATTAAAGAAAATGATTGCTAGAATGAAATGCTTTAAATTGCATGTTTAAAAGACCCGGGAATCCTAATATATGTACTTCCTGCTTCTCTCCCATTATATTGCGAAAAAAGTTCAGAGTTTTTTAAGTCGAGAAATACACGAACAGATGTGTTTACTGAAATGTTTGAGTGGATGGCTCTTACTAGCTCTGGCACTGAGTTTCCTCCTTTATGCTATTAATTGCCTTTTCCTATATATATGGATTACTAGATTTTTAAAATCATGATTTTTTCTTAAAAAATGACATTTCTAATTTATATTGATACTAATGGGAATTTTATTATAAAACCATATTCTTTAAAATTTGACACATAGAAAAGTTGTTGCACAACTTTTCTCACTATTTTGGTAGTCTTTTGAAGTAGAGAATCAGAAATATTATGTAAAAGAGTAAAGGACATTTTTTCAAATAAATGAGCATGTTACCCCTCAAAAAACCAAATATAAATTATTTCCAGAATTTGTTTGTTCCCCTCATCCTCCCTTAAAATAAAAAAAAGAGGGGAGGGCTTCCCTGGTGGCGCAGTGATTGAGAGTCCGCCTGCCGATGCAGGGGACGCGGGTTCGTGCCCCGGTCCGGGAAGATCCCACATGCCGCAGAGCGCCTGGGCCCGTGAGCCATGGCCGCTGAGCCTGCGCGTCCGGAGCCTGTGCTCCGCAACGGGAGAGGCCACAACAGTGAGGGGCCAGCGTACCGCAAAAAAAAAAAAAAAAAAAAAAAAATGGAGGGGAGATAAAACAAACTTAATGACTCAAAATTTATCCTTTATACATCTTTTCCACGTAGCTAAGTGTTGGATAGACAGCTGACAGAAACTGGCTCAATAGTGATGCGTGAAAACTCAGAATTACATCCTGAAATATTAGACCAGTGGAAAGACTTCATATACATCCACTATTTTTTTTAATTGGGGTATAGTTGTTTTACAATGTTGTGTTCGTGTCTACTGTACAGCGAAGTGAATCAGCTGTATGTATACATATATGCCCTCTTTTTTGGATTTGCTTCCCATTTAGGTCACCACAGAGCACTAAGTAGAGTTCCCTGTGCTATACAGCAGGTTCTCGTTAGTTATCTATTTTATACATATTAGTGTATATAAGTCAATCCCAATCTCCCAATTCATCTCACCCCCCTCCTTTCCTCCCTTGGTGTCCATGCGTTTGTTCTCTACATCTGTGTCTCTATTTCTGCCTTGCAAACAGGTTCATCTGTACCATTTTTCTAGATTCCACATATATGCATTAATGTATGACATTTGTTTTGCATCCACTATTCTAGAAACCAGCTCTTTCTAATTCCACTTAGTAGAGTATTTCATGTTCTCAGGTTTGAAACTTTCCCTTTCACAGAAATAAGTGAGTCAGCTTTTCAGAGGCTACGAAGCAGTCAAGTTGACCTGCAGAATCTGTTCCATTAGGTCAACCTGAAACCGACAAGGCAGGTGAAATTATTTGGAACCAAGTGTCATTTCAGTTCTGGAGCACATTGACATCTGTTACAACATTTTATTCAACATCAAACTCCACATGGCACTTGAAGGAATGCAAGGGAAGAAAAACACTACAAAATACAAACCTTTTGGATTTTGTCACAAGTGGATAATATTTAAAACAAACCAGCTGATGTCATATTTGTGTACAGAGAAAATAAATATATCAAAATGTGATAGGCAATCTAATCGTTTATTTCGTCAGTTTTCTCCAAAAGTCATTTTCATTCATAATCGTCAGGCATGTAGTCCTGTCTTCAGCACATACACTTGGACTGCCTCCTATAGGAAATGACATAATACCAATAGATGTAAAAATACAAAATACTTGCAGCAAAAAACCATTATATTACTACTCAAAGAAAATTTAGTCGCCGGAGGGTAGAATTTTCTTCCCAGATCCTTTGCTTTTCTTTCCCTTACTTTTACTTGCCTTTTGGCAATTCCACTGCTCAGCAAAGTCATGGAGATAACAAAACAAGGCAAGATTTATTGAAATTTGGCAATAGGTTGTTATTATATTTCACAGTACCTTTCTATTTTCTTTAGACTTGACGTACATGGAATTTTATTTGTAAGGAAACTAAAATCTAACAGACCTGGAGCAGAGATAAAGGCCAGATCTGTGCGACAGCTAAGAGGACTCTTTGTCTTCAAGGAGTGCTGGAGACTAGGAAACACTTTTACATTGTTAGTGGGAATGTAAATTGGTGCAGTCACTATAGAGAACAGCATGGAAATTCCTTAAAAATAAAAAATAGACCTATCGTATTATTCAGCAATCTCTATTCTGGGCATATACCGGAAGGAAACAAAACCAGTATCTGGAAGAGATATCTGTACCTCCATGTACACTGCAGCATTATTTACAATAGTGGAGGTATAGAAACAACCTAAGTGCCCATGAACAGATGAATGGACAAATAAAATGTGTGTGTGTGTGTGTGTGTGTGTGTGTGTGTGTGTATGTGGAATATTATTCAACCACAAGAGGAAGGAAATCCTGCCATTTGCAGCAACATGAATGGACCTGGAAGGCATTATGTTTCGTGAAATAACTCAGACAAAGAAAGATAAGTACTGTATGATTTCATAAGTGAAATCCAAAAGAAACCAAATCTTAGAAACAGAGAACAAATTGATGGTTGCCAGAGGTGGAAGGTGGTGAGTGGGGGAAATGAGTGAAAGGTACAAATTTCCAGTTATAAGATAAATAAGCCCTGGGGATGTAATGTCCATCATGGTGATTATAGTTAACAGTATTGCATGGTATATTTGAAAGTCGCTAAGAGAGTAGATCTTAAAAGTTCTCACCACAAGAAGAAATTGTTAACTGGGATGGATGTTAACTAAACTTACCGTGGTAATCACTTCACAATAGGTACACATAGCAAATCATTTTGTTGGACACCTGAAACTAATATCGTGTTATATGTCAGTTATATCTCAATAAAACTGGAAAAAAATTAAAATTAAAAGATTTAAAGCTGAGATAAAGATCTGTGGGACAGCTAACAGGGGTACCCACCCACAGGGAGTGCTGTGCTCAGAAATGTAGCAAGGTGAGAGAAACTTATGTAGCAGAAATCCTCCCAGGGACTAGTAGAGAAAGCAAGAGATTACTGAGCCACTGGTGGCTGGATGTGACTTTCCCACAGGCAGGCTCCATGATGGTAGTTGATTGCATTTAAAGAACCAAGGGTCTGGTTAGATTAGTTGCAAAGACCTTCAAAATATTAAATATATTTTTATGCTGAATGGGGTAAGTCTGACCCAAGATCCAAGAAAATGATGGTGAAGCACTCAATTAATTGCTTGCCTATGACTCCTATATGGCTCATACTGGCCTTGGTTAGAGACAGAGGTTTTTTGTTTTTTTTTTTTAGTTCATTGCTATGCAAAGTGTTTTAAAAAAATGTTGTCACTGGAAGATATAGGTGGAATGTCAGCTAGTGAAACACAGAGCATTTTCCTGGTCATGAGATTTGACCAGTATTGTGTGTAGCAGACAGTTGAGAACAAGGCAAAAGTAGGACGGATTCTCTATAGGAACATTCTCTGTGGGGCAGCACTTTTACTGTCTAAAATGGGAGTTGGAAATTAGGCCTGGGTATGAAACGCTCAGTTTGCTTGCACCTTCCAAAAGCACAAATAATTGAAACAGCATTCGTGATTCTGAAATGTAGAAAAATAAACTTATCCACTGTCTTAAATTAGAGAAACTCAGTTTGAGCTGGCAAAAAGTCTGAAGGAGAACATTTAGAAAAAGTCGACTTTATTAACTACGCGGTAGGATGGGCGAGACGTGTGGTGATACAACTTGAAATGAATACACATAATTTGTGATTATCATATTTATTATTAAAACAAAAAGGCTGCTGCTTAAATGGTAGTTGGAAAAAAAGCATGTAATCTTTGCTTATTGATGTGTTTATTCAAACATATAATACGTGTAGATATGCGTGTGTGTATATATATACACATACGTACATATATATACAGTCTCATCTAATATGTGTTAGTGTATTTTTTTCTACCAGCTCTATGGTGATATGACTTACAAATAATAAAATTTACCATTTTTAAGTATACAGTTCAATGATTTTTAGTAAATTTCCGGAGTTTTGTACCATCACCACAATCCAATTTTATAACATTTTCGTTACCCCCCAAAGATCCCTTATGCCTATTTACAGTTATTTCCATTCCCATGCCCGGCCCCAGGCAACCACTAATCTACTTTCTGTCTCAACAGAGTTGCTTTTTTGTGGGCATGATGCCAGGGCCTATGTCTTCCGTGTGCCAACCTCAAGTAAAATGATTAGGGCAGGGGAAACACCTTTTGCTACTTTGGTGAATACCTTGGCTAGGGCAAGCTTTCTATTGAGAGGAATTACTGCATGGAAAGTTTAGTGCTCACAGAGATCTCTCCAGATCTTCTCTTTAGGAAAGCAGCATGGTTCAGGTTTGAGCTCTGGAATGAGGCACACCAGGGTTTAATTCCTAATCTACTGCTTTCTAGAAGAGTGACCACAGAAGAATAATTTAAACTCTCTAAAGTGTCAGTTTTCTCATACATAAAAATAGGGTTGTTGGAATATGGCAGGTATTCCATAAATAATGTCCGTAAAGTGCCTGGCAATTCATATGTATTCAATAGAAACTTTATTTACAGTAGCCAAGATATGGAAGCAACCAAGTGTCTGTCGGCACATGAATAGATAAAGAAGATGTGGTACACACACACACACACACACACACACACACACACACACACACACAAATACTACTCAGCTATAGAAAAGAATGAAGTCTTCTTGCCATTTGCAACAATATGGATGGACCAAGAGTGTATTATGGTAAGTGAATAAGCCAGACAGAGAAAGAAAAGTACTGTATATTTTCACTTATATGTGGAATCTAAAAAACAAATGAACAAATATAACAAAACAGAAATAGAGTCACAGATGCAGAGAACAAATTAGTGGTTGCCAGAAGGTAGGAGGGGTGGAGGAATGGGCAAAATAGGTGAAGAGGATTAAGAGATAGACACTACCAGTTATAAAATAAAAAAGTCACAGTGATATAACATACAAGGAATACAGCCAATAATATTAAAACTTTGTATGGTGCATAATCCATAAAAATATGTTGTACACCTGAAAATAATATACTATTGTACATCTGCTATACTTCAATTAAAAACATAAGACTTCAGTATAGAAATCCTGCCTGAGTTTCCAGCTTGCTGGTCGGCTTTCTAAGTTTTGGACTTGCCAGTCCCCACAATTGTCTGAGCCAATTTCTTAAAATAGATTTCTTTAGATATAGATATAGATGTATAAGTAGGTAGATATTTAACCTACTGGTTCTGTTTCTCTGGAGAACCTTTACTCACATGAGAGGATTTTATGATTCAATTTTTATAGACAGAAGAGAAATGATAAATTAGAACGGAAAGAATTTGATAACTCCTCAGAGGTCAGAAAGAGAGGAAAGAGATAAAGATGAATCCTTGGCATCTTTTATTTTGTCAGCTGAACAATACCACTAATTTCATTAATTCTTCAAATTTCCTCAATGCCCTATCCTTATTTTTATGATGTGATACTATACTGCTAATAACACTAATTTATTACCCCTTGTGATGTGTATATGTAAAAATACCTTATAAGATGCAAATGTAGATGATTTCTATTCATAAATATACTGCCACTCAATTTCTCACTAACGGTTCTAAAATTTATATTTTCTCAACAGGTGGAAAGAGACGTATCATCTAGGACCAAGATCTAAGCATGTGATCAGCAAGGGCATGACTGTTATTGAAATAACAAAATATGATTATTTGATTTATTCAAAATGCATTAGAGTCTCTCCAAGTAAGTGAGAAAATGTTATCAGAATTTCTTAGGGAGTCCCACCATTATCTCAAGGGGAGTGAGAACTCATCAAATGTATCTGGAATGCGGGATTAGGAGAGGTGACATCTGTACCCTGGTCTGTCCTGATCCATTTAATTCTCTTCATCCCAGCCCCATTGCACACCTCTACAAGTCCTCAATTTCTCTCACAGTTTCACATGATCCCAATCTATGACTAGGTCAGATATTTTGGTGGAATTATTATCATTTAGTTTTAAGAATGCATTCACAATAGTAGATGAGGTTATAAAATTGAGAAATGTAATTCTTGCCATATCCCTCTGAGATCATTTGCGATATACTTTGAGTGAAAAAATGTAGAGTCAGGTAGTTGACCAGGAAAAAAAAATATGTCAGTAAAGCAATTTTCTTATAGAAATTGTGAAGTCAGAACAGTGGGCAAAGCTCTTCCCTAGGGACTATCAAACAAAATGAAACAAACAACCACAAAAACAATAAAAATCATATAAGCCATCAAGAAGCTAATGGTCTGGTCTCAAAGAAAATATTAGTGTAAATTAATCCCCTAAGCAGCTTGTTCTGCCTTATTACAAGCCTTCATTTCCTTTGCCATTGCTACAGCATCATGTCCAAGTTCCTCAACATGACTTGTAGGCCAGTGGTTTTACTTCCTTGTCTCCTCAGCCTGTCCTTTTTACCTCTGTTCATATTCAGTTGTGGCAATTCCAAATCATTTGTAATTTTTAGACAATGTGATTTTAACTTACCATGTCCAAAGCTGAAACTAAGATATTCCTCCCTAAATCTTCCCCAGCTCAGTTTTACTTTTTTCCAATTTTACTGAGGTATAATTGACAGAAGTTGTATATATTTAGGTTGTACAATGTGATTTTTAAAGATGCACATGCAGGACTTCCGTGGTGGGGCAGTGGTTAAGAATCCGCCTGCCAACGCAGGGGATACAGGTTCGAGCGCTGGTCCGGGAAGATCCCACATGCCACGGAGCAACTAAGCCCGTGCGCCACAACTACTAGAGCCCACGAGACACAAATACTGGAGCCCGCGAGACACAACTACTGAAGCCCACGTGCCTAGAGTCCGTGCTCTGCAACAAGAGAAGCCACCACAATGAGAAGCCCACGCACCACAATGAAGAGTAGCCCCCGCTCGCCACAACTAGAGAAAGCCTGCGCGCAGCAATGAAGACCCAACACAGCCAAAAATTAAAAATTAATTAAAAAAAAAAGATGCACATGCCTATCATTTAATATGCATATACCTTGTGAAATGATTCCCACCATCAAAATAACACATCTGTCACCTCACAAATTTCCCTTTTTTTGGGGGAATACTTAAGAGATTATTTAAGATCTACTCTCCCCATCTCAGTTTATGATAATTTTGTCTTTCCACTTGCTCTGGCCAGAAAGTGTGGAGTCATCCTCAACCACCATTTTTTTTCTTTTTGCGGTACGCAGGCCTCTCACTGTTGTGGCCTCTCCCATTGCGGAGCACAGGCTCTGGACGCACAGGCTCAGCAGCCATGGCTTACGGGCCCAGGCGCTCCGCGGCATGTGGGATCTTCCCGGACTGGGGCACGAAGCTGTGTCCCCTGCATCAGCAGGCGGACTCTCAACCACTGCACCACCAGGGAAACCCTACTCAACCACTTTTTTTTTTTTCATCTCATATCTAGTCTGCATGCAAATCCAGTTGAATTTGCTTTCCAAATAAATCCAGGATCCAACCCTTTGTCATCACCTTGACCATCCTGGTCTGAGCCACATGTCTGAGAGAAAAATGTATTGTGAGGCTGAAAACAAAGAAACGAATGAACAAACAAGTCTGAAACTTGGTGAAAATGTCAATGTGGTTGATCCTAGTGATGGCCATAACAGAATACCACAGATTGGGTGGCTTCAACAGCAGAAATTTAATTTCTCAGTTTTGGAGGCTCAGAGTCCAAGACCAAGAGCTGGTTTCTGGTGAGGACTCTTCCTGGCTTGCAGACGACCGTCCTCTCACTGTGTCCTCACATGGTCTTTCGTCTGTGAGCACATGTAGGAGAGATCTCTGGCGTTTCTTCCTTTTCTTATAAGGACAACAGTTCGACAGGATTAGGGCCTTGCTCTTGTGATATCATTTAACCTTAATTACCTCTTTAAAGGCCCCACCCCCAAATATAGTCACATTGAGGGTTAGGGCTTCAACATATGAATTTTGGGGGGACACAGTTCAGTCCTTAGCACCTACCATAGTCTCTCATTTGATCTTTGTGATATTACTTATTCTAGTTTTAATTCCTGAGTAATAGATCATACATATTCCAAACTGCACTCCAAATACTGTTAAATTTAACAGCTACAAACCTAAACCATGCATGAATTTATTGTTCATTAAAACGGATTATTTAGATGCCTTTCACTTGCTGTTCTTTGCATACTTGCTGGCTAGTGTACAAAATTGCATTATCAGAGCACAGATATAAACACATCACATAGTGAATAAACGAAGTATTTAATTTTAACAGATATGGTATACCTTTCAAGTGGAGTAGTATTTTGTCTCATTCCTCTGTATTAAAAAAAAAACCTACTCTAAATGTCAGTTAGGTTTTAGTGAAAATCATTTATTAAATGTTGTATACTCAGTTTAAATCTAACTGGGTAACTAAACATTAAAGTAAAGGGGAAAAAATCTATATCGGTTTAATTTGAATTATATGTTCTTCTCAACAGGCATAATTGCTATTGACTGCCTAAAGCACCATTGTCTAAGTCATGAATAATCATAAAACATTACAATTGGCACAAGAAGAATGGAAAGAAACCCATAAAAAAAAAAAAGCCAAGCACAACATACCAACAATCGCCCCCTCCCGATTTTCCTCTGCCTAAAAGAAGAAAGCTATGCAAAACACAATGACTTTATTACCTGCGAAAATGTGCTACATAATAATCATGAGAAGCCTCATTTATTATAGATAGTATTTCACGTTGAGTTTGACATTTTATTCTGGACTGAAGCTCCCTCATTACTAAGTGTGTGTCATAAAGAAAAGAGAGACGCTTCGTTCCTCTCCCTCCCCTCTCATTAGCTGAGCGCTCCATTCAGAGCTAGTAATACAAATTTTCCTTTAGCAGAATATTTTCCCCAAAGCTCCAGATGTTGGCAAAATGTCACAAGTTGAATATTGTGAAGAGCAGTTAAGGTTTGATGTCAATAAGCCTCTTGCCTATGGGGACTCTATAACCACTTTGTAGAGCGCATGGCTAAATTGTCCTGTACTTAGTCTTTGGCACCTTGAGAGTTTAGGATTCTAGTAGTGTCTCCCACACCAGGTGACATTAGAATAACACAAAATACATGCCTTTCTAATACCTCGGTCATTAGGTGAAAAACCCATAGATTAAGCTGAAAGTCAATTTCCTTTAAATTACAATGTTAGTTTTGTAAATAAATATTTTAAGTAAAGATGCATATAACCAAAAATGTTACTTTCTGTTTCTAAAGTAGTGTGCAAACCTTAGGAAAGGGTTTCTTAGCCTCAGTGATACCTACATTTGGGGTGGATAATTCCTCGTTATGTGGGACTGCCCTATGGTTGCAGGATGTTTGGTGGCATCTCTGGCCTCTATCCACTAAATGCCACTAGATGCCAGTAGCACTCCCCACGTTGTGACAGTCAAAAATGTCTCTAGATATCGCCAAATGTCCCATGGGGGGCAAAATCCACATACATACACACACACACACACACACACACACACACACACACACACACACACACACACACACACACACACACACTTCTGCCCAAGCCTCCTCCCAATCCCGTCTGGTTGGGAACAATACTCTTTGAAGTTAAGTTCATTGTAAGATGATTAAAAAAAAAAACAACAAATTCTCAATTGGAAATATAGTGAGATATATTTTGTCCCGCTGTTTCTCAGCAGCTGTTTGAAGTACCTGGAAGAGATGTCCCAACACTAGGGAGCAGCATTTCCATGGCTCCTTTGATGGTTCCCACCCACAACTCTGTGAAGTCCCTAGGAGACAACTTGAACAGTTTTCCATGATCAATATTAGTTAGGACTCTGACTGACCAAATTAACAGCAATCAAATAAATGAACAAATGATTTGGGGGCAGTGTTGGTGAAATGGTATTTTAAAGTTATCTGCTTATTCCAAGGATGTCCCTGATCGTAAAAGGACCCTTAACGCCCAGGAAGTGTACATTTCCCACCTTCGTGTTTTCTGATCCTCACAACTGCTTAATCATGTTGCACTTTGATTATTTGATAAAGTATGTATCCACCCACTGAGTTGTGCACTCTTGATGAACAGTGAGAGTTTCTTATTTTTATATTCTCCATGCCCAGCATATGGGGGACCATGAATTAAGTGTTGACTAAGTAAATATGTATTATACTTGTGGATTTATTTTTTAAAAAAAACATTTATTAAGTAGTTTGATATGTCAGACCTTGGTAATAGAAAAGTTAATGTGTTGATACTTCCTTTGAGAATTCATGCAGCGTGGAGATGAGAGCCTAAGAATAGATAGAATAGAACAGGTAAAAAAAAAAAAAGTGCTAAGAAGCAGAGTAAGACAAAGTGAAGAGTAACCAGTAGTAAGCTAGATTTGTTCAGAGTAAGGAAAGCTGTGGTTAATTTAGAGTAATATTTTATTCTGCAACTATGTATTCAATTTTTTGTCAGCAGAAGGAAATTCTGTATAAAATGGTGCCTTGAAGATCAATTTCAGTTAGAATAATTAAATATGGAGAAGTAAAAGCTGATTATTCTTTTCTTCCAAATACTAAAAAAATTAGAAGCAGAATTGCTAAGTGGAAAGCACTACTGGAGCGAGAGTTAGAAAGCCTGGGTTAAGCTCCAGGTTGGCACTATTGGGGAAAATAACTTAGGCTCCATATCTTTAATGTATGGGTTTTTACTGTTGTTAATGGGTGGGTTCTCTTGTTGCCATAACAAATTATGGAAAACTAAGTTGTTTGAACCAATGCTAATCTATTGCCTTGCAGTCGTACAGGTCTGAAGTCTGATGTGGGTCTCCCTGGGCTAAAATCAAAACGGCAACAGGGTTGCATTCCTCCTGGAGGCCTCATCCAGCTTCTAGATGTTGCTCACGTTGGTTTGGCTTCTGCCCCCCCCGACTCTATCTTCAAAGCCCAAAACGTAGCATTTCTCTAACCCCGCTTCTGTTGTCACGTCTCCTTCTCTGACCACAGCCAGGACAATCTTTCTAAGTTTAAGGATTGCTGTGACTAGATGGGGCCCATCTGAATAACGAAGGAAAATGTCTTTATCTCAAGGCAGTACCCTTAATCACATCTGCAAAGTCTCTTTTGCCGTGTAAGATAGAATATTCACAGGTTCTGGGGATTAGCACGTGGACATCTTTAGGGTAGCATTATTCTGCTTTCCACATGAGTAGAATGAAATTGGCTCCTGCAATCGTAAAGATGAGTTCAGGCCTGACCATCTGTGGCAGAGAACTACTCCTCTGTCCCCTGCTTTTCCCAGGCAAGGGCCCTTTTCTCCAGTCAAGTGGGTATGTGAAGATCTGTTTGCAAAGAAATTCTTTATTTGTAGTTCACTATATTCAATGACAATGAAAAGTAGAAAATGGCCTCAAAGGAAGCATAGATGACTTGGCTTAGTCATTAATAAGAATTTCCCCGATATTGGAGTGTAATGGAGCACCATTGAACATCCACAGTGACAGATTCTTATTGGTCTGAGATGTGCAAGATTAAAGATAAAGACAGCATAGATGATATTTTGAGATCTCTAGAGACCTAGAAATATTACTTGATTATTACCTTTGTGGGAAAAAAAAATTGACACAATCAGAGTTCCAGGCACCATATTTTCAGAAGCAATTCTTGTATAATAGATATACCAAGTGTTTTCAAATTTAAAAGAAAGACGCCATGGAGGGGTGGTTTCTTTTTGGCAGTTCTCAGCTTTTTGCATTTAAAATGTTGGTAGCACCAGCTCTTTGGATTGTGGGATATTGAAAATGCTCATCACCTACAAAATACCCTTTGGATTTAGGGTTATTTCTTTGTTGTTTTGACAGGGAAAAAGGAGGAGAGACGTTGAGTGATATATTGTTCTTTCTATTTATGAAATGGTGTGAACACATAAAAACTTCCTTCCTAGAAAACAAACAAACAAATAAATATAGTTCTCCACAGTTAGCAGTTTTGTAACCAGGAAATTCTGAAACATTTGTTATGTTTTTTTTTATCCTACTCCCTAGTTTGACAACTTTGTGGGAATTACTAAACTTTGAGAAATACTATTTGGACATTTTTACTGCTATGTTTTCTCTTCAGAAAAACCTACTTGGTAGAAAGCCGAGTGAAGAAAAACTACTGAATCAATTAGATAATTCTAAAGTCTAAGAATTTTAGAATTTAAAGGAATCATACAGGTCATTTAGTTCAACCCTCTACAAAGACGGGTCTGCTCAGTTACATCCTGTATAAATGGCTAAACAAATATGACTGAACCTTCACCTGTTCCTCACCATGCCAGTTTCTAGGGTCTCACTTTCTGATGACCCTCACCTGGACACATTCTAATTCCTTACTGTTCTTCTGAATAGCTCACAGGGTGAAGCCATTGTGCATTGTTGCTGCTGAGATCTGAGTTGTGAACAGTAGACCAAGTCTACCATGTTGTTTATGTTAGACACCATAGAAGTCTATTATCCCACCTGTGCTGCAATCCCTCAACAGTATTAACATCTAGTGAGATCAACCAGTCAAGCCCAACCACTTGAGCACATGATGCCGTGCCATCGTGTCCCTTCTACATCATACAAGTAGTGCAATGTGCAGTCATACAACGTGCAAGTAGTTGACATTCATCTGTTTGGATTTCATCTGTGAAGATGTGAAGGTTCAACTCTATAATTCAATGTTTACCATTCCTCTCAATGGCAAGACATCCATCAGTTTGGAAATTCATGCCTCCTGGGCCATCATCCCAGGGATCTTGCAGCTGCTACTGATGTCCTCGGCCAGGCTGACTGCAAACTTGCTTCTGGGTGAGGTCCTCAGCAAAAATTCTTCTAACGGTACCTAAAATAGCTTGCAAGATAGCTTGGCCACGTGTTTGTTGAAATAAAAACACTTGTAATTTTATCAATATAGTTTATGGATTTGCTCTATATTTATTTTGTTATATGTGGTCAGAATAAAATAGAGTTTAAATGCATATGTATGGACAAAGGAACAAATCCATTAAAATAACAGGGCAAGTTTTATTACAGGAAAGCTGCAGAGTTTGGATTATGATTCCCCCAGGGTCTTCAGCTTAGAAGAAAACCCTGCCTGTGCAGTGATGCTTTGAATTCCTTTAATTTGCAGTTATTGCTTAATTAGAAGTAAGCTTTAGATTAATACATGTGGAAAGTTAGCATATTGACATGATTTCCTACTAAAGAAGAAACAACTCATACCAGATTTGTTCCCGAGCAGATTTGATTCAGAACAGTAAGGTAAGGATAAGAGCGGACTCAATTTGGTTCTGTAAATAATTTGTGACAATTCATTTATCTGCACAACCAAATTGAGTGATTTGGGACTAAAATTAGAATCAACATGGCACGTGGCTCACAGTTCCTGAGGCAGCTTCTTCTCACTCCTTCCAAAATACTTCTGAAGGATCAGAAAGGGTGAAAATTCTCCAAGAAAATGGAACACCAAGACTGACATTCCACTAGCTGCTAGAATTTTGGAGAAAATTCCACCAACCACAAAACCTATGGAGAGGAATAGAGAATTATAGTCAGAAGCACACGCAGATTTTGCTGCTTGGAGGAACAAATCTGTCCCCATAAGAAGATAAGCTAGAGCTTCATTCCTCTCCCCCTGCCGCCCCTCCACACACACCCACCTGCATCTTGGCTTTTTGTTCTGAATCTGAAGCACCAACCTGAGAATTATCAGTCTCTCTCTCTCTCTCTCTCTCTGAGGTGGCATTTTTTAAGGTGATCTGAATTCTATCTGTGCCCACCCTCCATTAAAAATTTCCCTTTAAGCCATTTATTAGACTTCAGGAGAAAAAAAATAGGAGAGGAAGAAGATGGACAGTGATATTTGGATCCAGGGAAGCTTAGTTACAATTAACTAAGCAGAACAGATGGAGAGAAATCTGAAAAGTCATTCCATTTTTCCATGTTCTTTAGTTTAGCAACTATTATCCCAGTGTTTTTCAATATGATTTAGTCTATATCACCTTAAATATATACTGACTCAATTTCTGTGTATCTCCTCCTAGGCATGATTTTGTCAAGCTTTACAGAATTTTGTTTTGGGTATAAAACACAACAATCACATGAAATATGCTTTTTTAAAGCAACACATCCCCTCCAAAACACCATATGCATTTGACCCCCATCCTTACTGTGCAAATAAGAAACACAGAGTTAGACACTGCAAACTGGGCTGAATACCGCCCTTGTCAATCTGTTCTCTAGGTTTAAATCTGAGACAAGGAGAATTCTATTAACCTCTTTGGGCTTACACTGTTATCCTCCTATTAATTTTTCCTGGAAAATAAGTAGGAAGAGCAAAAGGATAAATTTGATGCTCTGTCCAGTGCCAAACACAAGGACTGCAGACACATCCTCTCATTTTAGAAAAGGAAAGAGAAAGATTACAGTGTGGGGTAGTTGTTGCATCATCCTGAAAACTATCTCTGGAAAGGACTTCACAAGAATTTTTTAAATGTAGCAAATTGCTCTATATCTTCAATATGATAGAAAAATTAATGAGCTCCATGAATTAGGCACTGCAAGGGAAAGAGGAGAGTATCGAGACCAGAAGGAACTGGATGAGATAAGAAGCAGTAGCAATCATAAAACTGAACTGAGCATTGGAAACAGTAAAGAACAGAACTGATGCTGTTGGAAAATGGAAACACTAATATGGACCATTATTTTGAGAAGCTTTCCCAGAATGCAGAAGAAAAAAGATTAATAGAAACAAAACAGTGAGAGGAGATGGTTGATATGGAATACAGAGAAAAAGGAGCTAACCTGGGTGTGACTAACATGCTTGAAGAAAAGGCAAGACAAAACCTAACCAAAGCAATAATAAACTTTTGGCAATGAGAGCTTTCTTGGATTGAAGACTTATGTCCTTAGATCGATCCAATGAACTCAAGTAACAGTGAATAAAAATAGATTTGCCTATAGACATATGGAGACAATATTTAAATGTGAAAACAAACAAAATGTCCTAAACTGCATCTCACATGGGGAAAAGGAAGGTCACCTCTAGAGGAATACATCAGTCATAGAGAGAACAGACTTGTGTTGCCAAGGGAGAGATGGTTGGGGGAGGGAAGGAGTGGGAGTTTGGGGTTAGCAGATGTAAACTATTATATATAGAATGGATAAGCAACAAGGTCCTACTGTATAGCACAGGGAACTATATTCAGTACTCTATGATAAACCATAATGGAAAAGTATACTAAAAAAAAGAATGTATATATATATATGTATAACTGAATCACTTTGCTGTACAGCAGAATTTGACCCAACATTGTAAACCAACTATACTTCAATTAAAAAAAAAGAAAAAAATGAAATACATCAGTCAGGCCTCAGATTTCTCTTCTGTAATTCCAAATGCTGGAGAACAATGAAAGAAATACTATAGAGATTTGGGAGGGGAGAAAAAAATACCCAAGAGTTATATGCTTAAGCACATAGTCTTTCATACGTGATCACAACAAAACGAACTTCTTACATACCGAATTATAGATTAGGGGTAATAATACATACTTCACAGAACCGTTGTGAGAATTATAGGAAGTCATAAATGGGAGAATACTGATTGCTACCAGGTACTGCATAAATGTAGGTTCCTGTTGGCTGAGTGACAATCCTAGTCTTTTACTAAGTCTGCATTGGAGCAGGCATATGAGGGATCTCACACATTGTTAGCTGTCCTTAATCTTTGTTGAATCTGAGACAGGGACAGATTAAGCCAGAGACTTTTCACTCTGAACATGCGACATTATTTGGGCGCTATATTTTAATATTCCTTTGTTTTCGATGCTAGGTTTCACTTTAGAGATAAAGCTTACTTCAGGCAGACATACTGAATAGGCGAGTGGTGGGTTTCAAATAAATAGCATTTTGATTTTGTATTTTGTAAGTCTGGTCAAAAAGATCAGGGAATGAGCCTACTTGAAAATGCAAACAATTAAACAAATAGGTTCTGGGTGTATATAAAATGCTTTGGAAGTTATATTTAGGACCAGGTAAAGGTTCTAAATTCTCCAACCCGCAATACCATAATGTTCGGGTGGGTGAGAAGTGATAGAGCTGTAATAGGGTTAAAAAGGAGCACAGTTAAGGTTTGTTAATGGAATCTCTATGTAGACTGTGTAGGAACTTAAAACGCATTAATAATAAAAGCCCCACATTAAAAACTGACCTTGCAGTTGAAAGATATGCACTTGTATCATTACCAATTAATATGTTAGGTAACATAGCTTGTACTTGGAAAGCAGCAAGGAGGAGTCTCTAAATGATATTCACACATCTTAATTAGTGCCATTAATAGTTCCTTTGCCATCTTTCATGAAACCAATGGTATTACATTGCAAGCATCTTGTTATAAGCCAAGCCAGGAAGTGAGGTTTGAAGCCAAGTCCTTAAAAATGGTTTTAAGTTATGGTGACTATATGACCCGAATGTTTCTCTAGGGTCTCTTCTTTAGCTGCAGGACTTTTGAAAGCAATCAGCCATAGCGCCAGACCTGAAGTAATGGTGACTCCTGGGCAGTATTACAGGGGCTCTGATGAAATCAGGATACAAAAAATATAAGTAGAATTACACAAACCAAATTTTTTCTTATAGGGCCCTCCTCCATCATGGACCAGTGATCTTAATGTTGTTGGTAATGAAGTATAAATGGTTCACCTATAAATTCAGTATCTGCTACTGAACAGCTGAAGGAATTTTGAGAACTAGGTTCTGAAATTTACTGAAAAAGAAAGCCCAGTAAAAAGCCTTATTATTGAAAAATGTCAGGGCGGTAGCTTCTTGTGGGGCACATACAAACTGGTATAATTTAGGGCCTGTCCTATAATGGGTGTACTTTAATTCTTTTGCCTTCTCTGGAAACTATAATGTACACTTAAATTTTTTTGTTGGGTTTTCTTTTTATTCTAAAAGCACTATATCCTTTAAATGATATAAGAGGGGGGACTGGCAAACTACAAAATAAAATGAAGAAGGAAAAAAAAAAGAAAAAAATCGATGAGCTACCATTCACCTTTTTTTTCTATACATAATACTTTCTTTTCTATATAAGTATAATTATTAATATATATTCATAAATACAGTATTTAGCATAAGTGCATAGTTTTCTTTTGTCTCTTTCTATGTCATTAAAATTTTTGAAAAGCACAATAAATATAAAACAACTTACTTTATAGATGTACCATGACTTATTTAACCTGTTACTTATTGTTGAACATTTGAGTTATTTCCAATTTTTCACTATTGAAAATAATCTTGCATGAAGTATATTTGTTCATTAATTTTATTTACATATCTACTTATTTTATTAAAATAGATTCCTGGGAGCAAAATTTTTTAAGCCAAAGGGTACATCCATCCTTAAGACTCTATACATATTGCCAAATGGTTCTAAACCAATTTATACGCCTACCAATTTTATATAAAGTGATCCAATTTGCAAACTATTCATTTTTGTTTTTAATATTGTTCTTCATTAATAGTGAAGATGAATTTTTTCAGATTTACTGGTTCTTTGTGTTTTCTCTTCTAATAATCATCTGTTTATATCCTTTTGGACACTAGGATGTTACTAATTATCTCAGAGTCAATTAGGTGCATGTGCATTGATAAGCATTTAAATTTAGTGTTTTATAAATGATAATAGAAAGATCAAGATCTCATCCTACACTGTAGAATAAAAACTGTATGCATAAATATGATTTTCTAAACAATTAACCACAAATAATAAAATATGGCAGGATCCACATAAAATCTGAACAAAGATGCCTCGTGTTTTGTTGTTTAACCATTTTAGGCTTTTTTTGTTTGTTTGTTTTTTGTTTTGTTTTTTTTGCGGTACGCGGGCCTATCACTGTTGTGGCCTCTCCCATTGCAAAGCACAGGCTCCGGACGCGCAGCTCAGCGGCCATGGCTCCCGGGCCTAGCCGCTCCGCGGCATGTGGGATTTTCCCAGACCGGGGCACGAACCCGTGTCCCCTGCATCGGCAGGCGGACTCTCAACCACTGCGCCACCAGGGAAGCCCTAGGCTTATTTATTTGTGGGCTACATAGCACAGTTATTTAAGGTCAAATGACTATGTCTCTAGAATTAACACATTTTTTCAAGATCATATTAAGAACAAAAATGGAGTGATTAACCAAAGTTCTCTGACAATACCAACTGTGGTAGCACTATTTTTTAAAGACCATTTTCATGACATTAATATTTGTTTCTCCACCCCTTCTGCAGATCTAATTGGTTTTTTGTCATTTTGCTTTTTTTTCTCAAGCAGTACAATTTTTTAGGCAACTTTACTCCAGTTTAAGCATTCTAGATACTTAACATTTTTATAGAAGCATTTTTTGATGTTAACAAAAATACAAAGCCAAAATTATGGGGCTTTTGATCCTTTCTGTAGCAGAGGAATGATTTCATTGGTGAAACAAAATACAGTATTGTAAAGCTGCATTAATATTTTCATTTCTACACAAGGCCGATTAACCTGATTTACAATTGAGGCAAAAATAATTTTAACTAATGACATTCACACATCTTTCTTACTTTTTGCATGTAAATGCAAAGTTAAATTCTAAGGTAGTTACTATAGCAATGGTGTATTCTATTGCATCATGTGAAAATTTTTAGAAAATATGGCAATAATTTTTTCTTGGAAACACCTCCCTCCAACAAAATAGAGACCCATTGTAGAAAGAAACTTCTGAGGGCAGCCTAACTTTGTGTATGTAGTTGGAGAAGTGTGGAAATGAATTTTTTTTTCTAAAAACTTCTGAAGTTCACTGAAAATATGCTTGGAAGGCCTAATTTTTATTTGGCTTTAACTGGTCTGATATTTTCATATTTACTTGGCTCCTTTAAAAAAATGCCTTTTTTATGAAAGTCTTCTCTTCCAAAGCACATACCCATTTCCTGTTTGGGTTCTGGTCTTAGGGTCCATACAACTCAGAAGCAGGAGTGCTTTCTGTCTCTCCTCCTATCACGTACAATTGTTTTGAAAGTCTGGCCTACCATATATTACTTAGGCATCTTATTTTTTTTTTAATTGTACTTTCTTTATGTGGCAGAAATGAGTCAATTCAGCATAATATCCTATTTAATCATTGACCAGAATAAATCTAAACATTCCCATTTTATTCCAGTTCAAATAACTGATCTTCAAAAAAAATTCTAATTTGGCTGTGTCTCTCAGAGCTGTTAAGCAGAGCAGGGAACTTTTGGGAGAAATGCCATACATGTGACCATGAATAGAAAGTAGTCTATATCCCACACAAAAATATTCCAGACAACTTAAACATATATATATATATATATATATATATATATATATATATATACACACACATATTTAAAATGTGGATTGAATAGTCAAATGCCTTCCTACATTGTTTAATTTATAGTAAATCATATGTACATAATTAATTCACATTAGGTATATGTGTCTGTGAGTGTGTGTGTGTGTATGTGTGTGTGTGTGTGTGTGTGTGTGTGTGTGTGCTGTTCTTTCCACTTCCACATTACCTGAAAACAATTTACCCAGCTTTCACCTGCCTGGTTGACATCAGTGATCACCATCTTCATCTGCTTAGTGCTGATTTTTGAGTCACCTAACAAAGTGTTCTGAGGTCTTCCTATTCAGAGTGGGGTCCTGAGACCCCATCCCAGGCCCTGAATCAGGATCTCCATTTTTAACAAGATCCCCAGACGATGAACATGAAGATTAAAGTTTGAGAAGCATTGCCGTAGGGCACGTCATTTTTACTTCTAAGTGAAAGTTTTAAAATAGAGTATTCCCTTCATCTGGGTATGTGCTGACAGAAGTTTTATCTCAGGTTACACACAACTTCACTTGAACATTAGGAAAAATTTTGCACTTTGCGCTAATAAGAACATTCCATGATCCATACAACATAACCACTGGGTGGATCAGCTTAATCGACCTATTAAACAACATCTACCCCTAGAAATCAGGAGATTCTGCCTCCAAGAATAATGGCTGAATCTCTACTAAACTTAACTTCTTAAAAAATGTTTTAAACCTATTTAATCAGATGATCTTCATAAGCATCTAAAACCAGCATTGTCTGAGGAGGTTTTAGAGGGGATATGTTTTCTCCAAAGACCACTCAGTTGTTAAAAAAAAAATCAGCTCACCGAGGAGTATAACCCAGTGGTATCAAAGGCTTTGTAAAAATTTGAATACAGGAAGGATTCATTTGGAGGTGAGTAAAAGCCTTGCCTCATGTTTGGGAATATATGTTTCTTGCTGAATGCATTTAAATGTAAATTTTTTTAACATCTTTACTGGGGTATAATTGCTTTACAATGGTGTGTTAGTTTCTGCTTTATAACAAAGTGAATCAGTTATACATATACCTATGTTCCCATATCTCTTCCCTCTTGCGTCTCCCTCCCTCCCACCCTCCCTATCCCACCCCTCCAGGCGGTCACAAAGCACCGAGGAGCACTTCATCTCTTGCTCTATTTTGGGATGTTCAAATATGGTATATCCTTGGAGGTCCTGATGGGCATGAAAAAATATCTCTTTCTTTCTCAATAGAGTTGCTGGAGACACATACACCACACGTGCATATACATACCTGTACAGTGTAGATGTCTAGTCAACCACCACACACACACACACACACACACACACACACACACACACACACCCAAACATGTGTGACAGAGGAACTAACGCTTCCAGATGCCTCGAGAACCTGGCTTAATGATCATTTCAACTGGACGGTGAAGGTTTTAGGTGAATCCAGTCCCCCCTGAATGTAGATGGATCCCCCTCTCTGTAATTCATGGAAACCCATCAAGCTGCACAGTGTGACACCAGGATGCCTCTTCACTTCTGTTGTTTTCCTCACTCTTGCTGGCTAAATAACGTAGCACATCTAATAAATTCAGATAAAGCTTCTGATTGGTTTGTCAGCAGTTTAACAATCTAGAATAATTTACTGATCTCAGAGACTTCATGTGAGCCCATAATGTTTCGACGAGAAATAATAAAATGCACTCAATTGATTAAGCTGTTTGTAGATGTCTAAGAATTAGCATATTGTGTAATTGCAAATATTTTATAATTACCAAGTGGGGCTGATAAAAGGGTTCAGTGCTATTGACTACTGGTCTAGTAACCTTGATGAGAGGAGAATTTCAGTGAAAGAGGGATTCTCTGTAGGCTGAATGCAGAGAAAGCCTGGGCCCCTCCTTGCCCAGCTTCTTCAGTTGCTTGTTACTCTGCCTGCAGCCAGGATTCCCCACAGCCCCAGGCTTTGGGACCTCACTGCTGCATGGATCAGTCCTGGGCAAATGCTCTAATGAACCCCTTGGCCACCTGAGACTGTATTTTTTTCCCCTGGAGTTCCTACTGAGGGACTGAAATCTTTAGAACTCATAAAAGCAAAGTGTGGAAAACCAACTGAGAACCTCGTCAGCTGTAGTTTTTTAATGAGGTCTGTTTTTGCTTTTGCTTGTTTTAAAATAATTCCTTATGGTTTTCTAGTTTGTTTTTTTTTAGTTTGTTTGGGTTTTTTGGGGGGAAGACTTCAATTTAGGATTGTTGCTAATACTTTTAGTTTCCTAAAAGTAGCACATGTTCATGAACCTTCAATTTTCTATTATTACCTCAACTCAGTAAATGAAAAGTGTGATTACTTACCCCTTACTAAAGTCACAGTTTTCAGAGGCAACCATTTTAAAGTTTTGTTTATATTCTTTTAACTTTATAATTTCAAAATAATATGTTTTAACCTATATTTCTTATTTTATTAGCTTTAGGTGGCATTAATATCCTTCCCAATCCCCTTCTTGAATTTTGTAAATTAAAAAAAATCAGCTTCCGTTCTTCTTTTGCTTACTTTTGAATTTTTAAATAATATAATTATTCTCCTGTTGCCTCATCTCTAAACTTAATACAGAGGATCTTGATTTTCTACTATATAGAACAAAGAGGAAAGTAATGCCTAAATTGTCAAATTTTATACATTCACATTTAGTCCGTACTGTAAGTAAGTCTTCTGTGCCTTGTCTATGGATTAATTCTAGAAACTGGAAACCAATATAATTTACAAAGTTTTAATAACATAATTTAAAAATATATAATTTATTGTAGATCCATGTTAGGTTACCTTTAGGAAAATACTAAAATCCTAGGTTACTAGGCTTAGCCTTTTGGATAAAAAGATTCCAAGTTTCAAGGTTAAATGGATTAGCCTTGCTTGTGTTGATATTTGTTCATTACTTAAAATTATGACATACCTTAGTTTTCTACATATTTGATCATTATCTTTTATCTACAGCTATTTGTTTCCATAGGATTTTTACCTGTCTTTCTTTACTTTTCCCAGTTTACAAAAGAAAGATATGCTTTTTTGCCAAACCACAAAGATATTTCAGATTTGATTCTGTTGGAAACAATTCTTCCCATTCTTCCTCCTGTATACGTTATTGCTTTTTGTTCTCACTTGACTTGATTATTTCTAAACCTCTGTACTGCTGATAGTCTGTAACTTCATTTCAGAGCACGCCTCCGTTTTACTGTTTCTTTATTTAAAAATAATTTTACCGAGATATAATTCATATACCATAATATTTATCCATTTAAAGTGTACAATTCAGTAGTTTTTCGTGTATTCTCAGATATATCCCATCACTGTACCATCCAATGTTAGAATATTTTCATCACCCCCCAAATAAGCTCTTTTTCCATTAGCAGACACTCCCATATCCTGCCCTCTCTAGACTTAGGCAATCTCTAGCCTATTTTCTGTCTCTCTAAGTTAGCCAGTTCCGGACACTTCATATAAATGGAATCATATAATACATGACTTTTTGTGACTGGTGTCTTTCACTTAGCAGATGTTTTCAAGGTTCCCCTGTGCTGTAGTAGTACTTCACTTCTTTTTATTGTTGAATTATACACCATTATATGGATATTAGCACCGTTCATCAGTTGATAGACATTTGTTTTTTTCTACTTTTTGGCTATTATGAATAATGCTGTTTCAAATATTCATGTACAAGTTTTTGTGTGGACATATCTTTTCACTTTTTTGGGGTATGTGCCTAGGATTGGAATTGCTGAGTCAAATGGTAACTCTCTGGTTAACATTTTGAGGAACTGCCACACTGTTTCCTAAAGTGCCTGTACCATTTTACCTTCCCATCCTCAATATATGGTTCCAATTCCTCCACATCCTCACTAACAATTGTTATTGTCTGTCTTTTTTATTTTACCCATCCCGGTAGGTGTGAAGCAGTATCTCTTGTGGTTTTGATTTGTATTTTCCTAATGACTAATCATGTTAATCACCTTTCCATGTGCTTACTGATCAATTGTATATTTTCTTTGCAAAAGAGTCTATTCATATTTTTTGCCCATATTTTATAATTTCCTCCCAACTCTTTGGACTGTCTTTTTACTTTCTCCATAGTGACATTTAAAGCTCAAAGATTTTAAATTTTAATGAAGTCCAATATATCTATTTTTTTCTCTTAATCTGTTGCGCTTTCTGTGTTACAGCTAAGAAGCTATTGTCTCACCCAAGATCACGAAGATTGATTTGTTTACTTTCTTCTAAGAGTTTTATAGTTTTAGCTTTTACGTTTAGGGTATATAATCCATTTTGAAGTAGTTTTTGTGGATGGTGTGAGGTAGACGTACAACTACATTTTTTTGCATGTGGATATCCAGTTTTATCAATGTAATTTGTTGGAAAGATTATTTTTCCTCTATTGAATTATCTTTGCACATTTGTTGAAAATTACCCATAAAGTAAATGTTTCTTTCTGGACTCCAGATTCTATTTCACAGATTTATATGTCTGTCCTTATGCCAGTGCTACAGTGTCTTGATTACTGCAGCTTTCTAGTAAGTTTTGAGAGTGGAAAATATGGTTCCTCCAACTTTGTTCTTCTTTTCAAGATTGTTTTGGATAGCTTGGCTCCCTTGCCTTTCCATATGCATTTTAGGATTAGCTTGTCAATTTCTGCAAGATAAAAGCCAGCTGGTATTTTGATTTAAATTGTGTTAAAACTGTAGATTAATTTGATATTGTCTTTCAACCCATAAATATGAGATATCTTTTATTTAGATTTTCTTCAATTTCTTTTAACAATGTTTTGTAGTTTTCAAAACTATAAGCATTGCAGTTTTTGTTAAATTTATTCTTAAATATTTTATTCTTTTAGGTGCTATTATAAATAAATTATTTTCTTAATTTTACTTTTAGATCATGCATTGCCAATATATAGAAGTACAACTAATTTTTGTACTTATTGAATTTTGCAACCCTGCTGAACTTATTACTTCTAATATTGGTTTGGCTAAAACGTTCATTCAGTTTTAAGTAAAAATAAGACACATTTTTCATTTTTCACCAAGAACTTTATTGAACAATGTATTCACTAATGAATGAACTTTTTGGCCAGCCCAATAAGTTTTTAGTGTATTCCTTAGGATATTCTATATATGATTATGTCATTTGTACACAGAGATATTTTAATATCCTCCTTTTCAGTCTAGATACCTTAAATTTATTTTTCTTGCCTAATTGCCCTGGTTAGAACTCCTAGTATAATGTTGAATAGAAATAGTGAGAGCAGATGTCCTTGTCTTGTTCTTGATCTTATGGGGAAATCATTCAGTCTTTTGTCATTAACTGTAATATTAGCTATCAGTTTTTTTGTAGATTGCTTTTATCAGATTCAGTAAATGCCCTTCAATTCCTAGTTTCTTGAATGGTTTTATCATGAAAGAATGTTGAATTTTGTCACATAACTTTCCTATGTCTATCAATATGATAATGCAGATATTGTCCTTTATTTTTTTTAATATGATATGTTACATAGTTGCTTTTCAGATGGTAATCCAACTTTGCAACTTATTCTGGATAAATCTCATTTGGTCGTGGTACATTATCCTTTTTGTATGTCTGGACTTGGTTTGGTAGTACTTTGATGAGGATTTTTGTGTCAGTATTCAAAAAGGATATTTGTCTGTAATTTTCTTTTCCAGTGATGTCTTTGTCTGATTTAACATCAGGGTAATACATGCATCATAGAATGAGTTGAAAAGTATTCCTCCTCATTTCTGAATTTTGGAAGAGCTTGTGAAGAATTGGTATTCATTCTTCTTTAAATGTTTGATAGAATTCACCAGAGCAGCCATCTGGGAAACTGGGTTTTATGGGAAGTTTTAAAATGTTTCATTGATCAAATTTCTACTGCATTCACTAAGCACTTCTTAAGCAGTGGGAGGTATTCAACCCCATGGGTCACTACTATATACATACAATCATGAGGCCACCTGAAGAACAATGCCTTGTAGTGGGTTCTGATGTCATGCTTATTTGAATAGCCAATTCCCTCTATTTCCAGCCAGCCATACATTAGAACCACACACACCTGGGTCACCTACTTCTTCCTGTAATTTCTCAGCCATTTGCTTGTTATTTAAAATGTTGTTGTAAGAAGAATATGACTTTATGGTAGACAAATAAGAATCTAAAGTTGCATGATGAATTCCCTATTCTGACTGAAGACTTTTGATGAATGTGGATAAGAAAAAAACCTAAGCTTAAATACTCATTAAGACATAACTAGCTGTATATTCAAAAGATTAGGAATAGTCGATTGTGGATTCTAGTCCAGATTAAAATACAGCTCTCTTGATGGAAACTTTCAGCAGAAAAACAGATGATGATCATGAGATAAATGCTGAGGACATTGGCAGAAGGGGAAGTCTCATGAGTTTTCAGAGTCTGACTATTTAGACAGACATTGCATACTAAATCTTCACTTTCAGAAGTATCAGAGCCATGCCAAACATTTTGTAGCAAAATATGCAAGCTAGAATTGGGGATTATGAGACCTGCATTTATTTCTGGATACACGTTTGATTCACAGAGCAGGCAGAACACACGTGTTCATCCATTCTGAACTATTAACAAAGCAGAGACATTAGTAAAATATGTCTTTTGCTGGTTTCTGGAATGGAAGAGGGAACAATTAAGCTGTAAGACACTCCAGGGTGGGTATTATGACCTAATAATGACATGCCCTGGTAATTTTGACTGAGTGCCATTAACTGCAAAGGCATATTGTTGCTTGTCTATAATACGCACTCCGGAGTGGTATTATAAGATAAGTGGTATCTTATCGGGAGGATATAAATGTTAATTCCTAAGGCAACTCTTTCAGCAAAAGAAGACGCCATTGCTCTAAGATGGGAAATGTGTCAAAACCTCCATGTTGGGTTCAGTTTTTTGAGGCAAACTGTTTTTGCATTTATCCACCAGGAAGCAGTGCAGTATCACCCAAGAGAGCCAGTGTGTCAGGGATGTGAATTTGTCTTCCAGCTCTGCCAGTTTCCACTGATGTGTCCTTGCCCTGTTGCTCCAACACCCATATTTTGTTTCTTCTCTCTTCAGGTAAGACTGATGATGCTACCAGCTTATTTTATAATGTATTTGGGAAATCAAATGAGGTAAAAATACTTTAAAAGTATTTATAATAAACTATGAGCTGCTTAACAAATACGTAATAGGCCACAATAAACACCACACCACTTAAGAGAATTTAAAAACACAATATCAAGTGGATGAATATTTTATTTCTAAGGAAAAATTTGATGTGTATAAAGATTTGGTACCTAGTTCTTTGTTCAAAGTTGGCCTTTGCAATTGGCACTCCCTCCCTGGGGTATTACTAGCCTTCCTATTGACATTGCCTTCTCTGCAAAACACAATAAAACCTTCCTTCTCGGCAAAACACAATAAACAGTTCAAGACCACATAGCCATTTCAGGAGTAGGAGGACAGTACAGAATTCTGTTTCCCTTGAAACCTGTCACTTGAGACCAAGGGTGAATATTTTAGTCAAAATAAATCTCTATTTCAACTCAGAAGCTCAGTTTTTGTTTTTTTTATTTATCTGAATATTTGTTTCACTATGAAGGCATTATCTCTTGTTGATAACTCTGCGAGTGTAATCCTGTCATTTTTAAAGGATTTTAATGAACACTTGTCTGATGTGGGTAGAGGTTACAGAACAATATGCCTACATTTTGGAGGGTCCCTCCACTTCCTTGCCTGTGTGGACCATGTGCCGAGCATGAAGAGAAAAATTGCAGTGCTTGTTTTGACCTATGTAGCCTTGGTAATATCATTGATAGTAACCAAATCAGCACTACTAATGTTTACGAAGGATAGATAATACTAATACTTTTGTGCGCATGATGTGAACACAACAAATCAAAGATTATTATATATCTGATTCCCTGATAACTACATGCACAGAAATAAAACGGAATGGGTTCCATTGTTTGCAACTGAGGCTTCTCTGAAATACAAAAAATAGATGTTATGATAATGGATGAGAATTTTTCTTGGTAGAGAGGGTAGTTTGCCAACTTATAATGAAGCAACATTATTTATCTTTTGTTTTCCCATGGGTCAGTTGACTTTCCCTGTCCTATAAGCAAACCATGTAACCCGAGTTCCACCTAGCCATTTTGCAAATTCACTAACTATAGTTGCAGTATGAAGCAGTGTGAATAGATCAATGCAAATTTATCACCACCACTAAAAACAAAGCAAAGCAAAACAAAAAATTCAAAACACCCCCAAATAACCAAAAACCTAGCTCATCAGCGCTACATTTGTAAAGTTTTTTTTTCTTGCATCTACCTGCCCTTACTCTGTTTAGAGAGCAAAGGGATAAAGGGAGGACTCGGCTGACACATAAAGCCTAACAGTTTGAGTAGAAAAGGAGATGTCAAACTGGGAAGCAGCTGTAAGTTAGGTGGGAGAATGCCTCACGGAGATGTAATACGTAAGGTACCTGGGAAGCACCGTATGATTTACAGAAACAAAAAGGAAGCTTTTGCTGTTGTTGTTTTGGTGTTTCTTTCCCTATTGGAGAAGCAATATAAACTAAGACTCAGTAGTACTTAATATCCAGGTTTGACTGAAGCAGAGGGATTTTGAGGTATAAGGAGAAATATAAGAGAAGGATGGTGAGACAAAATTAATCTATTATTTTTAAAAACTTTTTTCTTTTTTTGAATTGAAGTATAGTTGATTTACAATGGTTTTTTAGTTTCTGATGTACAGCAGAGTGATTCAGTGATATATATATATATATATGTATTCCTTTTCATATTCTTTTACATTATGGTTTATTACAGGATATTAACTATTGTTCCCTGTGTAATACAATAGGAATATATATATATATATCCATTATATATATAATAGTTTGCATCTGCTAGTCCCAAACTCCCAATCCATCCCTCCCTTGCCCCCTTCTCATTTGGCAACCACAAGTCTGCTTTCTATATCTGTGAGTCTGTTTCTGTTTCATAGATATGTTCATTTGTGTCATATTTTAGATTCCACATATAAATGATATCATATGGTATTTGTCTTTCTCTTTCTGACTTACTTCACTGAGTATGATCATCTCTAGTCCATCCACGTAGTTTCAAATGGCATTATTTCATTACTTTTTATGGTTGAGTAATATTCCACTGTGTATATATATATATATATATATATATATATATATATATATATATACCATATCTTCTTTATCCACTCACCTGTCAGTGGACATTTAGGTTCTTTCCATGTCTTGACTATTGTAAATAGAGCTGCTATGAACGTAGGGGTGCATGTATCTTTTTGAATTATAGTTTTATTCAGATATATGCCCAGGAGTGGGATTGCCGGATCATATGGCAACTGTATTTCAAGATATATTTTTCTGTGTGAAAGCATATGTAAGTCAATGGGATTTAGGAAAATATAAATATGAAATAGCATGGCTCTTGCTTTCTAGGACTTTGCAATTTATTGGAAATGAGCTAAGCCATAATAAAAATAACTTTAATATAACATTAGTTGGGTCATTGCCCTGAAGGTTAAGAAGAATGGGAATTAAAAAATGATTTGGGTCTCCCTGGAGGGCAAGATAGGGGTGAAATCATGTAATGGAGCAGTTACAAGGAAAGCTTCAAGGAAAAGGCAGCCAGATTTCAGGATGGGATTGGCTAAAACATAGCGATCCTGGAGGATCAGAAAAAATGAGACGTGACAGTGGACTTACACAGGGAAGAAGTATCAGGGAGGTTCCAGCAGAGAGGCTGAAGTGTCAGGTGGAAATATCCAAGACACAGTGATTGAGTACTGTATTGGTCAGATCCCTGGGACAGACACTCAGGATTTTCTAGTCCCAAGTGGGTTATGATACAGAAAAGACTTCAAAGATGGAAACACAAATCAGAAATTTAATTACTAAGATTAGGATAGACAATGACAAAGCTGGATGCTTGATCTAATAACTATTTTGATTTTGATGTTATGCCCGGGGAGGAAGAACAGAAGGAATCAGGGAGGTGACAGATAGTTATAGCGGGGCTTAGAGATGGGCCGAGAATAGCTGGTGCACTCTTTCTTGGTAATTGAAATGTACCTAAAATTTGTTTTTCTAGGCCATATCAAAATATCCTATCAAAGTGTCCCTCTATCAACATAATCATATTAAAATGTCAGGCACCGTAATATGGGAACAAAGAAAAACCTCTGTTATTATAGTTGGAATAAAGGTTTATGGCTAAAATAACAGCAATGCTGGCTTAATCCAGAATCTCAAAGTGTTAGCTGGATTAATTTAAATCCCTCCTGCCTAGCTAAAAAGGGTCTACACCCAGGAGAAAAGCTGAGGCTCCCAGTGGGCTCCAAACCAAAGGCTTCTGTGATAAGCCTTTGGTGCCTATGGTTGTGAGTAAACAACCACTTCCTAAAACCCAAGAGGAACCTTGGAAAGGGTGCATTCAGGATAAACCTTGAAGAATAGTGAGAGTTTATCCCCAAAAGGAAACTTTAACAAAAAATAGAAAAATAAACAAAGATTTCAACTTACATGTTCTCATCTCTATAGATACAACTTTTAGCTTTGAAGGCAATAAAAGAATGCACAAAGAAAATAGCAATTGTTTCCACCACAATTTTTTGTCTTTAAAAACAATATGAAACTAAAATAAAAGGAAAAGTGTTTAGTTTGTGACAAAAGGCTAATACCATAGTATATAAAAAGGTCTTATGAATTGGTAAAAACATATAAGACCTCAAAAAATAAATGTCTTTATTTATAGCACAAAGATATTCTTAGTGTTATTTATGCATCAGGAACAGTGCTGAGATCTACTATAGGGTGGAAAATAAGGCTGACATAGCCCATGACCTTTTGAAATTTATAAATTTAGCCAGAAAATAACACAAACAGATGTAAGAAGAAAATGCAATAAATAAAATTTACATTTACTAGTATTAAACATATGAAAATTAATATATTAATAAGGTAGAGTTGCTTTTCTTTTGAGCCAGCAAGTTTGTAGTAAAAATAGTACACTCAGCTATATTATTGGTGGCTGTATGAATTGGTATAACCTTTTTGGAAAACAATTTGTCAATGTACAAAAAAATGATAAAAAATTTTATATCTTTGGCCTAATTCACTCCTGGAAAGTTATCCAAAGGTAATAAACCCATGGGAGAATGTTATACATGGAGCTATTAATTGCACCATTATTTATAATAGCTAAAATCACACCATTATTTATAATAGCTAAAATTTAGAAAAAAACAAAATGTCTAACTATAAATAGAAGAATGGTTAACTGAATTATAGCACATCTGCTGGTTGGAAAATTATGCAACTATTAAAATGAAAATTATGACGCTTATGTGGCCAAATGGAAAGGGATTGTAACTGGAATGCAAAAATATATGTAAAATCAACTATAGTGATGAAAATACATATGTATGTATAAAAATAAAAGAGAAAGGACTATATAAAAATTGAAATAATTGTTTTAGAAAAATAGCATTACGTAGTTTTATTCCTTTTTTTTTTTAATAAATGAAAAGGGGTAGAGATTCAATAGCACATGGGAAGGAGTAAAAGAAGCATCAGCTCACATACGTGATATAGGAACCATCCTAGTTTGGCTCAGTTATGGGCTATGAACAGACAAATAGAATAAGATAATTTGTAACGCTATTGAGAGCCTTCCAACTCTGGCTAAGGAGTTTTGACATCATTACCTAGAAGTAATTAATCAAAAGTATGACTTTGTGAAAGCAAATAACAGGATGAGAATTGTGAACCCAAAAGTTTAATTTGAATTGAAGAAGAAAGAAACTGGAGGCTAGGAGACTAGAGAAAAGGCTGTTGCAATAATTTAGATGACTGTCATCAGGACTTGGTTATGGGAGGTGAAGGACTGAGATAAAGGTGAGGTCATGGCTGGACATGGGCTCTTGAAACTGGGTGACAGGGAGAATGGCAGTGGCATGAACAGATGTAGACATTGGGAGCAAATACAGATTCACCAGGTACTAATACATAGTGTTAGAATACATAATTAAAATATGTTTTCAAATATGGTTTAGCCAGCGAACTATGAAATTTAAAATTGACTGAGGGGTGCCTTAAAGATGGTGGAGTAGTAAGAAGTGGAGATTGATCACCTCTACATGTGGAACAACTCCTACAGAACACCTACTGAATGCTGGCAGAAGACCTCAGACTTCCCAAAAGGCAAGAAACTCCCCACATACCTGGGTAGGGAAAAAGAAAAAAGAGGGAGAGTCAAGAGGGAGGAGATATGGGGGGATATATGTATATGTATAACTGATTCACTTTGTTATACAGCAGAAACTAACACACACCATTGTAAAGCAATTATACTTCAATAAAGACGTTAAAAAATAAATTAATTGAAAAATAAAATTGAGCAGAGATGCTCTGGTTGAAAAGGAAAATGAGAGCCCCAGTTGCCTGTGGGGACCCCTGAATCATGGCAGAGACCTTCAAACTATGGTAGGTATATCTCTTTTTCAGAAATGTGCGATAAAACATCTGTATTTTTGGTGGCTCAGGCTCAGTGGTGCTCCCCACTGCCTCTCTGAATACGATGTCTGTTTTCACCATTTCCAGCAACCCTCCCTGCTTTCCTTCCCTGTACTCAGCACTGCTAGTCCTTCGGTGTTTTGACCCCTTCATTAGTTTTACCTGAGCCAAACGCTGCCCGTGTGAGATCTAATCCCAGGACGCTTAGAGGGGATCTCCCAACCTACAGAATCTTTGAGGAAGAGGCTTGGCATGTTACCAGACACCTGGAGCCTTCTTTCTCATTTTACAGAAGAGGAAACCCAGGCCAAGGGGACAGTGGCCAAACTCAGGTTTCCTGACCCCTGGATCAGCGCTCTTTCCACTCTGCCACCAAACGCCATGACTATCTCTGTCACTGGAAATCGAAATGAACGCTGTGCTCTGGGCATTGTTTCCTTTTATTTTTTCCTTCAATAATAACAAACATGATTGCTCAGTTACTCATAAAATGTTCATTACTCTCCCCACCCAACAACATCCTGATTTTTAGTTTAAACTGTTAGCTTGAAGCATTAGGCATTTCAACAATAAAATGCCATTTTCTTTTCAATATACCTTCAATTTTTTATTTCTTATAAATATTCAATTGAATATTTCCATTTGTGGTGGAAGTTTGCTAATTAACTGGAAGTTGATTCTATTCCCCGGAAATGTCACTTGGGTGGCCCTGCTGAGCTAAAATGCAAAGTCTAAGCACTGATTTTTGAACCCAGAATTCTGCATAAGATCCAACAGCTGTTTGCTTTCTCTAAGGCATTTGAGAATAACTGTAGTTTCAAGAGTAATCAGAAAAGACTCCTCTTTGAAAATTGAAGCTTTCCCTAAAGTAGGATTCATATTTTTAAAATATAAAGAACTTAACTCTGAAGAGATGATTACCTATAATTCATATTTTATTGGTAACCCAGCATGGAACAGTCTTTCATCAAATAAAGCTATAGCGTGTTGATAGATTAAAAACCTAACATAGACATCATATTTCCCTAGCTGATTACATAAGAACTCGACCAATGGAGAGTTTGTGAGACATTCTGTTAAAGATATACTTGCACATATTCAGCTCATCTCTGTGAACACTCAAATAGGAATTAGAAAAATACACGTGTTGCTAATGATGAAGAAAACAGACTCTCTTCTTCATAGGCAAATGGCCAATCAGTCGACAGCAATTTTTAGTACAGGAAAGACATCACACACCCTTCCACGGAAAAGTTGAAGAGCCTGACAAAAATTTAGGAAATAGGATCTCAGGAGGTCTGCAGAGGGTATGAAAGACCAGGCTTTATCTCTTCTTACAGATAAACCTACCATAAGAATGACTTAGAATTCTCTTAAACTCCACTCAATGGCAAGAGCAAAGTTCGATTTGTGAATCATCCTGTTGCCTCATAATCCATCTCAGAATTTAATAAAATATTTTTGGGTGCAAATGACAAATTTATATTAAACAGTGTTTCCTTAGCTTAGACCCAGCATTTCTGACATTTCAGGGACCAACAGCCCTCTGGACGTCCAGTCAAGAATCCAAGGGTTGCAAGTATGGTAGGGCTAGCCACCCCAGGGTCCCAGTGAGATGAGAAGTGTGTTGAGTCTGAGAACAAATGGCATGGGGCACAGGCTGTCTGCTAGGGTGGCAGCAACCACCTGGTTTCTCTCATCTTACACGAGGACTGCAGAATCCTAGGGAAGATCTACACAAGACCCCAGTCAGGGGCCAAGAGCAACAGGTGGAGCTAGAGCTGGTGGAATGGCTGGGGTTTGGAATCATGTGTTCAGCATATACATGCTGGAATCATATACATGCTGGGTCTGCCAGGAACTTTTGATTTGGCCTTTTGGGGAAGAGGACAATACTACAAATTTGCATTTTGAAAAATCTATGTGGGTGGTTCTAATATGACAACTCCAACCCTCTCCCTCACTTCTAGACACTCCTTTATAAACCCAAAAAAGACTTTTGGAGGTGAAATTTGTCTTTTAAAGTTCTCTGTCTCTCTTGATTGGGGAGTGTATAATCTGTTTTTCCTTGTTACTTAGAACATTAATATATTAAAACAGGAACATTTCTTTTTATAACCCACTGAGAAAAGTATATATTTCCTCATGAATCAGTTCATTGATACTAATTAATGGTTTATCATAAGATGAATTAAGACCATGGTTCTCAACCCTCAAGACACCCTGGAATCACATGAGTCAGAAACTTTGGGGGCGAACTCAGATATAGAGCATTTTTCAGAAGCACACTGGGTTAGTTTTAATTGCAACCAAGGTTGAGATCCTCCACCAAACAGCATCGACTTCTTGCATTTTCACTTAGTATTTATCACAGTATAGCATTTAGTATTCATATTTTCACTCCAATTGATAAAATTCAGGCAACTAGGAAGTAAGGGGTGGGTGGTGAGGAAGGTATGTACTTATTCTGCTTAGATGATTCATGGCTGTTGTTTACTCCCTGTGTAACCTATGGTCACAGTCAGACATTTTTGCCTTCACAGTATATCCTACACCCTGTTCTTTCTCACAGTTGCTGTAGTAACAGTAAATTGCCACCTTATTTTAAGGAATACAACTGTGACATAAAACATAAGGTTCAGCTGTAGGTGTGCAGATAGCTGGCATCTGGATGAATGAATAAGTTCCCATTCTCTTTCTGTCTTTCTCAAATGGTCTCTTTGCTACATGCTCCAGTTCATTTTCCCAACAATTCTCTTTTCATTAGGGAAATAAGACTGCTTTCTGCGAGATAAACACATAGTGGATAAAACCAGAGATTTCCACCTTCCAGAGCACAATGAATGACTTAGCTATAACTTAATTCAAATACGAAGGAGAGGGTGCCTTTGTTTCCACTGCTGGGCATGTCCCTGTTGCAGAAACAGATGCCCAAGGTTTTTGGATCCAATTATAAATTCAATCATTGTTAATAATTATCATTCCTTTCAGTAATCTATAATTCAGTGCCTTCCTGAAAGCTCCTCTTGCAGGATAATTTTGTCAGCCTCAGCTCTAGGAGCTAAGTGCAAGGGTGCTTAACCATAGAGAGGAGGCAACAAGAGCTAAATGCAAATATCAAATAAAGCTTAGAGGGGAGCTGCGACAGAGGGGCCAGATGCATGCTGACGGTCAGGGAAGCGTTCCCCGTGGAAATGATCTGCATGCAGCCGGACTGTTGGAGCCAAGTTAAGCTTTTGGGGTAATGGTGATGGTGATCATCACTGCCTATGTAGCATTGCTACACCACCACGCCTGCTGTTAACGAGACCCCTGCAAGTAGTGACAGTGCTGACTCTAGTTGGACAGTGCCAAGTAGTTTACCTATCCAACCTCTTTTTTCCCCAAAACAAATCTGTACAAGTAGGTGGTGTTTGCCATGTTTAACAGATGGGGACTCTGAAGCTCAGAGTGGAAAGTCAGCTCAGAGCCGCACCCCTGCTAAACTGCCCAGGCAGGATTTAATCCCAGATCTGTCTGAGTGGGGAGCCCAACACTCTTAATCACTGCTCTGTGTGCTCTAGAGCAGTGCTCTGTGCTCTGTATTTCTGTTGCACACACTGGGATTTTATTGCAGATTTCTTTGGAGGATAAACATGTGACAAATTACAATATTTGAGATCTGCTGTAACATTCGTTACACTGTTTTAACTGAAGCTTTCAGGAGGCGATTTCCATCTTCTTTTGGAACAGACTCCCAAACACCAAATTAAAATCGTTGTCTTCCTTATGAAGGAGACTCCATCATGTGCCAGGCAGTCAGGCTTTCTTGCAGCCAGGTCCAAAAGATAAGTTCTAATGAATTCTTTTATGAGCGTGTTGGAAATTTGTCCTTTTGAGCTCTGCATATGTCAAAGAATTCAGCATACTTAATTGGAATTAGAAGACTGGATATAGTACAAAAATGGCATTTACAGTTACTGGGTTATATATCTGCTGTTTCATTGAGGTAGAATTTGAAAACTATCATGGTAGAGAGCTTTTTGGTCTTTCTCGTTCTTCCTGCCAGGTTTCTTAGAGATGGCCTTTGAAAGCATTTACATTTTGTCTTATTCTGCCCTGAGCCTCAGTTAGCACTACCACTTACTGTCTTTCTGTATTATAATCTTCCGCATGTCTTTCTCTTTGCTCTGCCTCTCTCCATGTTACTTTCTGAATCCCAAGCCTTTCACATCATAGTTTTTGTTTATTTTTGTTTTGTTTCATGCTACTCTTACTATCTTTCTATACCTTGAAAATTCTTTCCTATCATTTTTGGACTTTTGGACTATTTCATGTTTTATATCTTTTTTTTCCTTCTCTCATACATGAAACTACACCATCCCCCGATGGCTTTTAAAATGAATTTCATGTTCAGAAGAGTCTAATGTTATTTAGAGATGTCTAGGCTATAGGCCCCCATGAGGGCAGGGACCACGTGGTGCTCAGCATTGAGTGCTGCATGTGTGTACAGTGCGTGACCATAAAGCACACCTCAAAAATAGTGATTGGATGAATAAGTCCTCATGAAGTAATACACAAGATCTGAACATAAAATAATATTGTTTTCATGGTAACTCATCACAACAAAGTGCTTTAAGAAATTACAAAAGATGGATTCTATAATTGTTTTTGAACAATTGGAGTATCATCGAAAGAAGTGTTCAGTCTTTAGCCAAACTACTTTAAAAAGGATGTCTTTTGCTTTTGACGTGTAAGTTTTGGCTAAGTAGTTTTTGAGCAGCAAGCTGTTTAAAGAAACCTGTTTAAAAACATTTATCTAATTTGTGTAATTTGGATATGAAAAGGCTTCCTTTTAAATGTTACTTTTAACTCTGAATTGATTCAAATGCACAGCAAGATACAGAAAATAATAAATAAGACATCCATGGATCTAACAAACCAGATTTAATAAATAGTACCATGTTTCCTTCAAATTGATATTGTTTAAAGAAATAAAGTGTTTTATGTAGCTAAATCTCTGTTGAATTACTCTGCTTATATTCTGAAGTTGGAAAATGCATTCTCTCTCATAGTCTGTACTTTACTTTTTGTGTAGCTTACATAGGATATAGTACTATTCTGTCTGAAAATTTTACAAAAATAGTGTCATATGCTAGCTTTTCTTTACAACTTACTTTTTCACTCAGTATTCTGGGTATTTAGCTATGTTTATATATGCAGATATACTTTATTTATTTTAATCATGTATAGTATTTCATTTCATGAATAAATGAAAGTTTATTTATCCACTTAATTTTCAGTGTTTTCTTTACTACCATCTTGTAATGAACATTTTTTATAGCTTGGGTATGTATGTATGCATGTATGTATGTATGCTATCATCTGTTTTCTAGAGAAAAAGAAAACATTAAAAACAAAAAAAGAAAAAGAAAACCATTGGTTTGGTCCGAAAATATGAAAAGCTTTAACTTATAGGACTCATCTTGTTTTATTTATATTCTTTTCCCCTTTAGTTTCTAAGCTACCATCTGTTTCATTTACTGTAGGAGTTATGCTGAAAGTTTTAATCTGTTAAATTGAATTAACAAAGTTTAATTTAAGCAATATGTCTACTATCCTTCTGAAAGGTTTAATTGCAAATATTCTTTCTCCCTTTTAAAATGTTATTATCTGGTATTTTAGTTCCATCCTGCTTTTCAACTCCCAAAGGTAAGCATTATCATGATTACTGTTTTAGTCACTCAATATTTGTTTATATTTAACCACATGCATACCAATTTTCTAAGTTCAATATGTTTTTTCTGGAATACTACTCTTTAGTCATTGTTTCTTTACTTTTGGTGAAGAACTTCAGGCAGTAAAATCTCTCACTTTTTGTCTGAAAAAAATAACATTTGAATAATAGTTTTGCTAGTATAGAATCCAATTTCCCTCAAAACTTTAAGTATATGATTCCACTTTTTTTAACCTACATTGTTCTGTTGACAAGTCTACAGTTATTCTATTTTCTATTCCACTGGAAGTGAATTCCATTATCTCTAGTTATTTTTAATAATTTTTCTTTCACCTGTTTTGAGATTTATTTTTATTTATCCTGTTCAGGAGTTATTGTGATTTTTTAGTCTGATGAGTCTTATCTTTCATTGATTCTGGAAAATTTTCTGCACTATATCTTTGAATATTACCCCTCCCAAATTTTCATTATTGTCTCCTTATAAACTCTTATTAGATAGATTATAAACTTTTCATTCTATCTTCCATATCCTTTAACCCCCCTTCAATATTTTCTATAGTTTTCCTTGTGTTCTGTATTCTGGGTAATTGCCATCTTATGTTTGCCAATTCTTTCTTCAGTTGTATCTAATCTGTTGTTTAATTTATCTACTGAATTGTCAGTTGTTTACATTTTTCTAGTGAGACTTTAAGTTGATATGATTTCTCTGCCAGGCAACATGGCAATATATATTGAAAAACTTAAATGTTTTCATTTTTTAGGAATTATTCTGAGGAACTCTTTGAATAATTTACTCACTGTAATATTATGACAACAGTATTTATTTTAGTATTTCTAATTGCATAAAATCAGCAAGGGAATGGTTAATAAGTTATTCACTATCCATGAGATAAAATACCATTCAGAAATAATGTTACTGAACAAAATATTATGGAAAAATATTTAAAATATTTTAAGTAGGGTAAAGCATGTTAAAAGGAACATGCAGAATATGGACACATTATTGTGAAATAAAAACATTATATTAGCAAAGAAAAGTGCTATTAGAATATAAATCAACATGCTAACATCAATCATTTCTGTTTGATGGGATAAAGAATGATTTTTATTGTTTTCCTTTTACAGAATTATTTATTTAAAAATTTCTACAATACCTAAAATTCTTTTGTAATAATAAAAGAAAACAAATTTCTTTTAATAGTGTTCATCTTTTGATAGAACACAGAATACTTTTAAGCAAAGAGAAAATCAAGCCCATTGAAAATTTAAGAAGCTAATGTAGCAATTAAGACAGTATGTGATACAATTTCAGTGCACATGTACTAAATTTGAAATGATGAAAATAAGAAATATTGTGAAGGAAGATCTAGTATCTGATTGATTATTTAAGGGAGGAAGAGAAACAAAAAGATTCCAAAGTTTTCTGACTGGGAGAACGAGGACACTAGAAACTACAAACTATAGAATTATATTTCTGGACATATAGAGCTATGAACCAAACTCATGCTATACCTTACCCCTGAAGGGGCTACTCTCCTATGAAAATCTGCTTCAAAGAGCCAGCAGGCTTCTCTCTCTGTTATCATTCTTTGATGGCTAAAAAATGAAAAACAATAAAAATCATTCATCCATTAATTCAGCAGAAAATGCATTGAGTATCAACTATATGACACATGCTGTTAGGTGCTAGGCCTATATCTATGAACAAATATTCTAAGATTATTAATAAAATTGTAATTTACCCATGGAATGTTTGACTCTTCTCTCTTGTCCAATCTTCCTTCAGTTCTATCAAACTGCGTTCAAATCTGACTCTCTGGGGGAAACCTCCCTAATCCCTGATCACCAATAACTCCACATTAGGTTCTAATGTGGCATTTCTTTCTTTTTTTTTTTTTAAGTTTTGAATTTTATTTTATTTATTTTTTTATACAGCAGCTTCTTATTAGCCATCAATTTTATACAAATCAGTGTATACATGTCAATCCCAATCACCCAATTCATCACATCCCCCTCTCCCCCGTGACGCTCCCCCCTTGGTGTCCATATGTTTGTTCTCTACATCTGTGCCTCAATTGCTGCCCTGCAAACAGGTTCATCTGTACCTTTTTTCTAGAATCCACAAATATGCCTTAATATAAGATATTTGTTTTTCTCTTTCTGACTTACTTCACTCTGTATGACAGTCTCTAGATCCATCCACGTCTCAAAAAGTGGCTCAATTTTGTTCCTTTTTATGGCGGAGTAATATTCCATTGTATGTATGTACCACACCTTTATCCATTCGTCTATCGATGGGCATCTAGGTTGCTTCCATGACCTGGCTATTGTAAATAGTGCTGCAATGAACATTGGGGTGTATGTGTCCTTTTGAATTATGGTTTTCTCTGGGTACATGCGCAGTAGTGGGATTGCTGGATCATATGGTAGTTCTATTTTTAGTTTTTTAAGGAACCTCCATACTGTTCTCCATACTGGCTGTATTAATTTACATTCCCACCAACAGTGCAAGAGGGTTCCCTTTTCTCCACAGCCTCTTCAGCATTTGTTGTTTGTAGAATTTTTGATGATGCCCATTCTAACTAGTGTGAGGTGGTACCTCATTGTAGTTTTGATTTGCACTTCTCTGATAATTAGTGATGTTGAGCAGCTTTTCATGGGCTTCTTGGCCATCTGTATGTCTTCTTTGGAGAAATGTCTGTTTAGGTCTTCTGCCCATTTTTGTATTGGGTTGTTGGTTTTTTTAATATTAAGCTGCATGAGCTGTTTATATATTTTGGAGATTTGTCCGTTGATTCGTTTGCAAATATTTTCTCCCACTCTGAGGGTTGTCTCTTCATCTTGTTTATGGTTTCCTTTACTGTACAAAAGCTTTGAAGTTTCATTGGGTCTCATTTGTTTATTTTTGTTTTTATTTCCATTACTCTAGGTGGTGGATCAAAAAAAGATCTTGCTGTGATTTATGTCAAAGAGTGTTCTTTCTATGTTTTCCTCTAAGAGTTTTATAGTGGCTGGTCTTACATTTAGGTCTCTAATCCATTTTGGGTTTATTTTTGTATATGGTGTTAGGGAGTGTTCTAATTTCATTCTTTTACATGTAGCTGTCCAGTTTTCCCAGCACCACTTATTGAAGAGACTGTCTTTTCTCCTTTGTATATCCGTGCCTCCTTTGTCATAGATTAGTTGACCATAGGTGGGTGGGTTTATCTCTGGGCTTTCTATCTTCTTCCATTGATCTATGTTTCTGTTTTTAAGCCAGCACCATATTGTCTTGATTACTGTAGCTTTGTAGTATAGTCTGAAGTAAGGGAGTCTGATTCCTCCTGCTCTGATTTTTTCCCTCAAGTCTGCTGTGGCTATTTGGGGTCTTTTGTGTCTCCTACAAATTTTAAGATTTTTTATTCTAGTTCCGTAAAAAATGCCATTGGTAATTTGATAGGGATGGCATTGAATCTGTAGATTGCTTTGGGTAGTATAGTCATTTTCACAATATTGATTCTTTCAATCGAAGAACATGGTATATCTTGCCATCTGTTGGTATCATTTTTAATTTTTTTCATCAGTGTCTTATAGTTTTCTGCATACAGGTCTTTTGTCTCCCTAGGTAGGTTTATTCCTAGGTATTTTATTCTTTTTGTTGCAATGGTAAATGGGAGTGTTTCCTTAATTTCTCTTTCAGATTTTTTATCATTAGTGTATAGGAATGCAAGAGGTTTCTGTGCATTAATTTTGTAGCCTTCAGCTTTACCAAATTCATTGATTAGCTCTAATAGTTTTCTGGTGGCATCTTTAGGATTCTCTATGTATAGTATCATGTCATCTGCAAACAGTGACAGTTTTACTTCTTCTTTTCCAATTTGTATTATTTTTATTTCTTTTTCTTCTCTGATGGCCATGGCTAGGACTTCCAAAACTATGTTGAATAATAGTGGTGAGAGTGGACATCCTTGTCTTTTTCCTGATCTTAGAGGAAATGCTTTCAGTTTTTCTCCATTGAGAATGATGTTGGCTGTGGTTTGTCGTATATGGCCTTTATTATGTTGAGGTAGGTTCCCTCTGTGCCCACTTTCTGGAGAGTTTTTTTTATCATAAATGGGTGCTGAATTTTGTCAAAAGCTTTTTCTGCATCTATTGAGATGGTCATATGGTTTTTATTCTTCAATTTGTTAATATGGTGTATCACATTGATTGATTTGCATATATTGAAGTTTCCTTGCATCCCTGGGATAAATCCCACTTGATCATGGTGTATGATCCTTTTAATGTGTTGTTGGATTCTGTTTGCTAGTATTTTGTTGAGGATTTTTGCATCTATATTCATCAGTGATATTGGTCTGTAATTTTCTTTTTTTGTAGTATCTTTGTCTGGTTGATGGTGGCCTCATAGAATGAGTTTGGGAGTGTTCCTTCCTCCACAGTTTTTTGGAAGAGTTTGAGAAGGATGGCTGTTATCTCTTCTCTAAATGTTTAATAGAATTCACCTGTGAAGCCACCTGGTCCTGGACTTTTGTTTGTTGGAAGATTTTTAATCACAGTTTCAATTTCATTACTTTTGATTGGTCTGTTCATATTTTCTATTTCTTCCTGGTTCAGTCTTGGAAGTTATACCTTTCTAAGAATTTGTCCATTTCTTCCAGGTTATCAATTTTATTGGCATAAGTTGCTTGTAGTAGTCTCTTAGGATGCTTTGTATTTCTGTGTTGTCTGTTGTAACGTCTCCTTTTTCATTTCTAATTTTATTGATTTGAGTCCTCTCCCTCTTTTTCTTGATGAGTCTGGCTAATGGTTTATCAATTTTGTTTATCTTCTCAAAGAACCAGCTTTTAGTTTTATTGATGTTTGCTATTGTTTTCTTTGTTTCTGTTTCATTTATTTCTGCTCTGACTTTTATGATTTCTTTTCTTCTGCTAATTTTGGATTTTGTTTGTTCTTCTTTCTCTACTTCCTTTCTGTGTAAGGTTAGATTGTTTATTTGAGATGTTTCTTGTTTCTTAAGTTAGGATTGTATTGCTATAAACTTCCCCCTTAGAACTGCTTTTGCTGCATCCCATAGGTTTTGGATCGTCGTGTTTTCATTGTCATCTGTCTCTAGGTATTTTTTGATTTCCTCTTTGATTTCTTCAGTGACCTCTTGGCTATTTAGTAACGTATTGTTTAGCCTCCATGTGTTTGTGTTTTTTATGTTTTGTTCCTGTAATTGATTTCTAATCACATAGCTTTGTGGTCAGAAGAGATGCTTGATATGATTTCAGTTTTCTTGAATTTACTGAGGCTTGATTTGTGACCCAAATGTGATCTATCCTGGAGAATGTTCTGTGCGCACTTGAGAAGAAAGTGTAATCTGCTCTTTTTGGATGGTATGTGCTATAGATATCAATTAAATCTATCTGGTCTATTGTGTCATTTAAAGCTTCTGTTTCCTTACTTATTTTCAGTTTGGATGATCTGTCCTTTGGTGTAAGTGAGGTTTTAAATCCCCCACTATTATTGTGTTACTGTCGATTTTCTCTTTTATAGCTGTTAGCAGTTGCCTTATATATTGAGGTGCTCCTATGTTGGGTGCATATATATTTATAATTATTATATCTTCTTCTTGGATTGATCCCTTGATCATTATGTAGTGTCCTTCCTTGCCTCTTGTAACATTCTTTATTTTAAAGTCTGTTTTGTCTGCTATGAGAATTGCTACTCCAGCTTTCTTTTGATTTCCATTTGAATGGAATATCTTTTTCCATCCCCTCACTTTCAGTCTGTATGTGTCACTAGGTCTGAAGTGGGTCTCTTGTAGACAGCATATATATGGGTCTTGTTTCTGTATCCATTCAGCAAGCCTGTGTCTTTTGGTTGGAACATTTAATCCATTCCCATTTAAGGTAATTATCGATATGTATGTTCCTATGACCATTTTCTTAATTGTTTTGGGTTTGTTTTTTTAGGTCCTTTTCTTCTCTTGAGTTTCCCACTTAGAGAAGTTCCTTTAGCATTTGTTGTAGCACTGATTTGGTGGTGCTGAATTCTCTTAGCTTTTGCTTGTCTGTAAAGCTTTTGATTTCTCCACAGAATCTGAATGAGATCCTTGCTGGCTAGAGTAATCTTGTTTGTAGGTTCTTCCCTTTCATCACTTTAAGTATATCATGCCACTCCCTTCCAGCTTGTAGAGTTTCTGCTGAGAAATCAGCTGTTAACCTAATGGGAGTTCCCTTGTATGTTATTTGTCATTTTTCCCTTGCTGCTTTCAATAATTTTTCTTTGTCTTTAATTTTTGCCAATTTGATTACTGTGTGTCTCGGCATGTTTCTCCTTGGGATTATCCTGTATGGGACTCTCTCTGCGCTTCCTGGACTTCGGTGGCTATTTCCTTTCCTATGTTAGGGAAGTTTTTGACTATAATCTCTTCAAATATTTTCTCGGGTCCTTTCTCTTTTCTCCTTCTGGGACCCCTATAATGTGAATGTTGTTGTGTTTAATGTTGTCCCAGAGGTCTCTCAGGCTGTCTTCATTTCTTTTCATTCTTTTTTCTTTATTTTATTCTGCAGCAGTGAATTCCACCACTCTGTCTTCCAGGTCACTTATCTGTTCTTCTGCCTCAGTTAGTCTGCTATTGATTCCTTCTAGTGTATTTTTCATTTCAGTTATATTGTTGCTCATTTCTGTTTGTTTGTTCTTTAATTCTCCTAGATCTTTGTTAAACATTTCTTGTGTCTTCTCGATCTCTGCCTCCATTCTTTTTCCGAGGTCTTGGATCATCTTCACTATCATTATTCTGAATTCTTTTTCTGGAAGGTTGCCTATCTCCACTTCATTTAGTTGTTATTCTGGTGTTTTACCTTGTTCCTTCATCTGGTACATAGCCCTCTGCCTTTTCATCTTGTCTGTCTTTCTGTGAATGTGGTTTTTGTTCCACAGGCTGCAGGATTGTAGTTTTTCTTGCTTCCGCTGTCTGCCCTCTGGTGGATGAGGCTATCTAAGAGGCTTGTGCAAGTTTCCTGATGAGGGGACTGGTGGTGGGTAGAGCTGACTGTTGCTCTGGTGAGCAGAGCTCAGTAAGACTTTAATCTGCTTGACTGCTGATGGGTGTGGCTGTTACTTGTTTGGCCTGAGGCAACCCAACACTGGAGCTTACCTGGGCTATTTGGTGGGGCTAATGGCAGACTATGGGAGGGCTCACGCCAAGGAGTACTTCCCAGAACTTTGGCTGCCAGTGTCCTCGTCCCCACGGTGAGCCACAGCCTCCCCCTGCCTCTGCAGGAAGCCCTTCAACTGGGTCCCGATGCATACACTATTTTGTGTGTACCCTCCAACAGTGGAGTCCCTGTTTCCCCCAGTCCTGTCAAAGTCCTGCAATTAAATTCCACTAGGCTTCAAAGTCTGATTCTCTAGGAATTCCTCCTTCTGTTGCCGGACCCCCAGGTTGAGAAGCCTGACGTGGGGCTCAGAACCTTCACTTCAGTGGGTGGACTTCTGTGTTATAAGTGTTCCCCAGTCTGTGAGTCACACCCAACCGTTATGGGATTTGATTTTACTGTGATTATGCCCCTCCTACCATCTCATTGTGGCTTCTCCTTTGTCTTTGGATGTGGCATATCTTTTTGTGGTGAGTTCCAGTGTCTTCCTGTTGATGATTGTCCAGCAGCTAGTTGTGATTCTGGTGTTCTCACAAGAGGGAATGAGAGCACATCCTCCTACTCCACCGTCTTGGTTCAGGGCCACAAATTTCACTTCTTCCTTAATTTTCTCCCACTAAAAGTATCAGCTTTGTGAAGGCACTGTCAGTGGCTGCTTGTTTGTTGTATTTCCAGCCCCTCACTCTGTGCCTGACAAAGAGAAGCGATCAGTGAATACCCTTTTTTTTTTAAATTGAAGTATAGTTCCTTTACAATGTTGTGTTAGTTTCTGCTGTACAATGAAGTGAATCAACTGTATCTAATGTGGCATTCTAATGCCAAGTATAACCAACTGGTAGTGGCTGCCTGAAGCCCCATGTGAAAGTGGTGCCTTGACTCAATGGGAAATGATGCCATACTTGATGAGTGATGCCTGGCAAGGCCCCTGGTGGAAGAAGTGTCAGGAAGCATACCTATGATCTGTGCTGTGTGTCACCCCATTCCCTCAAGCCAGCCATAGCCTGATTACTTTTATTAATGCATTACACTTTCAAAAAGCGTGACATGACCTGAAAAATATTTCCTCCTCACAGAGTACCTGTATTTAAGATAGTACAGACATAAAACAAGTAGACTGGGAAGTACTGTATGTGTACTTTCGTTCTGATGAAATTTAAGGACCAAACCTCTTAAGAGCTATAAGTGCTTGGTATTATGCCTTTTTCTCTGTGAGACTGAAAAGGGATAATGGATAAAAATCAATGTATCATATAAATGTTCTTCCAATCTGTCAGGTTGTTTTGTCTGGTCATTGATAGTGGAGGCTTTGATGCAGGGGTCTCGGTTGCAACTCCAGATGATTCTTCCATTTGTGTCAAGCCTCCTGGGCTTGACCTGGTTTCAGGCAGGACTCCCGTCACTCTTAGAGGCTTCCCAGCCTCTTTCCCTTCTGGCAAGTAGGCTGCTATTGATTGAAGTTGTCTCCAGGCTGAAGCTCTTAGGTGAAATAGCTGTTCTGTGTGTGTGTGTGTGTGTGTGTGTGTGTGTGTGTGTGTGTGTGAATGCCCATATGCGTGCAGATGGGAGGCATTCTGAGATTTCTCTAGGAAAGTTTCACTACAAATAAAACTATTGTTTTTGTTTTACTATTTAAGTATTGAGAGAGAGTGGGAAATTAGACCTTCCTCTACTATATATGCAACTTCATGTGAATCTATAATTATTTCAAAATAAAAATGTTTAAAAAATACATAAATAAAAACTTCTAAAACATGCTAATATTCAACTACAAGCATCAATGCAAGAAAAGCAAGTGCTCTCAAAAGAAGAAAACTTGTTGCAATAATCTTCTGCAGTAAGAACCTCCTGAAACAGGAAATACCTTCCATGATTCCAATATATGCTGCAAAAATGAAATACTTCAAAAAGAAAGGTTAGATATTTCAACTATTTTTTTCTATTTTTAATTGACTAATATAAATACAGTTTACTTATTCTTTTTTCCTGAAAAATAGAAGTTCTTGATAGATGGAAAGTTTTAATGATATATATTTCTTTTTCAGAGTTTGAAGAAATTACAAAACCCTCACTAGTTGGGTTACTTAGAAAATCTTCTGCTTTCGTCTTCACTTCAACATGTCTCACAAAAATCTCTTGAAAGTTAGAGAAAATATAGAAACAAGCTAATCTGCTTAGTTTAAAATGTATGTATATTTTTATTTCCACAGACCTCAGGATATTTTTGTTCTGATTAGGACCAAAATCACAGTCTTCAACTTCTCTCTTTTTGAAGGTACAGGTATTAGAAGTTCTCAGAAGAAACATTTATTTCTTCCCCTCCATCTTCCTCTATTATATTATATGCTATTTTGTAAACATTACAAGTTTTAAGTTGCTTATATATGGTTAATACATATATATTAAATTGCTCATATGTGTGTATATATGCATATATATATCATATTCAGTGCTCCAATGATCTGCAACTCTGAATAACAGTAATGTTTACTGAGAATTTACTAAGTGCAAAGCACTGTGCTAAGCACTTGACATGGCTTATCTCATTTAATACCCACAGCCACTCTCTGAAGGAGGTGTTGTCTTATTCCCATTGTACTTTTGTTGTACCTGAGGTGTTGAGAGGTTAAGTATCTTCCCAAGGCCACATAACTTGTCGGTTAGTAGAGCCTTTCCATTGTAACCATTGCACTCTGCTTCCTACTCTTAGGTGACTGCTTTAAAAATTATTATAGTTTTGAAAATTATTATATTATTTTCCCCTGGTCTCCTGGTGAACCTCCCTGGCTTCATGGGAGCTCACGGAGGATGCTAAAGAACACAGTGAGGTGTATCTGAAATGCTTCCACACCTCAAACCTTGTGTGTGTATCGCCCATTTTAAACAGCAGCAGATATGCTCTGGTTTACAGTTGACTAGCAGAGTGTATCTGAATTCTATGCTGACCTATTGGTCAGCCTGTTAAAGCATACCGTAGGGTGCATTTGTATGCTTGGCATTCTCATTACTGTATTAAGTCATAGTTGAAAGGCCAGATTCAACAGAATTTCACATATTCCACTTCCTGCTAACATATTTGGAAAATATAAGTTTTTCTCAATCTTATAGATTAGTTCTCAGAATTAAAAAGGAATATGCTTGATAATATTGGAAAGCCCTGTACTAAGTACAGAGGTGGGCCAGATGGGCACACAAATATTTAAGATCTTTGGGTATAGCCTCTTGCTGGAGGACTGCCCCTTTCTCCCTCCAGCGCTTGAAATTCATCCCAGAATCCTCTAACTCTCTCTGTCTCTACCCTTCCTAACCTAACTTAGTAATTCCACCCAAATTCACTATGTCTCAGCCTTGTTTCCTGCTGCTGCCTCTGCTTTGGGCTAGGACCTTACCACAGACAGGTAACCCACAAGCCCTTGACCATGACTCCTTAACTTTTGGTTTTCTTGATCCTCAACTACATGTAGTGTTTCCCTTACCAGAGTGACCTTCCTGAGAGAGGCCTGGACTCTCTTCTCCATGCCTGAGAGAATGCTGAATAAGAAGAGGTTTAAGTTAGATTAAGAAAACAAAACAAAAAACCCCTTATGTTTCCAGATGCTGATTCCAATCAGCCGTTGTTCTGATTCTTGGAACAGTTGCTTAAGAATCCTGAAGACTTACTTTTCTGTGAAACTTCTAGTGCTCTCTGCAGCTATTACTCTAGAAGTACAGGGTTTCTAGAAGTACCTGAGTCTTCCTGAGAGGTATTTTCAAATGTCTATTTATAGCCCCATGCAAATCCATGGAAAAGAAGCACACCTAGAAGCAATGTGAGAGAGGACGGGGAAAGGGGGCCAAACCAGAGCGACGACACCTCTGATCATGCTCTCTGGACCTTCCTAACATCAGAGTGTTCCCATTCCTGGGAGTAGAGGTCCCAATGCTAACTGGATAGAGCCATATTCTATTGTGTAAGAGGAACTCGTTCTTACAATTAGTTGGTCCTTCCCATCAGGGTAGGACAGTGGGGTGTCCAAAGTCAAAATCTCCTACCAAGTTTGTAACCTGCAGGGACAGAAGAACCACAAAGATTCTTTAATCCCCCCCAGGCTTCTTAATTTAAATCCTACAGGAGTGCACCTTTTTTCACATTTATTAGCACCATGCTCTAACCAACTGAGCTAATCAGCCACCAGATAAGGTTCACATTTATTAAAGCAGTACCTCTTGCCTACCAGAAAGAACAAAGAAAGGAGAGGCTTAAAAATAGGCATGGGCTTCCCTGGTGGCGCAGTGGTTGAGAGTCTGCCTGCCGATGCAGGGGACACGGGTTCGTGCCCCGGTCCGGGAAGATCCCACATGCCGCGGAGCGTCTGGGCCCGTGGGCCATGGCCGCTGAGCCTGCGCGTCTGGAGCCTGTGCTCCGCAACGGGAGAGGCCACAACAGTGAGAGGCCCGCGTACCGTAAAAAAATAAAAAAATTAAAAAAAAAAAAAAAAAAAGGCATTACTGGGACAGCTTACTCAGTGAAAACTGCTTTTAATTGTAAATGGAAAGAAAAAGCCAAAGCAGATTTCCCTTGGGGGTGTGTGTCTTGGCTCTCTAACCTCATTGAGAATTAGCTGTACATTACAAGGGCAGACACAAACTTAGGGAAAAAAGTTCTAAAAGTTTCTTCAAAAAATGTTTGTCTCATCACAGGAAAAAATACTTTTTATTTTGTATCTACATGAGATGTTGGATGGTCCCTAAACTTATTGTGGCAATCATCTCATGATGTATATAATTCAAATCATTATGCTGTATACCTTAAACTTATTTAATGCTGTTTGTCAACTATATCTCAATAAAACTAGAAGAAAAAATGTATTGAAATAATTTTACAATGCTGTTAATTTCCAACATTAATGTATAAACCTTGATCATGTCATAATATACTAGAGGGACTGTCAAACTCAACCAATTTAAACATTTTGTAATGGGGTGGCCCAGGTGAGACTGATGCTTAGAGTTTTCTTTTGTGCATTTATCCACCCATCCTTTCATTCATTCAAAATTTATTGGCTGAAACTGACATAATACCTATTCAAGGGGCCTGTGGAGTAAACAAAGAGAAAAGGAATGCCAATGAAAACAGGGTGTGGATAAGGAGACTGTGACACAGAGAGTTTAAGTAAGTTATTCAAAGATACACAGCTAGTCTGGTAGTATAAGGATTCAAACTCAAAGAAGTAGGTTCCAGAGTCTATATTCTTAACCATTATGAGTCTGTGCTGCCTCTACTTGATATAATTCAATGTGCCTTTATATATGTTTTCATCACTTGTAAAATTTGCTTCTACACCATCTAAAATATCTTGGAGTCTTCTCATTAAGCCATATCCACAGAAGTCATCCACCAATACAGAGCCAGTAACCAAAACTGACACATTAATTATCTCCCTACAGATGGCATGATTTTTAAACAGTCAAGAGCATGTGGGTCTCTAATTGAGTAGAGAAGTCTAAACAAAGCTGGAGTCTAAACATGGGAAGGAACGTATGATTCAGAACAAGGATACTTATTGACTTTTGTGTTGAAGCTTGGAAGTAAGAGTAAAATGTCATTGTCTGAGAAAGTGAGATAGAGCAGGACCTCCCTGCAGAGGGCACAGCTTGGCCAAATGTAAGACACTTAGGACCCAATGTCTGACCTCATGAACATAGGGATAAACCACCTAGAGGAGCAACAGGGACTGACGGAAATCTGTGTTGAAGCACAGAGAGGAGAACGCTGGTGGTGAATATCATGCCGAGATTATTAATGAGTGTGTCTTATGAGCCGGGATCTACACCTTGCTGAAGTCAAGATAGATTATGTCCATTATTTCTTCTCAGTCCAGGGGCCCTGTCATTCTGTCATCAAAGGTGATTAGATCGGTCTAGACCTGTTCATAACAATACCAGTGACCTGTTCTGTAGATGTTTTAAAATTGATTTTTGGATGATTAATTAGACAGTCTTTTCAGTCTAGAAATTATTAGCCAATAATTCTTTGAGATCTCTTTCCCTTGCTTTAAAAAAAAGAAGCAATACAGATTACAGTATTTCCTTCTTGGCATAAGACATCTCACTAGGAATTCTTAAGAATGACAACGATTAGGCTTATGATGACTTTCACCAATTCTTAGAGTTCCTTCATGGCCCACCATCAGGGACCGCAGGTAGAATAAATCATGCTTACCTAAGTAACCTACAGTCTGTTCGTATCTAGACTAACATGTTTTCCTGCCCCTCAGTCTACAAACTATCATTTTAGGCCAATAATATTTTGTTCAGAACAATCAAACTCTCTATTAAGATCATTATTAAGATCAGTGATGCCTACCATTGCATCAGCAGCGATTTCTTGAGGAAATTCCATGATTCCTATTGATTAACATGAAAACATCAAAGAATAAAATCTTGCCTTCAGTTATAGGCTAGGAAACAAATAAGGGAGGAGGGGAGCCAGCAGTAAATTAAATAGGAAATGCAGCATCAAAGGTGACTTGACCTTTAACTCAGAAAAGGAAAGACATGCAAGAGAACCATAAGACCCGCTGACAAGACAGAAGGAGTTCTTTTTTATTCAAATTATCTGAGCAATAAATAGCTACAACCAGGAACTGCTTCTCCTGTTGATCACTGACGTCGCTACTGAAGACAGTATCTCATAAAACTGAAAACTAGGCTGGCCATCAGCAAAATTACAAAAAGGTCATTTTTGTCTTTAGCACTAAAACACCACCCATATTTGCAGCACCTCCAATTTCACCTTTCCCATTTCTAACCCTTTCCCCATCCTTTTCCTCCCCAATGACCCTTCCCCTGACCCTTAGGGACTCTGTTTGTTTGTTTAATACTCCAGCCCATGAGGTGTGAATTGATAGTGTACAATTTCACTCAGATATATCTGTAAGTTGTTAGACTTATGCAGAACCTTAAAAGAATAATCACAGGTAACATTTTTCAAAGTTAATATGGCAGAGTCTTTAAGTACTTATGTATATCAACTCATTTAATCATCTTAACAACCCTATGTTTTAGGTGCAATTGAGAGCCTCATATTTCAGAAGAGAGAACTGAGGCTCAGAAAAGTTAAGTAACTTTTGCCCAAACTAGTCACGCATGTAGTCCACTTGACCTCCCAAAATTCTTGTGCTGGAAGCACTAATATTATATTGCCTTATCTCAAGGAAATTTCTGCAAAAAGGTTCTGTGTTTGCTGTTTTTCTCCTCCTAGTCTTTTAAAAATTTTGTCCTTAATTATTTTCATGTCTGATTTTTATTTCATGTAGAACTTTGCTACTACAATTTCTCAAACTATGATAGAACTATGTTCAAACGATATTTCTCCTCTTTATTCTCTCATTTTTATTCTACTTATGGCAAATGTACACACAGTCGTGTTTTTTGGTTACCATCCCCTGGCTGGAGCTACCTGTGCTCTAAACATATGGCAAAAAGTATAGATCTGCTCAGAACCTCCAAATAACTCCATAATAAGAGATCAAACAACCCAATTAAATAATGGGCAAAAGATTGGAATACTTTACCAAAAAGGAAACATTTGTCAACGAAGCACAAGAAAACATTATCAATATCATTAGTCATTTGGGAAATGCAAAGTAGAGCTACATGAGATCATCTTAAACACCTACTAGAACGTCTAAAACTAAGAAGAGTGACCGACCATCCAAGTATTGGAAGGATGTGAAAGAACCAGAACTCTCACACACTGTCGTTCAGGTAAAATCATAAATCACTTCGTAGACATTTGACAATTTCTTAAAAAGTTCAATATACTCCTAATATATGATCCAGTGAGTCTATCCCTGGTATTTACTGAAGAGAAATGAAAACATATATCCACACAAAACTTACATATGTATGTTCATGGCAGCTTTATTTTCAATAGCCAAAACTTGGGAGAAGAAAAACCAAACAAACCGAATACCCAGCAGCCAGAGAAAATATAAACAAATTGTGGTTTATCTCTATAATGGAATACTACCCTGCAGTAAGAAGGAATGAACTATTAATACATGCAGCGATGTGAGTTAGTCTCAAAATAATTCTGCCGAGTGAAAGAAGACCAACAAAAAGATCACATGTTGTAGGATTTCATCTATGAGCAATTGTAGAAAATGTAAACGGATCTGTAGAAAGCAGACCAGTGGTTGCCTGGGTGGTGGGTAAAGGAGGAAAGGCCAGCAGGAGCAGAAGCTGGGGGCAGGTATTACAGAGGGCAGAGACAACTTTGCTGGTTAATAGATAGGTTATCATGTCTATTATGGTGCTGGTTTCCTGGGCATACATCTTAGTCCGAACTTACCAAATTGTGCCTTTAAATAGATGCTGCTTATTGTGTGTTAATGAGACCCCCAATAAAGATTTTCTAAGCTAAAAAAAATGTAAGTTATTTTCAGAAAAGTCTGTCTTCCATCTAAGTTCACTCTACTTTGTTCCCTACTTCATCCTATAGGTAGTAATTTGTATTACTGCTTTTAAAATTTATTTTATTTTATTCATTTATTTAATTTTTGGCTGCATTGGGTCTTTGCTGCTGCACACGGGTTTTCTCTAGTTGCTGAGATCAGGGACTACTCTTTGCTGCGGTGCGCGGGCTTCTCATTGAGGTGACTTCTCTTGTTGCAGAGCACGGGCTCTAGGCGCCCGAACTTCAGTAGTTGTGGCACATGGGCTTCAGTAGTTGTGGCTCGCGGGCTCTAAAATACAGGCTCAGTAGTTGTGGTGCATGGGCTTAGTTGCTCCGCGGCATGTGGGATCTTCCCAGACCAGGGCTCGAACCCGTGTCGCCTGCATTGGCAGGCGGATTCTTAACCACTGCGTCACCAGGGAAGCCCTGTATTACTTTCTTATATGCCATTCGAGTGCTCTTTTGCACAAATATAAGTAAATCTGTGGGTGTATTTAACCATATTCTCCCCTAAATACCATCTACCTAGACTTTTATGCATTTTATCTTTCCTTCCTAATAATATATCCCTAGAGATGACATCATATTGGTGTAACAGAGATTCGTATCATTCGTTTTTACATCTGCATAGAATTCCTTTGCACGGTTCTACCAGAGCTTATTTTACCAGTCCTTTACTGAGGAACATTTGTGTTGTTTCCTTTATTTCATTATTACAAATAATACCACTATGAATAATCTTACCCATAAATCACTGTATTTTTGACAGTTTATCCAAATTTGAGGTAGATTCCTAGAAGGATTCATGATAGGTTAAGAGGTAAATGTTTAGGTACATTTTCTAAATTATTGGTATTCCCAAATTTGCCATTCTTGATTTTAACTATTTTGGGACAAGTTTGAAAGAGTGGGATGTGATCATTTTTTATTTTGATTCAGCCCAAAATTGAACAATGCAAACATTTAGGTTTATGTCTGGAAGTAAGTTTCTGGGCAAATAAATTAGTCAGACTGTCTTACAGACACATATCATAGTTTTATTTGTTGTAGGATCCAAGAACAGACCTCAAGGGTCCTGAATCCTGGAGCTCTAGGAGGTACTTTATCTGTGAAATCAAGCTTTGATTAATCTCAAGAATATGCTGGGGTTGTTACCAGCTAATTGTACCTAGTGGACAGGCAAGCTGTTAGCCAGAATCTCCAAAAGAGCTGCCAGCTGAGTTGGGTTTGAAGATCATGGAGAGAGTGTGTAGACTGGAGCTTATTAAAGGACCAGAAGGGGCTTCCCGGGGCTTCCCCGGTGGCACAGTGGTTGAGAGTCCGCCTGCCGATGCAGGGGACACGGGTTCGTGCCCTGGTCCGGGAAGATCCCACATGCCGCGGAGCGGCTGTGCCCGTGAGCCATGGCCGCTGAGCCTGCGCGTCCGGAGCCTGTGCTCTGCAACGGGAGAGGCCACGGCAGTGAGAGGCCCGCGTACCGCAAAAAAAAAAAAAAAAAAAGGACCAGAAGGGATCACTCCCCTTGTGGTCTCCTTGTGGGAACTTAAAGGTGAAAGGAGCTTGCTCCTGGACCTGGGAGTATGCCTCTGGATGCCTTGCTCTCTGTGGCTCTTTGTGCCCAAATAGGTTGTCCTACCCTTTCCTTAGATTAAAGGAATTTGTGTTCTCTGCATGGGTCTGTGTGTGGCTTTCTGCTAGCATTTTGTGTAGTAATCAAGAGTGTAGGATCTGAGTTAGGTTATCTGGATTTGAAACTGGCTCCACCAGTTTTTAGTTGTACGATCTTGGGCATATTACTTAACTTCTGTAGAATTTCCTCTTCTATAAAATGGGGATAATCATAGTACTTATCATACAAGGTCCTTGTGGGAATTAAATGAAATACACAAATGTGCTTAGAACGAATGATGCCAGGCATCATTACACAATAAGTAAACGTATGCTATTATTTCCATAATGGCCGTCACTTTGGAACAACCACCCATTAATTACGTATTATAGGAACTAAAAGAAAAATTTTCAGTGGTGTTTGAAACTTGGAAGATTTTCTAAGCTTGCAAAGAGGCATCTATTATAAATGTAAGAGTCTTATGCCCCCAATAAATGTGCATATTAAACTATGAAAGATATACATTGAGTCTGATATTAGACAGCAATTCTTCCTTCCCTTGGGGACTGCATGCTCCCAGGTAAGCAGTGCCCTTCTCTACCTTGTGACAATGTGAAGACTTTTGACATGGCTTTTGCTAGAAAGAATAACTTCCTGCTTAGCGTCTTTCCTGTAAACAAATTCTGCACTTGTGTAACATCATGGTACTTCCTGTTTAACTCCATTAAACATCTCCAGGCAGCAGTAGCTTGGTGGGTTGCTGCTAAATACTTAATGTCCCTGTAGGTAACCCATTATTCTCAGAAAGGACGGCCCCCTGGAGACCTGAGAGGATCATGACTGGCTTGAGCAGAAGTGAGTGTGAGTGTGTGTGAGTGTGTGTGAGTGTGTGTGTGAGTGTGCATGTAAAATACTGATTAATTTCAACAAACATTTCTGGAGATAGATGATAGATAGATAGATAGACAACAGAGCAATTCCATTTAAAGGAGCTTTATTATTTTCTAGTAAATTCTAATTAAGAATGGTTATATAGTTTTTACTTAAGCATTCCACTCAGATGGAGTCAGCAAGAACTCCCTGTAAGATGGAAATTTTAATGCATGTGTGGTGCATTTTAATCAGTTCACTTTTAAATCCCTGTGAAGTGGCTGGATAGAAGAGTTAAATGAATGTAGACTATGAATACTAACATGATGCTCTTTCTACTCTATGTTAAGAATTTTAATTTTAAGTGTCTTAGAGCCATTACTTGTTTCAGAGGAAACAGAGCTCCCGATTCATAGTGGAAGTCAACAGAAAATCTTTCTTTAGAATGATGCCAGGCACATAGCGAGCATTCAAGAAATGCAAGCTATTGTTTCCATAATGACCATCACCTTAGGACAACTGCTCATTGAGTATGCATTATATGAATTAAAAGCACATTTGTCAGTAGTTTTGCAATTTGGGAGATTTTCCATATATGGTTATTTATATTGTATGCAGCTTTATAATATTCACCTAATGACAAGGTATAATATAAAATACACTGGACTGAGTGTCAGAAAAACTAGGCTTGACCTCCAGCCTTACCACTAATTGTGTGAGCTTAACGTGCATGGCAGTTCCTTTTCTCATCTGAAAATGATGAGCTTAGGAAAAGTTATCTCTCTGGGTGCGTTTTGTGCACTGTTCAATAGCTCCCCTTCTTAGGGCCAAAGGAGAGCTGAAATTTAGCAGAAGGAGGGGCCACCTCCAGACTGTCCTCTCCTCCCAAGCCACAGTCCTGATGCGGTCCTGCATCACCCTACAGGAAAGGGTTCCTCTTCCCTCTGTAAAAGTTAATAAAGACCCTGTTCTCCCGCAACCCCAACCCCAACCTCAATTCAGGTAACGATGGGGTTCGATATGCTAGGTGATTCTGGTTCCCCCAGAATGAGAGTTGAATTAAGAAAATCAACACTTACCGTGAAAAGCATGCAAAGTTACATGAAATATTCTGAATGATTCTCAGCCCAGAACGAGACTTAATTGTACACAGATCAGTGGGTTTTCTCCCAGTTTCTTAGCCCGTTTTCCTACTCAGCTTGTACACTATGCCTAACCAAACACTATATATAATTGGTACCTTAACCTCCATCCTTTTGTCCTTCAGCCAGAATCTAGCCCCATGGAGAGGAGAGGGGATTTGGGGATACACAGAGAGATACAGAAAACCTGAGCAACAGCAGCACTCTAGTCACTAGAGAGGTATTTTCTGTGGCAAAGGAATGGTGCTTTTGACTCTAACCATAGCCTGGATGATTTATACTCAACACATCTTTGTATACCAAACAACATTTATATCATTGAAATGATTTTTCAGGTACTCTGATATCATGCAAGTGTTCACTATAAATACAGGAATTGGGCCCTCTGCTTCCCTAAAAGGTAGGTTTTTCCATTGTAGATATATAAATGAAGATTTTGTGATTATACTTCAGTGAATTATGACTTTAATTAATACTGCTCAGTTGACTTGGATCTCATGACCTTGGGACTCTGACAAGCTTAAGTCTTGGACCTGAAAAGCTGAGGATTAGCCCCTGGACCATGGTGAATTTACCAAGATTATCTTACCCTGGAGGTATTTTTTGACAGCCCGTTATCTCCCTTAGGAATAACTCTATCTGAACAGAACCCCAGAATATGCAGAGTCAGGACTGCCAATGCAGGAGTTTGCCTGTTGTGTTGTCTCGAGTACTCTGAGCATCGTCCCTGTTCCAAGCTACTGTATTTTCCAGTAATGTTGGAGACCCTTCTAAATTGCTTAGAGGGCCGGGGTATCATTATTATTAAAATAATGAAACAATGCCTCTTTACCAACTCTCTGACAATGCCCTCTACATTAACAAAACATGCATTATTCCATCTCAGTCTAATTAATATTACGTTTAATAGATATCTCACTTCACGCTAGGTTCCTGCACTCTTTTCAAAAGCAGCAAGCTTAAGAATTTTTACTAATTTAATTGAGAGCAGTCTTAAATTAATTGTATAATTAATCTTGTCAAATTAAGTAACATTTCATACACTACCTTATTAAAGAAACGAATATTTTAAATTACCATGCTATTAGGCATTAATAAAGAAGTTCTTCTTCTGTATTGTTCTGCTTTATAACACAAAGAAGATAATTGCAATATAAATTGCAATATGAAAGCTAATTTCTATAGTACATTAATAATTAGATACAGATTATTCCCCATTATATCTTTTTTTAATTCAATGGATGATCTTTTTTGAAAGAAAAATTATCCCCCAAATACCAGGATTTAACTATTGTATTAATGATCAATTTCAAAACTGGACCATAGAGCATGTTCAGAAGTGGTTAAATTAAACATAAAATATGCTGGCTGTGAATGGCCATAGTGTCAACTCTCGAAAACTTGAGCTCTGATGTTAGTGAATATGCAGCACATCTATTTTTTAAATGCAAGTAAAGAGCTCTGATCTTTGCTAATTCCTTGGGGGTTAGAAAACAGTTTCCTCACATCTGAAACCAGAGGTCTTTTTCCAGAGACAGTCAGGTGTGACCAGGAGGACGATGTATAGACAGGGAGATTCTAAAGTGGTGGTGAGTAGCGGGGTGGGCAGGAAGGAAGGAATGCATAATGACTTACCATCAATATTTTATGAAAAGATACTTACTCTCAAGGTCAAAAACCATAGCTTCTTAACTTCTGTGAGCACACACATTTTCATAAATATTGGTTCTGAATCTTAAGTTTCTGAGGCAAGTGCCAATGATAACCTCACTGAGCTATGCTCAAATTCCATATTTGCCAGGCATGGAATCTATCCTAAAGTAACTCAGAAGCTGGCTTATGCAGATTTCCAGGCAGGTTTAGATTACATTTTACTGGTGATGCTTAAATATTAGTTAGCATTGATCACAAGTTTCAAAGGATTGATATAGTCTGTGCCCAGCAAAGTCTTCAGCTCTTAGTAGGCATTGAGAAATATTCTGGAAGAGTGAATAACTACAGCTAGATAAATAAACCAGATAAATAAAAATACTCTAAAAAAACTTACTAATGGCAGTACTCTGGTTAAAACTAGTAAAATTTTTTCTAATATTTTTCTACCTTTCTTTGGTAGTGGCTGATATCTGAAAATGGCCAGTCAGCTTAAACTTTTTTCTTTGAAAAAAATGAAATAATATCTGTCAATTTCCTTTCTTAAGCACAACAGTTTTGGGGGACTAGAAGAAGTGTAAATATTTTTTACCATGCAACTTAAAACAAACCTCTTATGTGAAAAACATGTTTAATGGGTTAAATCCACTGGACTCTTACTGATGTCAGCTGTTGCTTGTTCTAGGATTCTACGGTTGACATTCATTCTGTTCATCAAACTTTTTTGCCTTTCTTCTTCAGAGCAAGTGGTAGGATTTTATTTTTCCATGCCTTTGTGGTGAGGCATGGTCATCAGACTTCCTTTGGCTCATGAAATGTGAAAGGAAGTGACTCATCTCACTTTGGTGGGGAGTATTTAAAATCCAATAATGTGATTCATCATGCTCCCTTTTACCAGCAAATGTGGAAGCACAGAGGAGACTCCCCCAGCTTGGGTACCTGAGTTGAGATGAGTTAGAGCAAAGACCAAGGAGACCATTGATGGGCATATAACCAATCTGTAGCATAAGCAGGAAGCACATGTGTGTTTTTTTAAGCTACTGAGATTGGGGATTACTCATTATAAAACCCTAGCTGAGCACGTCTTGACCACATGTAACTATGAACAACAAATAACTGGAATGTTGGGGAGGAGGGTGGAGTCATATGTATCAGTGAGAGAATAGAAAGATAAAAGTGATTTTCTTAAATGTTAGGAAGACATTTCTACTCTGTTCATAACTTCGAAAAAATGTTCTAACAATCTATAAGCCCTTTTGATATTTTAGGAGATTAGGTTTACCTAATAAAAGTAAAAATGGGATGAGAATATGTGTAGAGTGGAACTTGCAAAATAAACAGTTCTTAATAATAGTGGCGGTGTTCTATATTAAAGGTATTATGGCATAAATATTTTTTCTATTCAATGGTAATTTTAATGAAGTTTTCTAAAGTTATACTTATTTACTGTAGGAATTTGGGTAACACAGAAAAGCACAAAGAAGAAGATAAAGTTTACTTCTCATTTTACCAGACCAAGAGAGCCAATGTTAACATTTGATTTACATACTTTTGTCTTTTCTTCCATGTTTATAGAAAAGATAAGTGTGCATGTTTAGATTTGGATGGTTAGCATTTTCACAAATTATAAAGAAAAAAGGTCTCCCTTTTCCCCTTTACCTGTCCCCTACATGTATACCTACCTTTGAGATAGCCCCATTAACAGTTCTTGTTTTTCCTATGTTTAAATACACACAACTGTATCTATATTATCTCTATATCTATATTTCATGTGTTACATATAAATTCACACAATTTTTTTTAACAGAAAGTGATTCATTCAGAACAACACACTCTTCAAGCACTATAAAGCTCTTCAGCAAAATCATGCCAGTACTGAAAGAGCTGTCACTCTTGTTTTAGTGGCTGAATAGTATATATTTTAAATACAAAGGTGTGCCTCTGCATTATACACTTTATATAAAAATATGTTCATTTTGTTTTTTTATTAAATGTTCTTACTAAATCATGCTAACTACGCCATTTGGAATCTTTTTCTTTCAGCTAATAATATAATTGAGACTTGCTCTCATTTTATTAGCTATTTATAAAAATGCAGAAGTCCTAGTAAAATCTTTAGGTTGTCTTTCTATCCCTTCCCCATTGATAGAGTAGGTAAGTGGGACATTTTCTACAGGTGCTTTTTAATTTTAAAGTGAACAGCCACAAGACAGTCGATCCTGATCAGATCTGCCTCCAGGCAAAGCTGAGTGCATCCTATCTCCATGGTGGTCATTTGTGCCCAGCAGAGGCCGACGTCCTGGGCAGGCAGCCTGTCTCCTTCACATCAGCTGTCTTGTCAGGCACACGCCTGGCTTTGCTTAAGACTTGACTCCATTCTGTCAGCTGTAGCACTCAGCCTGTCATTGCCCTCATGTCAGCAGGAAAGACAGTGGGAATGCCCACAGCTTCAGGTAAATCTGAAATCAAGATTGGGATTCAATAGTGTTTAGTCACTAAAGATTCTCAAATTTTCCAGTTTTCAACAAAGATTTATTTTCAATGTTTCTGAATGTCATTATATTTTATTTGACACCTATAGCTAATATTTATTTCTTCTAAAGATATATGTTATCTCACTTTTTATAATAGCTTTTTCTCTATTTTAATTTTATTTTAAAAATTAAGTTGCAGTGAAAATTTTATTTGAGCATACAGTTCTGTATATTTTTAACACATGCATAGATTCACCACAAAATCAGAATACAGAACAGTTCCGTCACCCTCAAAATTTCCTTTTGTGTCCCTCTGTTATCTCTTTGTCATCACATCCTTTGTCGACCCCTAAACCTTGGCAACCACCAATCTCTTCTCCACCCCTACAGTTTTGTCTTTTCAAGTACACCACATAATAGAAGCATACAGGGTGTAGCATTTTGAGTCTGGCTTCTTTCACTCAGCCAATGCCTTTGATATTAATTCAAGATTTTTCTGCTATCCATAGTTTGTTCCTTTTTATTGCTTTGTAATATTCCACTGCACTAACACATTTTGTTTATCCATTCATCTATTGAAGGACATTTGTTTCTGTTTTCAGTTTGGGAAGTTCTGAATGCAGCTGCCACAAACATTCATGTACAGGTTTTACATTACCATTATTTTCATTTCTTTAGGATAAATGCCCAGGAATGGAATTGCTGAGTCATACAGAAATATGTTTAACTTTATGAGGAACTGCCAGATGCATCTTCCCCATTTCAGTGTGCTATTTTGCATTCCCACCATCAATGTATGAGAGTTCAGCTGCTCAGCTTAATTATCAGCACTTGGTACTATCATTATTTTTTTATTATTATTTTAGCCATCCTCATAGGTATGTAGTGGTATTTTGTCATGATTTAGCTTTGCATTTCCTTAATAGTCAATGATGCTGACCACATTTTTATAAGTCTGATAATGGATATTTACTGACCTCCACAGCTTATATCTTCCTATCTTCCTATGTGTAATGTGTTCAAGTCTCTTGCTTACTTTTTAATTGGGTTGTCTGCTTCCTATTGAGTTTTGAGAATTCTCTATGTTTTCTGGGTATGAGTTCTTTGTCAGATATATGATTTGCAAATATTTTCTCCCAGTTTGTAGATTAAAAGAAATTTTCCCAGTAGTTGCTTCCACACAGAAAAATGTTTAATTTTGATGAAGTATAATTTATAAATTATATCATGGCTTGTGTTTTTTGTTTCATTTCTAAGGACTCTTGGCCTAAGTCTAGATCACAAAAATTTCCTCTTATGTTTTCTTCTAAACATTTTATAATATTAGGCTTTATACTTCTACCTATTACTTATTTTAAGTTAAATTTTGCATGACGTGTGAGTTTAAATTTGCATACTAATTTTGATTTCCAATATGATTTGTTGAAAAGACTATTTTTCTGCATTGAATAACTTTTGCAGTTTTATCAAAAATCAGCTGGTCATACTGGTCTGGGTCTATATCTAGACTATAATTTTGTTCCATTGATCTATGGATCTATCCCTTTGTCAATATCTCACTGTCTTATTTACTTAGCTTTATAGTAAGTCTTAAAGAATAATCTGATTCCTCCAACTTTATTCTCTTTTTCCAGAATTGCTTTGGCTATTCTAGTTTCTTTCTGTTATACATAAATTTTAGAATCAGTATTTCTATATTACAAAAAAATTCTACAGTGGATTATATCAAATCTGTAGATCAGTTTGGGAAGAATGAACATCTTTGCTATGTTCAGTCTTCCAATCCATTAAAAATCTATGCCTCTCATTTATTAGGTCTTTTCTGATTGCTTTCATAAGCACCATGCTTTCAGCATGCAGATCCTATATGTGTTTTCTTAGATTTGTACACCAAAGTCTTTCATTTCTTGGGAATTATTTTAAAATATTGGTTTCCAGTTGTTCATTCCTACTACATAGAGATATCACTGATTTTTTTTTGTTGCCCTTGTGGCCTGTGTCCTTACTAAATCAACTTAGTTCTAGATGTTTCTGTGCAGAAATTCCCTTGGGAATTTCTATATAGCTAATCATGTCTGAGAATAGGGACATTTTATTTATTGCACTTCAGTGTGGATACCTTTTACTTCTTGTTCCTGTATTATTGCACTGGCTTGAACTTTAACTGCAATGATTAACAGAAGTTGTGAGAGTGTATATCCTTACAATATTCTTGACTGTAGGAGGAAAATATTCAGTCTTTCACCAGGAAGTATAAGGTAAGCTGTGGGTTGATTGAGGGATTTTCCTTCTATTCCTGGTTTGCTGAATTTTTTTAAAAAATTATGAATAGAGTTGAATTTTGTCAAATGTTTTTCCACATCAATTAATATGCTCAGGAGGTTTTGTTTTTTTAGGCTACCAATATGGTGAAGAGCACTGATTTTTCAAATATTAAACCACTTCTGCATCTCTGTGATGAATCTTAGTCATGATGTATAATTTTTGTATGATGCTGAACTCACTTAGCTAAAATTTTGTTAATAATATTTGCATATATGTCCATGAGGACGTTGGTCCATAATTTTTTTTCTGGTAATGTCTTTGCATGATTTGTTATCGGGATAATGCTCTTCACATGAAAAGAATTATTATTTCCTCCTCTTCTAATTTCTTGAAAAGATTATGCAGAATTGGTTTTATTTCTTTATTAAATGTTTGATAGAGTCAACCAGCAAAACCATCTAGATCTGGAAATTCCTTTGGGGGAAGTGTTTTTTCAGCTATGAACTCAATTTTTTAAATAGTTATAACACTATTCATGTTATCTCTTTCAACTTAGGTGAGTTTTGGTAGTTAGTGGTTTTCAGGGAACTGGTCTATTTCACTAAATTTGTGACTTTATGTGCCCAGGTTTGTGATATTTTCTTATATCATTTTAATGGCTGCCAAGTGTAGTGGTAACCTTTCTTTCATTCCTGATTTTGGTGATTTGTGTCTTCTCTTTGTCAGTATCATTAGAGTTAATCAATAAAATTTTAATCAATTTTAATGATCTATTCAAAGAACCAACTTTTATTTTTATTGATTTTCCTGATTGGTTTTGTGTTTGTTTCATTCATTTCTGTTCTAATCTCTATTATCCCTTTCCTCCCACTTGCTTTGGGTTTATTTGCTCTTATTTTTCTGCTTTCTTAAGATAGAAATTTAGACTATTAAGACCTTTTATTCTTTTCAAATATAAGCAATATTGCTATGAATTTTCCTCTAAGCACTGCCTTAGCTCTATCACACAAATTTTGATATGCTGTATTTTTATTTTATTTCAACTGAAGATATTTTCTAATTTCCACTAAGACTTTCTATTTAATCCATGGATTTTTTAGACATGGGTTTTTAATTTACAAGTATTTATAGAGATTTTCCTGTTATCTTTTTGTTATTGATTTCAATTTACTTTCTTTAAGGTCTGATAATCTACTTTTATAATTTAAATTGTTTTACATGTTAAAATGTTTTTCCCTCCTAAGGTGTGGTCTATCATGGTGAATGTTCCAAGTGCACTTGAGAAGAATGCATATTCTGCTGTTGTTGAGTGGAATATTCTATAAATGTCAATAGGATCCCATTTGGCAAATTGTGATGTTCATTTCTTCTGTACGCTTGATTATTTTCTATCTCTTGCTTCTATAGATTACTGTGAAAGAAATGTTAAAGTCTCTAATAATAATCATGGATTTGCCTATTTCTCCTTTTAATTCTGTCAGTTTTTGTTTCACATGTTCTGGGCTCTGTTGTTAGGTGTATACTTATGGAGGATTGTTATGTCTTACTAGTAAAGTAATACTTTATCATTATGCAATATCCCTTTCTGTCTCTAGTAATTTTCTTTGCTCTAAAGTCTACTTTGTCTTATATTAATGTGACCACTCAAACTTCTTTTTGAATAGTATTTGCATTGTATACCTTTTCCCTTCCTTTACTTTTTCACCTACCGATATATCCTTATATCTCAAGTTAGTTTCTTGCAGAAAACATAGAGTTGAGTCATTGTTTTTATCCATTTTGATAATATGTATTTTAATTAGTTTATAGACCATTTACATTTAATACAAGTACTTGTATGTTTAGATTCAGTTGTAACATTTTATTATTTGTTTTATGTTTGTTCATTATGGTTTCTGCTTCCCTTTTTCCTACCTTCTTTCTGTTTAGTGTGAACATTTTTAAGATAACATTTTAATTGATCTAATGTGGGATTTTTTTTTTTTTTGAGGTACATGGGTCTCTCACTGTTGTGGTCTCTCCCATTGCAGAGCACAGGCTCAATGGCCATGGCTCACGGGCCTAGCCGCTCTGCGGCATGTGGGATCTTCCCGGATTGGGGCACGAACCAGTGTCCCCTGCATCGGCAGGCAGACTCTCAACCACTGCGCCACCAGGGAAGCCCTGATCTATTGTGTTTTTTATCATATCGCTTAGTATAGATATTTTAATGGTGTGCCAGCTTAGCTGGGTTATTCTGACTCAGGATCACTTATAAGACCACAGTCACCCCATGATTCAATTGAGGTAGAAAGATCTGCTTTCAAACTCATTAAATGTGATTATTGGCAGACCTCAATTCATTATGGATTGTTAGAGAGAGGGCCTCAGTTTCTTATTATGTGGGACTATCCATTGGGCTGCTCACAATATGTTAGCTTGCTTTTCCCAGATTGAGTGATGAGAGAGACAGAGAGACAGACAAAGGGAGAAGCTGCAATTTTTTATAATGTATTTTTAGAAGTGACCAACCATTTCTTTTTTACTACATCCATATGATATTTGTCACACATATCAGCCCTAGTAATATTTGAGGGGGACTACAAAAATCATTAGGGACCCTTCTGAGGCTGACTACCACATCATTGCTAGGTCCATAATACAACGTTCTCTAACCTGATATGAACATTCCCATTCCAGGTCAAGTCAGTTTATTCATGACTAGCTTATTACTTTTAGCTGTAATCCTGGTACTCATGCAACTGGCAGAAACCATGTAGAGTAGATGTAAACCTTTGCATTTATCTAAGGTCTCTCAGTAGTTGAGAAAACTCCAGCCTATTTCCTTGAAGCTTACAAAATAGTAAGATATTTGCCAATAGCCAAGAGATTTGCAAGAATTGTGGTGTATTTTAATTGTCTATATTTAATTAGTTAAGGTTTTTAACAAATACATGCAAATGTAATGATTATATTTATCGCCTCTTTTGATGATACTCTGACAATTCTAAATCTGAAGATTTTCATGACAGTAAAACAAAAGAAAAATAGCCCCCTGAACTACCTCTTCTAACAACCTATAGAGAACAACTGAGATACCACTTTATTTCTCAAAATCTATCAGTAAGGCTCACAAATTCATTTGTCTGTAAGTCACTGATTTTTCCTGTTTTGGTGTTCTAATAATGTTTGGGATCTAAGAGCTAGCTGCTTAGCAACAGCTTTTCTGGTAAGCATACAAACCCAGCATGCTTGCCTGACCCTCTTAATCACTAATTATATTTGAGTTGGAGCTCAGTGTAGAATTGGGACCTGGCAACTGACCAGTCACTCTGTGGCATTTATTGAGTTCAGACCATTCTACTGGAACTGCAGATAAAAGGAGAAGGGAAAAAGCAGTTGTTAAGCTTCAGGGTCACAGTTGGTGACATTCATGATGCTGCAGCCACCAGTATTGCCCCCTCCCATTTAATTTAAGCTTGCTATGCTAGATGCTTTAGAGTGATGTTTATGGGTGTATTTTCTCAGGGCTCAGTAACTAAATAATTACACCTTTTCTGAGCAAATATTTTATTTATCCAAAGCATTCTATGAAACAGGTATTTGATCAGATTTTCCTGTTAGTTTCAGAAACACAGAAGCTCAGAGCCCAACTGCAGCTTCCCTGTACTAAGTGTAGAAGACACACGCCCTGCTTTTTTCTTACTAACTTGACCACAGGCTTCATCTTATTTTCCCTCCTATTTTCTTCTTACCCTTATTTAACCACCTAACTCCCAGTAGTTATTTTTAAAAAAAAACACTTCAAATTATATTTGGATAAAGAAGGCTAGGATAGAAATAAGGGAAGAAGAAAGGGAAAGGATATATTCATAAGCCTTATAAGAAAGCCTCTTAATAGTAAGAATGTATTTTGAATAACTAGAATATCCAAACTGGAAAGAGGTGTGTTCTGAGTTAGCAGGGCATCCATCCCTACAACAGAAGCCATGTGGCCAATTTTCAGATGAGTTTTAAGTAAGCTTTAAACCTTGAGTAGAGAATATGTGTCCACCTGTCCATCAGTTAAGGTTGAGACTCCCTTTCAGGAAGCTTAAAATTATATTAATTGAACTCTATCCCTTTTTAAAAAATGATTTCCTGTGTGTGGGAAATATGATACATAAGTGTTATTTAATCTTCTAGACTTAAGTTTATCTAGTCCTAGTGATAGGTACCTTCACACACTTTCATATATCATAATGATGCCTGTAATAAGCCTTGAGAGAACCGAATATATCTTTCAAATCACAAAACCAAAAAAAAAAAAAACCCCAAGTAAAATACCTAGTGTAGTTTCAAGTATATTTTAATAATATATTTAATTTTAAAATGGTGATACAGACAGTTTATATTAACCTGAGTGTCCTTCCTCAACTGCTCTGTGAAATAAAATAGGGTTTATAGGATTACATGTCAGAGTTAAGACCTGGTCATTGATGATTTGGTTTTGTGTATGAAGAGTAGATGCTTTTTCTAAATATCAAACTGCTTCTCAGAATCTTTTTTTCTGTTCTGGGTTCAGTAATGAAATTCTTTTCAGGAATGTCTTTAAAATTAAATATTGGACTTCTGAAGTCAGTCCAGACTTGTCTTGTAAAACAGACATTAAGAGACTACTCATGGATTATAGTATTCTTATTCAGTGACAAATGTCACTTGTGCTGGGATTCCTTCTACCTATTTTTCAGAAAAGAAGGCAGCTCAGAGTTGTCAGAAATTCACAGTTACTGTGTTTATATATTTCCATTATAATCAGATAGTTTCATGGACTTCTAAGTGTTACAGTTCAATGAAGACTGCTCACTCATTCTCGTACTTGACATGTCACCAGCAATTAAGATGCAAT